>NW_025814835.1:21602500-22202500 GCF_022079265.1 Lynx rufus
AGCTTCAAGAGAATAGATGTTAACTCTTCCTTAAATGTTTGGTAGAATTCCCCTGGAAAGCCACCTGGCCCTGGACTCTTGTTTTTTGGGAGATTTTGATTACTAATCGATTTCTTTACTGGTTATGGGTCTGTTCAAATTTTCTATTTCTTCCAGTTTCAGTTTTGGTAGTGTATATGTTTCTAGGAATTTGTCCATTTCTTCTAGATTGCCCATTTTATTGGTGTGTAATTGCTCCTAGTATTCTCTTATTATTGTTTTTATTTCTGCTATGTTGGTTGTGATCTCTCCTCTTTCATTCTTGATTTTATTTATTTGGGTCCTTTCCTTTTTCTTTTTGATCAAACTGGCTAGTGGTTTATCAATTATGTTAATTGGTTCAAAGAACCAGCTTCTGGTTTCATTGATCTGTTTTTGTTTTTTTTGTTTTTTTGTTTGTTTTGATAGCATTAATTTCTGCTCTAATCTTTATTTCCTGTGTTCTGCTGGTTTTGGGTGAAAGAGAGAGAATCTTAAGCAGGCTCCATGTTCGGTCTGATGCAGGGCTCGATCTCATGACTATGAGATCAAGATCTGAGCCAAAATCAAGGCAGAACCTTAACTGACTGAGCTACTCAGGTGCCCCTCCCTCTTTTTTTTTTTTTTTTTGAGAGAGGTTATATTCATTATTTTAAGTAATGTACCAGTGTGGTGCAGGGTGTTCATAATGGGGGAGGTTGTGTGAGGTTAGGGTATATGGGAAATCTTTCTACTTTCTGCTCAGTTTTGCTGGGAAACAAAAGCTGCTCTAAAAAATAAAGGTTATTAAAAACAAAGCAAAACAAAACAAAAACTGATCCAATTCTTAAATTGCTTTTCTGGACAAATAGAACTCTCTGTTAAAAGAGTAAATGTGGGCTAAATATTTGCTTATTTTCATCGATAGCTCCAGAAGTTATTCTATGTGAAGTAAAATTGAAGGAATACAACAATTAAGCATAAATTAAAATCTTCTCTTTAATTTTTAGAGTAGGAATGACAAACAAGTTTCATCTTTAGTACTAACTCTGCTGGACACAGAGTGTTATCAGGAAGACTTCTATGAGCATTCTATCCAGGGTCATCAGAAATAAAAAATGCAGGAACTGATTATATCTGTTTTGGAATGGAGGAATATGATATTAATATATTGTTTTTGTAGAGAATGTAATCTCCAAGTAAACATATTCTTATTGTCAGAGGCCTCTGGTAGCCAATACCCTAGCCACTCTCCTTCTAGACTGGAGGTATCTTTACACTTCTAAATTCCTTTGCTGTGGGTCACTTGCTCCAGGATTTAAGATATCAAGTGACAGTTTCTTTCCTCTACTTGTCTTTTGGAGAAAGGATATTTATATCTCTTTGTAATTCCAATAATCTCTTTGCAATTTCAATTATTTTTCTAACACATCTTGATTTCTAAATTGCTTCATTTTTTCTAATAAAAGTTAAAGCAAAATCCACACAGAGTATGTTCCCATAGGGAAAGCAAGTGAATTATAGATAACATGAAATCTATCACACTGATTGACTATATTGTTAGTCCCTAATTGTGCTCCCCTTCATGCTTATCATTTGTATGAAGAATATTTAGAACATAGTAATACAATTTACTAATTATTTACCTCTGAATTTTTAGTAGATTTTGTCAAACCTAGATTCATGAATAGACTTTGATGCTTTCTTCTTTCTAAACCTGTGTGTGTGTGTGTGTGTGTGTGTGTGTTATGTTCTCAACTGTTGCCTTTGCCTTAAATGCTCATTTTTTGCCACAGATGGTTAGAACAAGAGTTTGAACCTCACAATTCCCTTAGGATGGAGCATGAGAATTCCAAGTTATGATGACCCTGCTATAGCCGTTTGTTATGGAAGATATTCTAGGAGAATATCAGCTTTGAGTTTGCAAGGCATCCATGAAATTTATAAGTGCATGGATGTGCTCTCCAGGGGTAGTTGCATAGTCTTAGTAGGGCTACATATTTTCTACCTTTATACTGTCTGCACTTTTCATTAAATATCTTTGAAAAAGTGATCCTGAAAACACTCCGCCTAATGAACAGCTTGACTGCTGGTGTGTGTACATAATTGTGCTCAGGAGTGTTTTCATTGGAAAGCAACAATTTTCAATGTTCTGTGGGATTAAAAAAACACTTCAAGGTATGAAACATTTCAGTTATATTATTTAGACACTAAATACATATATAGTCTATATATTTCCCATTCCTATGTGTTTCTATACATACGGATGTACGTGCAGTGTGATATTGTGTTTGGGTGTGTATAAAACCTATTTTAGGTATCTCAACTGGTGTTCTTGTACCTCAAATAGATTTGTAGAAAGTATTATGTAATCCAGAGGTGATCTGTTCCAACTCATTCTTTTCAATTTAGATTAGGACCTGAGGTAATGCTAAATTCTGATTATTAAATTTTTGATTAGCAAGTACGAATAATAAAGTTTATTCCGTTTTTTTAAATCCAAGGTTCTGTTCTGGCAATCTATTTTAAAGTCAACATAACTGTCTCTATCTCCTCCTCTCTTCCACATCTTTGACATGCATGAAGTCTTCTCCTTTATATCACCTCCCATCTCACTTGCTCTTTGTCTAATTGCCACATAAGAATTCATATTTCATATTTTGAGACCACTTCTCAGTAGTCTTCCCAAATGGCTCACCTCAGGTTGGGGGGGGGTGGTTTTTCTGTAGGTTCCCATGGTATCTTTTGCTCTTCTTTATCTTTGCATATATCATACTTTGCATATATCTTTGCATATGTCATACTGCACTGTAATTTTCAGTATATATGTATACATACACACGCACACCGAGAATACTGTATACACACACACACGTGTGTATAAATACGTATATATACTCAAGCTATCTCTTAACTAGATCATTAGCTCCTTCAGAACAAGGACAGTAACGTGTTTATTGTTTTATTTCATAAATACATCAATGTTTGGCATATATTCAGTGCTCAGTATATATTTGTTGAATGAATGAATGAGTGAATGATTTGGTTTCTATTAGGCCCAACTTAATTTCTCTTATCCCATCATCAAATTAACAATACAGATGGCATAGCTTACTTTAGGAATGGAAATCAACTGATTTTTAATTTTGATTTTTGCCAAGAAGGTTTTGAGATGATTGAATATGTTATCTGTTATTTTTGTCTATTGACATTCATATGTGTCACTTTCATGAAAACCTGAAAGAAACTGTACTAATATTTGGAATGACTACTCCTATCTGTTCTCAAAACCATATGCTTTGATATCACAGTTTCCGTCTTTCCCATCTGTTCAGCATACAAGGCTGTTTCTGATGAAGGGAGAAGAAAAATCATTTCTGAGGGCAGAGTCTACACAAGACCAAAATCAGACAGACCAGAATGTCCTATTAGGAACAAATACCTGACAATATTAATGGTGGAATTATAGCAGCCATGAGGATCACCCCATACCTGCAACCCTGTGCCATAAATACACCTATAATCCAGCTTTTTTCTCAAAGACTAGGTTCATGTTTACTTTAAAAGAAAAAGTGCTTGATACATTTAACTGCCATGAATTGTTTATTAAAGGAGAAAAAAGATGATGAAACTGCTAATATAATCAAACCAGAAGGCCATTAGGTGGGGGTTGTTCCAATGCCTTGAAGCCCCACTAAGCAAACCAAATCATGAGCCAGAGTCAATGCCTTCATATCCCAGAAAATGAAACTTAATGACCAGTCACAAACAGCCAAGTAGGCTTTCCCAAATAAGGCAACTGCAAGTCCAAACTAATCAAATAATTTCCTTGCTTTGCTTGTGTGTCTTCTCTGTAAAACCCTCTCCCCAGCTCCTGTGGTAGAGCGCTCCTAATCACTTTTGATTTGGCACTGCTCAAAGAAACTCTTGAAAATTTTAATGTGCCACAGTTTATCTTTTAAGAAAGCTAATGTGGGCAGTCACCATTCCATGGGTGTGGTCCCCCATGTATACTCTAGAAACCCTTGGCCGCTAGTGTGAATGGAGGTAATGATCAGGAATGTTGAGTGACTTAAGGGGTAACAGTGAATCCCTCTGCCTCAACATTTCAAAGATATCAAAGGTTTGAAAGAGTTATGAAAATAAAAGTGGTATCTTGGACAAAAAGCGAGAGTAAAGCAAGATGTCATTGTCATTTACCTTCACCGAGTTGAGCTTGTTAGAACAGATAGTCATTCTTGCAATAGTGCTTCCTGCAATGAAACATTGAAGGTGTAGATTTTAATTAGGTCGCGAGGTACATACAGTAAAGCAGGCTAATAATTCCTGGTTTCCCAAGCAGTGGGCACTTAGAAGAGGTGCAATCTGGAGGGCTGCCATTAGAAGGGCATCTGTGGGCCCCAGGAAGGCAAATAGACTGAGGACAAAGAGGGATTCGTATTCATGGCATTATGCCTTGGGATTGGATAGGCTAAGCTGTGTGCTAAAGATGATATTTTACAGCTGAGTAGGTTGAAGTTCTAGTCTCTTGGCAACAAGCACAAAGAACTCTATAAGCATTCTTATTGTTTTACAGCATCTCTGGACATCATTATTAAAATGGAAAAAAAAACATAAAAGAACCCTGACCTTCTGCATTGCACCCTATATAGACTTGAAGCACAAAAAATGTTTTGAATTTTCTCCCTCTGATTAGATTTCAGTTTTGTGCGTATGCTTTCCAGTTCTTTGTATAGAATTGCCTTTTAGAAAGGTTGTAGGCTGGAATTAAAGATAGTGATATCTCACAGCCTCGCTTCTCTGCAGTTACAAAAGTGTGAGCACATAGAGTAGATGTGCAGACATTTTGAAGTACACAAATTCTATGTTGTCAACAGCCCAACCTCTCCCAAGGCTCCTGCCAAGAAAAGGCATCTAAGCAGGCAGGGTGGACCCTCATGCCAGCTAAATGCTGTCACTGGTCCAGTTTAATCAGACATCTCACTAGTAATTTACATGTAGAGATTTTTTTTAGCTCATTAAATAAATTGGAATAAAAACCTGGCTTGTCAATTCTTCCATTCTGTGCTTCTGCATAACCAGTTGAAGTAAAATGTCACTTTGCAAACAAGGATTATTTAAGTTTTGATTATTCACAGTGTACGTTATATATTGTTAATGGATTATTTTAGTTATTTCTATTTTCCTGAGCCAGGGCTAAAGATGCTATGTGTGTGTGTGCGTGCATGCGTGGGTGTGGGTGTGGGTATATTGGTGTGTTCAAGTGACTGTCTCAGAATTAAAGTGTGCCTGCCTCTCACTTCAAGTCCAGGAAAATGGGCTTTCCAGGAGACCACTTGGAGAACTCTCTATGGGTGCCCTTGATTTTACGCCGAAAGGGTTGATGGCTGTGCTAGCAGAGCAAGGAGCACTCACTCTCCTAGGAGTCGGACCTCTTGCTCATGCTTTGCTGGGCCAGGTGAGGTACCAAGTGTAGAAAGCCAGCATAGATCTTATCTAGAGTGTCTTTTGCTGAGGTGAGCGGACCACAGGCAGATTTGGAAGGTCTTTGGGAATAGTAAGAGACCAGCTGGAATACAGAGGCAAGCACTCTCAGCAAGGGAATGCTGGGTAAAAGAATCCTAGGAACTGAGGCATGAGGGGTACCTTAGAGAGACCCTTATAAGTACTGTACCCACTAGGGCATCAATAGATTTAGCAAATAAGAAGACAAAAATAAATACAGAATACTCAGTTAAATTTGAATTAAAGGTAAACAATGAACGTTTTTCTGAAGCTCAAATTTAACCGGGCATCCTATATTTTACCTGGTCACTCTGCCTATCAGAAAAAGTCAGATTTCAATATGTGCCAGGCTATGAGAGCACAATGCCACCTGTAGACGGTATTTTCCAAGAAAAAACTTTACTGCCATGTTTCTGTTCTTTATGATCTGGAAGGCTCAGAAGCTAGGTTAGAAAGAAAACTGCTGAGGTCAATACACAGGAAAAAGAATCAGCCAATTGCCACCTCCCCTTCCCCCAATGCTGCATGTTCAAGTTGGGAAAAGGAAGCAGTAATTTTGATTATTTCTCTGCAATGGATCCATTAATTATAGACTTGAGGGTCTTCTATTTCTTTTTTTTTTTTTTTTTAATTTTTTTTTTCAACGTTTATTTATTTTTGGGACAGAGAGAGACAGAGCATGAACGGGCGAGGGGCAGAGAGAGAGGGAGACACAGAATCGGAAACAGGCTCCAGGCTCTGAGCCATCAGCCCAGAGCCTGACGCGGGGCTCGAACTCACAGACCGCGAGATCGTGACCTGGCTGAAGTCGGACGCTTAACCGACTGCGCCACCCAGGCGCCCCGAGGGTCTTCTATTTCTAAAGAAGTCATGAGATTGCTTGAATTTTACCCAGGGCCAGGACCCCATGGAATACTTTTAAAGGGACAATAGGAGAGAAAAAACCCTTTTGTTGTAGTTAAAAATACTATGCATTTGAAAGTTGACAAGAGAGTAGATTTTAAAAGTTCTCATCATTAGAAAAAAAAGACAAATATGCGAGGTGATGAGTGTTAACTAAACTTATGTAGTAGTCATCTTATGGTATATATCAAGTTGTTATGTAGTACATCTTAAATTAATGCCATGTTATATGTTAATTCTATGTAGATAAAACCTGGGGAAGAAAATTGCTTTGTGATTGTTTCTCAGTATGTCCTTCATGCCTATCATGGTGGTTACATTTTTATTGTTGTTGTAATTGTTGATGCTCATGGAAGAAGATGTTTAATGAACCGTTTCTACAGTTTTAGAGCTATGAGGACTGGGGCCCCAAAGCAAGAACCATAGGAAACAAGTTTCTCAATTCTGAAAAGGACAGCTAAAGGTAACAGGTGTCCCCAAAACTTTACTGCCTCCAAGATATATAGGAGAATACCAAGGATTCATTGAGAGACAGAGTGAAGAATGTTTTGAAACACATTTTGAGATGCTGCATTTCTCTTTCTCCTGCCTCAAAGCCAGAAAGAAGTCTTTAAGACAACCACTCATGAAGTGTGAGTGGAAGGTGCTGTTGTGGGCAGATGCATGCTGGGGAAGACCCTAACATCTCCACTTGACCTGTCACCTTCTAGACTGAATGTTGCCGAGCTGCTCATACTCAAGGGTCCAGCACCATTGTGGGACCAGAGCAGGGTGTGCTGAGTGAGCTTTTAGGAAAATGTGAGAGCCTCTCCTGAAGTTTAGGGAAAGGGGTGGGGAGAAAGATCAGTGTTTACTTTTCCATTAAAAAACATGTAATGGTGAAGGTCTGGCTGGATCTGTCCTGAGGACAGTATCAAGAGGTACACAGAGAGAGTAGTCTGTGTTTCCAGAGTTTGTTTGGGCAAGAGTACAAGGCCAGAATAGACCAGGGAGGGATTGTCTGGACATTCTGAAATGCCCTGCCCAAGAAGTTTGCTTGCCTATGGGAGCTTGGCAAGCCCATCAGAAAGTGACCTTGTGTGCTGTACCATTCGACACGTGGGCTGAAAGGGATGTCATAGGGGATTAGCTTAAGATATCATCTGGCCCAGGCGGAGGGACCATAGGGGAATTCCTAATGGGAAGGGGCTCTGAGAGCACATCATCTGTCACAAAGAAGTCACTGAGACTAGGTTATAGTTAAGACTATTTTTGCCCCTTACTTTTCCTGCCTTGACTCTGGAGGAGTGTGGCAGAGTGTGCCAGTTTTAAAACATGGCCCGACATTCTTTATACACCTCCTATCAGAAGCTGGGGTCTGTATTTCCTTCCTTGAATCTGGACTCTGCAATGGCTTAATATTAATATGGTAGAAGTGACACTGTTCCAGTTTCTGGGCTAAGCCTTCAGAAACTGGCAGCTTTCACTTCTGTTCTTGTAGATACTTGCCCTTGGAACTTGGCCACCATGCTGTGAGGAAGCCAAGCTGATACATGGAGGGGGTTGTGTCGGTGTCCAAGCTATAGGCCAGCTTTGATCCCAGCCAACAGCCAACATCAACCTCCAGATGTCTGAGTGAAGAAGCCTTCAGGTCATTTCAGCCTCCAGTCTTTGAGTCATTCCCCAGCCTTTGAGTTGCCCTAGCTGGGACCACATGACATGTTTGCAAGCAAAACAAATGACTTGTGTTAAGCCTCTAAATTTGGGATGATTTAATCAGCAATAGATAAATAGAAGAAGAAGCCAGAATGAACAGCTGGTAAGTTTGAACAGGGAAGGAAAAAAGTTGACCCCTTCCTTCCTGCAGGTTTGTGTGGAAGGGAGGCCTTTAGGATATGAGATGAGTATTTTTTACTTAGATCTCACTGAACTTTTTAGAACCTGAAAAGGAGACTACCCCAAATCCCGAAGGTGACAGAAAAAGATAAGGAATTGTCTCAAGAGACTTTCTTCAGTGGCTGTGACAGGAGATCCTGGTCTAGTTTGTCTGAAGGGCAATCAGGAAAAAGAAAAAAAAGTGTTTTTTCCCTTTCTGTTCTATCATATCCACCCTCCTCAATAAATGGTCACCTGTGCATGTCATACAGGTGCTGAGTGAGCTTTTTTCTGGTTGTCTCAAGCAAAGGCAAAAAGAATTAGGAATTTGTTCTTCTGGTATTCTTTCTGATCAACTACATAACTGAGACTTAATTATATTTTTTTAGGTTTAAAAAGGAAAAAAAATCATAAAATAAAGACTAATTGCATTTCTGGGGCAAAATATGATTGTGCAATAGATATGAGAAGTGGCATACTGACTGCTTTCTGTTTCAAAGTAGTTAAAATGGCCACGATCATATTAAAAACAACTGTAAGAACTTCATTAAAATTGAGGTTTAACATGTCAAGGAGGAAAGGGCTCCTGAGGGGAGTCTTCAGTGATAAGTCTGGGTGAGTAAGAAGAAAACCAGTGGAAGGGCATCCCCCATGGAGAGGTGGGGAGAACAATGGAAGCTAATATCCAGAGTGCTTAAGTGACTTTCCAAAGATTATATGGTTAGTGACACATTAAGATCTGAATCCAGTCTGCCTTTCCAAGTACAATGCTTATGTCTCTGTTCTTCAGTTCACTCTGCAAGTGCACAGATAATTTTATTTATATCAAAACTGCCTCTGCAGATAATAGAAGAATGTCCATGAGAGGCCTTATTCTTTAATATTAGTCTGAAAATTTTAGCAACTGCAAGTAACACTAGATGGAGGAAGAATAACCAATACAGAAGAGTCTTATCAAACAAGTATTTAAATCATGTGAATTCAGCTCTATATGATCAGCAAAAAGAATGATAATCACAGTATTACTATTTTATCCAATGCCAAGAGCTTGAGTTGAGAGACATAGCCTGTTGTTTCCTTGCTGTTTCACTTACTACATTCCTATTAAATTATGAATATCTTCTCTGATGATGGTAATTCTAGGGTTTAAAAATATATACTTTTGAATAGTGAAAACACAGCTTATGTGGGCTTTCATTCATGGGGAGAAAATGATATATATTCAAATTATCCTTGACAATACCTTAGGAAGGAATTAAGTTTGAAACCAATATATAGTATGACTTTCAGTATGTTCAACAGGGTCAGATTTTTCTAAAGAATTGGATTAATTCTTACTTCCAATGAAACAATTATCTTGCTTGTAATGACCATGTTGTGAAGTTCATCTGGAAAAAATGGTTGAGCAGAGTTAAGAAAATATTGACTAAGAATAATAAGGTGGGAATATTTGCACAGCTAGATGTAGAGGAGTCACATCAAAGAACAGAGCAGAACAAAGATGCAAATATATACAAATATTCACATATGAAAAATTCATTTCAAGTCAGTGGGGAACAGACGAATTTTTCAAAAAATGTAATGGTATAGCTAGCTAAATGTGTGAAAATAATGAATTTTGATTGGCTAAAGAAAAGATTGATAAGCATGACCACAACAAATCTTAAACTCTTTATTGTCAAAAACACTGGAATGTAAATTAAAATGGACTAAGAAACATATTTTCAGCATCTGTGAAAACCAGAGGGCATATAGGATGTTTATCAGTTGATTTGTTTGGCTGCCCACATCCCTTTCTCTGGAAATAAAACAAATAGGCAGAGGTCATATGAACTTCTTCCCCTGACCCCCCGAATTCTCTGGCCATGTTTGATTTGATGGGATGTGCATCTAGCTCAAAGCAAGTCAATTCAAGAGTCAGGTTCTCAGCCTCACATATTTGGATGTAGAAACACAGATAACATAGCTGGTGATAGTACATGCCAGAGAACCTTCATGCTCTAATTCCTTATAGAATAGAGCTCAGAGTTGGTTCTATAGCAGCCTCCAGTCTCACGAATGCATAAGCTCATGAATATATAAAGCAAGTCTTGTCAAGCAAATCAGTCCATGAAAAGAAGAAAAAGACAGATGTGAAGAGAGAAGAGCCTAGAGAGCAAGAACATCTAGCTCCCTGACAACTTGCCAGTTAGTTCTAGAACTTTCCGGTTTTCTATAAGGTTTTCTATAAGGTTTTTCTATAAGGTTGTCTCTTTTCCTAGCTAGAGAGTCCCTGCTTCCTAAACTAGATAAAAGAGATTTGTCTTGGGGCACTTGGGTAGCTCAGTTGGTTAAGAGACTGACTCTTGATTTCAGGTCAGGTCATGATCTCATGGTTCATGAGTTCAAGCCCCACATCCAGCTCTGTGCTGACAGTGTGGAGTCTACTTGAGATTCTCTTTCTCTGCCACCCCACATACTCATGCTATGTCTTTCTCTCTCTCTCTCAAAATAAATAAATAAACTAAAAAAAAAAGATTTGTCTTAACAACCACATGATACTCATGACTTCATATCAATAATATTTTAATAGTAAAATGGGCAAAAGGTACAAACAGGGATTTTTCTAAAGAAATACAACCAGCCAATAAACATGGAAAAAATTCAACTTCACTAAGACCGAACATAGAAATATTAAAACAATGTAATACTACATTTTTAGCCTGTCAAGTTAACCAAGACTATTTTAAGCCTTCAGTATTGAGAAAGATTAGGGAAAATAGATATTCATGTATTGCTTCATGAACTTTTCTGGAAGTAAGTTTTGCATACTCTCTGATAGAGCCACTCTATTCTGCTTCCAGGCACTAAGACTAAGTACTGATTAAGTTACAATGCTCAGTTTCAATGCTATAAAACATTTTTAGAATTTTAATGATGAAAATATGTGTATACATAAACATTTCTGACTTTTCATATGATGATTATCTGTCAGTGACAATATTATGGGTTGTTTTTCAAAGGTAGGAGAAAACACATGAAAGTAAAATTAGAAGATAAAAAATATCCATGATTCTATCACTCAGGGGTTTCCACTCTTGATATACAAGGTCAGAAATAGCTATGGTTATAGAGATGGCCATGTAGTAGTAAATAGACACAAAGACCATTTCCTTGGATTCCTATCCTGATCTTGATTATCCAACTGTGTGTGACACAGTGGCCAACTCCTTGGCTGCTGTGCCCCATCCCTTTTCTGAATTCCTTCTAAATTCTGGAGTTTTCCTGCTCATTCTTATGGACAATCAACTCTTATTCTGCCATTAAAAAATATTTATTTTAATCAAGCTTACTTGTATTCATTCTGCTTGTCTAATTTTTGAAATAACTTCCTTTATAATTTTTTTTCTTGATTACCCCTCCTTTCATCAATTTTAGGTCCAATCTCCATTGAACTGAGTGTCCCTTAGACCAGGGATTTTTGATAGCTGTTCTCTCTTCCTGGAACTCTTTCCTACTATCTTTCATTTCTCATTGACATCACTGTGGAAAATTACTACAGTGTTAGTGAATAAAGTTTATGTCCATAATCTTTCCAATGTAATGCTGCTATCCCTCCTAAAATGGTAGGGGTGTCCTTATCTCCTACCCCTTGAATGTTGGCTTTTTTGTGACTTTTTTGGGACCACTACACTGTGGCAGAAGTGGCGTTATGTGAGCTCCCAAGAATGAGTTGCGGGCTTTGCAACTAGTGCTTTCAACCTCTTGGAATACTGAGACTACCATGCTGTGAATGTACAGGAGGATGAGAAGCCATGTGGAGACTTGAGGCAGCCATCGATAGCCAGCATCCTTTGTCAGATACATTAGTGAGGCCATCTTGGATCTTTTAATTGGAAAGTTGGATTACCATTGTTACAGGGGTGATTCCAGGATAGATCAGCAAAAGGACTGTTGGGAATGCCAACCAATACAATAATAAATCACAGTTATTTTGAGCCAAAGAATTTTAGAATGGTTTCTTAGGCAGTAATAGTTAACTGATATAATCACTTTTGTCAAAGGAAGCATCTCTGAGTATCACTCCTCATCCACCAGCCTCTAACTCCCTATCCCCTCTGTGTCCTATAACTTGGGCTTAGTTACCTTAGTTTTGCTTCTCTACTGCCCCATCAACAAGTCTTATACTATATAGTCATTGTAGTTTTACTTGTCTGTGTCCTTGACTAAACTGAATCCCTGGGAGGGGCAAAATCTCTATCTTATTGACTGTTGTGTCCTTAACAACTGGTAGAATGCCTACCATAATAGAGTGCCAATTAATTTTGTGAAGCTTATAAACAAATATTCTTGAATCATGTTGTATTTTGTAACCTGATTTCATATTAAACAGTAGAGCACCAACATATTTCCAGAGCAATCAGTAGTCTTCTGCCACATTATTTTTAATAGCTCTAGGCTATACCTTTGTTAGGATGTATCATAATTCATTAAAACGTACATCCTAGTTCTGACATGTAGGTTGTTATCAATTTTTCACTATTATAAAAATACTGCCATGAACATCTTATAAACAAATCTTTGCACACATCCTTAATTATTTTCTTACAATAAATTACTAAAAGTGAAATTGCCTTGTCAAAAGTTGTAATGTATAAAATATTTTTAGCCTGCTCATGATCGTTACAAAAGAATGAAAAAAATTTAGGGTAGCAAAAAGAGAAACAAAAGTTGCCAGGATTGTTGGCAATTTAATGAATTTATCCATATTTTCTTGTTTATCTGAAAGAAACACATGTGACTTATGCATCTTTGGTAAAAAAATATTATAAAGTACAAAAAGGTAGGAGGTAAAAAATAATTCTTCTTCCCATGCCTGTTCTCCAGACTCCTGATGCTTTTCTCCAAGGCATTCCCTACTGCAAGATTCTCCTGTTCCATTCAAGGCATTCCATACACACATGTGTTTATATGCATATTTAAGCCACTCCCTCCCTCTCTCATCCTCCTTCCCTTCCGTCCTTCTTCACAAATACAAGCACTTTATACACATTTTCTACACCTTTTTTCCACTTAATAGATTTTGGGACATTGTTTTCAATCAATATATAGAGAGCAATTTCATTCTTTTTCCTTAATCAACCAAGCTTGATTTAGTTTATCACTGCACATCATCTTAAATACATTCCCCATTTTTAAAAATGTTTTTAAAGAAAATCATACATTCTCATGGCTTAACAGTTTAAGGACCACAAAAAGATATTTAGCAAATAATCTTGCTCCTATTTTTGTTCCCTAATCAGCCTCTAAAGGTCAGCACTTACATTGGTTTCTTTGATCTCCTTCCAACATTTCTTTATGTAAATGCAAGCAAACACTCATCAACTTATTTCTCTTTCATTCTCATGTAAAATATAGTATATCACATAAATCAAAGTCCCAGCAGGAAACAGAATTCTGCTATGATAAATCAACTATACAGATTCAATGAGAAAAATTTTTACAGAGGGTGATTGATAGTGTTAAGGGAGCAGAAATGGAGGCTGAGCCCCCCCCCCCCGGCCCCGGCAAAGAGTGGGAAACATTAATGGCCCTAAACCTGAAGGGGCAAAAGGATTGGAGAGGGTTACCAGAGCCAAGTGAGAGCTAGAACCACGGAGGAGGCTTCCTTGTGGGCAAGAGTCACCATCAAAGTGAGATAAAGCTACTGCCAGGAGTTGGGTAGCAAGGTGGAGAAGTGGGGCAGAAACACCCTGTCCTTTCTCTCCTCACTCACCTATCTGTGACCTCCACTGGCCAAATCTGCTGAAATGAGACAGCAAGGGGTCCCTGTTGATACAGTTCCCATGGGTCAAACTTCTAGGGCACAGAACAAGGCAGAGAAGCATGGACTGTGAATTATATACCTGGTTAGGGATAAAAGGAGAATAATCAGATGCACACCAGAGACAGTGTTTTGAAACTTGCTTCTTTCCATTTCTTATTTCCTAAAGATCTTTCCATAACAGGACATAGGGGCTTTTCTCATTTCTTTTAACAGATGCAGAGTATTCAGTTAAAAAAAATTTTTTTTAATGTTTATTTTTGAGAGAGAAAGAGAGACAGCACAGAGGAAGGGCAGAATGAGAGAGAGACACAGAATCAAAGTGTGCTCCAGGCTCTGAGCTGTCAGCACAGAGCCTGACAGGGGGCTCAAACTCATGAACTGCTAGATCATGACCTGAGCTGAAGTCAGCTGCTTAACTGACCAAGCCACCCAGGGTCAGTTTTTTTTCTTTCTATTATCAATTTACCATAATTTATTTAGGTTGCCCTCATCATGAACTTAAACTTAAGTTCATGTCAATCTTTGGAATAGTGCACACCATTATATGCGCACCATTTTGCATATGTCCAGCAAACTCTGAAGGATAAATTTTCAGACCATGATTGTGGTATAATTTGGGGAAATGTTTCTGGATTACCCTCTTTAGCAATTGTACTCCTTTGCACTGCCAGCGCTGTTCCCCTACAGCCTCACAGACAATGTTGCTGAATTTTGGAATATTTGCCAAAATGATAGATGAATAATGTAATCTTCAGATAATATATATACTTTTGGCATTTCTTTTATTCTGAGGGAAATTCAGCATCTTTTTGTATGTTGAAATGATGTATTTCTCTTCCTATGAACCATTTATTTGTTCATATGATTTGTCCGTTTTTCTAATGGATTGCAATTTTCTTTTTGATTTGATCACTAGGGACATTAGCCTGGGTGGCATTAGCTGAGGATATTACCCCAGGTGTTTTGTTTTGTTTTTTTCCTTTCATTTTGCTTCTTTTTAAAAAATGCAGATTTGTTTTACGTCTTTATTTTTAACATCACATTTATCAATTTATTTTTAGGGCTTCTAGGTTTTTATTTTTATATTTAAAATTTAAAAAAATGTTCGTTTATTTTGAGATAGAGAGAGAAAAAGGCAGAGGGAGAGAAAATCCCAAGCAGGTTCCACGGTGTCAGCTCAGAGCTCAACACGAGTCTCTATCCCATGAGCTGTGAGATCATGACCTGAACTGAAATCAAGAGTCAGATGCTTAACAGACTGAGCCACCCAGGTGCCCCAGGCATCTAGATTTTTAAATCACAGTTAATGACTTCCTCTATTCTAAGGTTATAAATAAAATTGCCCAACTCTTTGCCAAGGTTTTTTTTTTTTTTTTTATGATTACACCGATTACATTTCAATCTTTGATCCACTACAGTTTATCCCTTCCCCCACTTCTGGCCCCTGATTCTACTCCCAAGGCAACTCAGTTGTCCCAACACCCTATATTAAATAACCTATGTTAATGCCACTAATTCGAGATGCCACCTTAGTGTTTACTAATTCCTCTATGTTTTTTATCTATTTCTGGACCTTCTTATCTATACCACTGGTGCATCTAGTCATATACCAGAGCCACACTGTGTTAATTATGGAGGTTTTACCACATGTTTTAGTACATGATAGAGCAGGTTGCACATCACTGCTTTTCTTTTTCCGGAATTTCCTGGGCCATCCTTACTTATTTTTCCATGAGAATTTTAAATTTTTTTTTTTGTTTTGTTTTTTCAACGTTTATTTATTTTTGGGACAGAGAGAGACAGAGCATGAACGGGGGAGGGTCAGAGAGAGAGGGAGACACAGAATCGGAAACAGGCTCCAGGCTCTGAGCCATCAGCCCAGAGCCTGACGCGGGGCTCGAACTCATGGACCGCGAGATCGTGACCTGGCTGAAGTCGGACGCTTAACCGACTGCGCCACCCAGGCGCCCCTCCATGAGAATTTTATAATCAATCAATTTATAAAATGCCCACCTTTGGGCTTTTTCACCTAAACCCATTTTGCCTGAAATGAATACCCTACTTACTGCTTCTTTCTGTTTATATTTTCTTAAAATAACTTTTTCCACCCTTTCTTTTTTCATTCTTGAATCACGTTGTTTTGAGTGTGTCTTTTGTATATAGCATAGAGTTGGGTTTTCCAATGTGATCTAATATGAAAATGTATTTTGTTTAAAAGATGAATTATGCTCATTTCATTTACTGATATGAAGATATATCCAGTATGAATTCTATGTGCTTATTATTTTTATATAATATACTTACACTATACAGTTTGTTTTAGTTGCTTTTGACACTTGTAATTTTTCTGAGGTTTAGGATTTTTTCTAAATATAAATAAATATTTGTGTATATATATATACACAGATATTTAATATAAATAAATATTTGTGTATATATATATATGCAGATATATATACACAAATATTTATTTATTTATTTATTTATTTATTTATTTATTTATTTATGTGTATATGTATATATATATATACACACACATATATATAATAGCCTTGGTTCCTTCTCTTTTTCTTTTTTAAGTGGATTCAGTTAGTTCCATACTACGAACAGTAATTTTGTTGGTTTACTCCCTCTCCTATATCATCCAATTTTAGTCAATAGAATGACCTAAGTTAAGCATTTACTTTCATATTTTTAAAATATGCATATTCTTCCATTGTTAATGTCTTACCTTTGACTGATATACTTTGACTGCCATTATGTGGAGATAAGACAGCAGTAGGTTTATTTTACTTCTCCTCTATGCCCTTTGTTTTATTTTTTTAATATATTATATTGTTCTTACATTTTTGGGTCATTTTATGACCACTTTTGCCATCTTTGTTTTTGTCTTAGTTTTACACATTGATGTATTCAGTTTCACTGTCAAGGATTTTGCCAAAGTTTTGCCCACCATTTTGGTTGCCTGGGGTTTTCTCTCTAGTGGTCATTTTCTCTAGAAGGGCTCATGTAAACAGTGGTCCCTGATTTATTACATGTTCCAAACTGTCAGCAGCCTTTATGCTTCATGAACTAGAAGCTGAAGATAAAATCTGTGTCTCATACTTTCAAGGATATAAAGTTCTTCACTGTATATCAATTCCTTTATTCCTGCTTTCTTTTCTCAAGTATTTTGTAGGTTTTCTTACCTTGACCTGTGGTGTTGAAGCCAGTGGCTGGGTAGAAGCCTGACGCCAACTTAATTTTCTTTTTCTTATACATGTAACTTGAAAGTTTTGGCGGGCTCCCCAGAGTGCTTTTTTTTTTCCTAGTTAAGTCCTTTATTAGGATAGTATCTTTCCTAACAAATGTTTTCATGTTGACTGACCTGAATAAATTTTCACTGATACATTGTGCACATTTTCAATTTATAGGTTGTCTTCTTTTACTCATTTAATGATGGAGTCTTCTTTACTTCAAGAAAGTTTTCTTGTACCTTAAAACTTGTGTTCTTTTGCATTCAGTTATTTGTCATCTTTCAGGTACTCCAAACATGCCTATGTTCCAATTCTATTTCTTTTATACTCTCTGTTAATTTCTTTTTAATTATTTTCATTTAAAATTTTTGTTTCATTTTATTTTTCAATTTCCATTTTTCAAATTCCATCAATGTGTGTCTGGTAATGAGCTCTGTACAGCATTCCTTTTCCCTGCATGTTCCATTTTTGTCTTTACAAAAATGATTTTCTTTTTTTCTTCTGTTTTTTTTTTTTTCCTGATGTCTGTTTATTCCTATTTCATTTCCTCCTGTTATCTGGCTGTCACCTCCTCTCGTGATCTTTCTTCATAGCTGTAATTGCTTCATAATGTTTTTAAAAAATTTATGATATAATATTTTGTTAGCATTTTGTTCTACTTCATGACAACATTCCCCAGCCCCCCTTGGTGAGTTCATATCACCAATAAGAAAGTTTTGGTGCTCATTTACACATATTTTTCTTTCTGTATGGGTTCTATATAAATACAATTTTTAAAGTTTATTTATCTTGAAAGAGCGTGTGCGCGCGTGCGCGCACACACACACACACACACACACACACACACACGTGTGCAAGTGGGGGAGGAGCGGGGGGGTAGAGAGAGAATCCCAAGCAGGCTCAGTGGTGTCAGTATGGACCCCGATGCGGGGCTTGAACTCAGGAACCATGAGATCATGACCTGAGCTGAAGTAGGATACTTAACTGACTGAGCCACCCAGGTGCCCCTATATATGATTTTTTATAATCCCATATCAAAATGAGTTGAAATTTCTCGGACAAGTATGGTGGTAGTAGAGGGAAGGGCCAGGGAAGGTAGGTTTTCTGGTTTTTAAATGACAGGATCTCTCTACTGTCGCTGTCATAAGAGATGGTTTCTTTTATATATGATGCCTCTATTAGGTACGCCTTCCTGGTCTCTCCAAACCTAACTTTGTTCAGGAGGATTCTTACCACTAGTCCATTCCACCGGCATCTTTTACTGCCAAGGGACACTGATGTGGTATTCCAAGGTGATTCCCTCACTGTTAAAGGTATGTTTATGTGGGTGCTATCTGGGAATCGCCTGTCCTTTTCTTTCTGCTGCCTGTGTGTTCACTAGTGATTTCTGCAGCTGCCCACTGTCAAACCCCCTGCACTCCCTGTTTTCTGTGCCTTTTCTGTTGTTGTTTCCCCCAAGGCTCTCTGCATGGCAAAATCTCAGCTGCTTTTGGCAGTACTTCCTTTAATTTGGAGTCTGGGGTTTTCTCTGCTTACTTGTTCCATGGAAAGTGATGATTATTTCCATTTCCCCTCTTCCTCTGAATGGTTTTTGGGAGTCAAATGGGAAAATTTAGAACCAAGTAGTCCCTAATGATGGATTGGACTCTTTCAAAAACATCTCAGCCACTTTGGCATGTGCAAAGTTGATATCAATTATACAGATACACAAGCACGTGAATAGAAAGACCATTAAAATGTAAGTAACAGTGTTAACATATGTAATTATGGCGGCAATTCAGGAACATAATTAAGCAGTTACGTAGGTAAAGTTTTATAATTCTGCTTTGAATGGATTGGGGGAATGAAAAAAGCTAGTTTTCCTTGATTCCAAAGACTTCTTGCTGATTTCATGAGAAAGTGAATTTGTGTATATCCAGAAGAACAGAGATTCTGTAAGAGAAAGATGTGGTTTACTGTTTAATTTCAATGTCAAAGGAAAGTAGTTCAAAAGGTGTTCTGTGTTGAAGTCAGGTTTATGCTCACCTTCTCAGAGAAATTCAACCAGACAAATAAAGAGGTCCACGAATTGCTCTTTTACCCTTTCCTTTTAAAAATAATAAATACAGCAGTAAAAAGAATGATAATAAATGTTAGAAATGTATCCCTCTACCATCATTTAACCTGTACAATCTACTCTCAGTTTATGGTTCTAGAAACTCAAATGTTTGGCATTACTGTCATAGAAAGTTGCTTGTTTCTGTGCTAGAGGTGGTCTGACATGAAGCCAATGAAGTTCAAGTTTTGAGACCCTCACTGTCGTGGACTATTTCAAGGCCCAAAGCAGAGACCTAGTAATGTGTATACATGATTATATGGCTTTGTAGTTTGCAAAAGTAAGATAGTTTAACTTCAATACGTTAAGCCCAATTTTCTTTCAAATCTAACTTTCCTTTTATTATGCTTACGCTCATGTCAGGTGGCTCTGGTTGGTCACAGACATTTCGAGATCAGGCTACAAGGAAGTTGTGTTGGCACTATATTCAGTTTGGACTTACTGGGATATATTTATGTGGTTTGCCTAGAATTCCATGTATCCAGTGAAATCATTGCTGTCCCAGTGAAAGAATGTCTTCCAGTAATGCTCTTACCAACCCTCTCCCACTGTGCCATTTCCACCAGCATCATGACAAAAAAGTGAAAACCAGAGGTCGTATCATGATATGAATAGAAATGCATGAATAATAGAAGACAAAGGAAGCTTGAAATATGTGAAGCCAGAAGTCCTCTGATGTGTAAAATTATTATAAATGGAGGATTAAGTTCTCATCAACACCTTATCCATTCAGAAGTTCTCTCTGCCAGAAATATTCGATAATACAGTGCGTGCAATTACATACCCTTGGCTCCCAGGGTGTTACTTATATTGGAGAAACTTTCTTAAAATTTGTCAAGTCTTTTTCTTTTTTTTTTTTTTTTTAATTTTTTTTTTCAACGTTTATTTATTTTTGGGACAGAGAGAGACAGAGCATGAAGGGGGGAGGGGCAGAGAGAGAGGGAGACACAGAATCGGAAACAGGCTCCAGGCTCTGAGCCATCAGCCCAGAGCCTGACGCGGGGCTCGAACTCACGGACCATGAGACCGTGACCTGGCTGAAGTCGGACGTTTAACCGACTGCGCCACCCAGGCGCCCCAGTCAAGTCTTTTTCTAGTGCATGGGATGGGGTTCATCCAGCACTGCAATTTAGGGAGGGAGATCTGGTGCCAGACGTGGTTGTGTGTGGATCCTGGTCAGTATAAAAAATCTACTTCAACATTTTGTGAATCTCCCTCTTGTGTCTAGGACTGACCAAGTACCATCAGAGTGGGTACCTGGACTTGTACCTGGACCCATGAGGGCCTTGGTCTCCATCTTTCCTTTGTAAGATATGTGCCCACCCTCTAGTCTGTGACCCCATGGGATTGCCTCAGGGCTCTGTGATAAGTCCCAGTTCTAGGAGGACAATTTGGCAGTAAGATGATTGCTCTTGCTGGCCAGTGAAGAATTTCTTTCATGGAATCTTATGAGATTGGACTACCAGAATAGTGCTGATATGCTGATTTTAGATGATTCTCACTCACACTGGGCATAGATGAGTTCAGGGCTCCGGTCTACCAATAGTCCACTGGCACCCCCTGGATTTAAGCCATGTGTGTATATGTGTGCATGCACACATATGCCATGTATGGGCACCTGAAGATGGTGGGGGTGGCTGCAGCCATCCTTTATCCTATGAGGTCCCCAGCAGTGGCATTCAGGACAATTAACCATCCTGTCTGCCAGTTATTTGCCAATGTCAGGTAGTCTTCTGGGGCTGACTGCCCCTATCATCTTCACAGGCTTCTCCATACCTTTGCTCCTCAATACCAACAGGCTCTTCAGATAAATGTCTTCTCAGAGTTGCCTAGATCAATATGGTGACATTGAGCTTTCCTGGCTCAATCTTATGCTGTGCTGCATAAGGAACAGACATGCCTGTGTGAATAGGACCATTCTTTCCTTCCACTCATGGGTCCAGTGGTGATATCTGGAAGGCAGGGATGCAGTTAACTCAAAAGAGATCACATCATAAGAATGAAGTATTATGGCATAAAGAGCTCAAGAGGAGATAGGATTGGAAGATGTGTTGTTCTGCATCCACACTATAACATTTTGAACTGTAAATTCGCTATAACTAGACAATGAATTATTCACATTTCCTACATATTTTGGATAAGACTTAAATTTATGTCCATCATCAACGAGCACAGTAATAACCTGAGAGAGAATTATGCAAAGCCAATATTCGATACATAATGCAGCATCACGAGTAATGATGTAACCAGCATTAAATAAAAGTTATTATGGACCTGCTTGGGCAAGATCAATATTGTTTCCATACAAATAGGTTCCAAGAAGCCATGGAATCTTGAGTAATAACAACATTTTTTACCTCTTTATTGAGGTGAGAGATAGAAATTAGCCAAGAATGGCACACAAGGTGAACACCACAAAGGAATAGTTCCTGGATCTGAAGAAGAGAAGGTGCCTAGACATTATAAAGGATCTTTGCATTCACCAATTGGGCACTAAACAAGCATGCATTTGACCTTCTGCCCATGATTCTAAATCTTCATCAATGTATCCCTTGATATCAAGAAGGCTCATGAATTTTCAATACACTTCTAAATCAAATTGTTTATTTACATAGGGACACCATAAAAAATAATTGCCTGTGGGGGTCAAACACCCTAAGTAAGGGTAGATCTGGTGGGGCAGTACACAAGACTTAGAAGACCTAGTTTCTGCTTATAGGTAGCTTTGTATCAGGCCACACATATGTAATTCAAACTTTTACAAGTATTCCAATTTCCTTCAGGGAAGCCTTCCCTTTTTTGATGAAACATTAGCATACTTGATCCTTCTCTTCTTAATTTATTCTATCATGCAATTAAAAACTTATACAATGTTATGAATTATTATTGTGTTCTCTAATTGCCTCTAACTGCTGTTTTAGTATTTGTGGGTTAATACTGTTTCATATACTGTAGTGCTTGCTTATTTGTAAACGATTTCATACATATTTACTCAGTCTCTTCAAGTAAGTGATAAAATCCTTAAGATTATGTCTTAAGTCTTTTTTTCCTCAGTGTGAACACAAGCGGATGCTTAACAAATACTCTAAGAAGGTTATAATTGTCAGATTAAGAATATAAGCAGTAAGTTGTTGTAAAGAATGGTAATGCATGTGGATAGGTTTTCAGCTATTAGAATAATTCTTTTTTTTTTTTTTTATTTTAAGTACTCTCTATGCCCAATGTGAGGCTCCAATTCATGATCGTTGAGATCAAATGTTGCATGCTCTACCTACTGAGCCAGCCAGGCAATAATTCTAATTGAACATGAAGTGTAAGTTCAGTCACAGTTTGTTTCAATTAGAATGTGGTATTGGAGGGGTGCCTGGGTGGTTCAGTCGGTTAAGCATCCAACACTTGATTTCAGCTCAGGTCATGATCTCATGGTTCGTGAGATCAAGCTTCTCATCAGTCTCTGTGCTGACAGCTCTCTCCCTCTCTCCCTCTCCCTCTCCCTCTCCCTCTCCCTCTCCCTCTCCCTCTCCCTCTCCCTCTCCCTCTCCCTCTCCCTCTCCCTCTCCCCTCCCCCTTCAGTCCCTCCCTCTCTCTCAAAAGAAATAAAATTTAAAAAAGAACATGCTATTGGAAAATGCTGATGTAAAGTGGATCATTATATATTGATACTAGTGGAGTAGAGGGTGACAAGTCTCCTTGCATTAAGAGATATTAATTTTATCCTCTGCTGCTACTGACTTTGAAAGTCTTGGTAGGAGGTAGAAAGATCCCCACCCCCTCCAGTTCAGAGAAACCATCATCACTTATCATGCAGATGATTTCTATTCTGGTGCAATCAATCTAGTTAATGTCAAGTACCACTGACGAGAGCATTCATGACTCAGTCACCTGGAGGCATTCACGTGGTTGGTGCAATGACTTGGATTGGAAAATAAACGGAAGTAAAAGTCCTCTAGTCCTAACTTTCTTACAACTTGAATGGCCTTTTGGGGCTGTGACAGTGAGGCCCTTTTCATCTGAAGATGATGTCACTGACCCATCAATAGGGAGTGGGTAGGAGTGACCCATGCCTGTTTGGAAACAAACACCCTGCCTTCAATATTAGCACCAGAATGGTAAACTTGGCCCTATGGGGCTAGTTTTTTGTCATTGTCTACCTCCACTCTCCCCTGCCCCCTATCCCCTTGCCCCTGACTCACTGGACTGGATTTCACAAGAGGATAGCATGGCATCTGTCTCCTTCATTGACATTTCTACTGCACCTAGCACATAGATATCTGGTTAGTAGAGGACCTCACTACACAGTTAATGATGGTTTACTGTCTGTGGCTAAATTCTTTAAGGGACTTACTTGAAAGCTTGTTATCAGACTTCATGGTACTAAAAAGGCTTTTAATGATACTGTGGTCCCTGGGATGAAAAGTGCTGTATCACTTTTAAGTCCATGAATCACTGAAAGTAAAGAAGATCCATTTATAACAGTTTCCCAGTTTCAGATGGTAACAGAAGACTGTGCAAAAGAAGACAGGGGATAAAAGTGCACAATCTCCCTTTTACTTTATTGTCTGTTCTTGTTTTACAATTCCCTGAGTATTGCCCCTCAACCTTCTATCTCCTCCACTTTATCTCTGTGCTGGCTCTGAAGTTCTTTCAGCCTGGTCCTGCTACCTTCCAAACCATGCCTTGCCTAGGTATTTTATCATTCCTTAAGTACCCAAACCATCCCCCAAGAGTGGGAGGAGTCAGAGTGGCAAATGTAGGTAGCTCAGGATTTAGTTTAGCTCCCTGTCCCCATCACTTGTGTTCTCTTTTTCCATCTTTGTACATTTGTGCCTATGACAGAGATACAAAAACCTTACCTTGGCATCTGTAACCTTATTCTGAATCCCATAAATGCTCCTTGATAGAATAAAGGGAGACATGCATTGAGTAGATGGTATTATTTCCTTTGATACCCCTTTGGCTTCACATTTCTTTGGTATTCTATCAAGAATCATTGTTGTGTGAAATGGCATTTTCAGAGACTTCTGTACTTGAAAGACTGTGTATCTGACATATTTTGAACAATTACTGATGTTTCTCTTCACTGGGCTGTGCTAAAGAAGTTTCTGGACAGAGCACATGCTGTAATTAGGTAAATTTGAGGGGATTTGTCTGAAAGTAGCCTAATAAATGACACTCCACTTGTCATGGTAAAATCTCCTTTAAGCAAGGGGAGGTAGAGGCTTGTATTTACTTGTCCCATTAATCAGAAATGGTATGGATATGCTTAATTTGACCTTTAAACAGACAGAGCTCAGGCTCAACTGTCTTTCTTTGTGTAACTACTGGCAAACTTTCTACCTCTTTTAGCTAGTACTGAGGAATCCTGATTTCCTAACAGCCTCAATCTCTAAACAATAAGGACATTTTAGGGTGTCAAAGCTATATAATATTTAATGATCACCAATCATGGAGAAATAGGGTCAGTCAGAGCTGTAATTTTCCTGGAACCTTCTCCCTAACTCCAGGCTGGTCACTTCACAAGCAGATTTGGCCACTGTGTGCGTGGTGCAACTTCATAGTCTTCTCAGGAGAGCCCCGATTTAGCTCTCCTTCTGCAAGACCCTCTTTTTTGCTGACCTCCAGATGAAATTTCATTTCAGCTGTTGACACATATATCCCTGGGAAGGACCACACGAAGATATTCTCAAATTTTCCTCTCTGAGCAAAGGGTCAGAGAGCAGATTATAGAAGGTGTAGGAGAAAAAGAGTGTGAGGGCGATGTGAGAAACAAGAGCCAGGCTTCCAAAGTAGATAAAACGAGGCAGAAATGGAATTATGGGAACAATTTCTGCTTGAGCCAGTCTTAGCAAACACAGAGTAGAATCTAGACTCTCTATGTACCTCCATAGGACAGTGATGACTGAGCTGTTAGTCACAGAAAGTCATACCAGGTCAAGAGTATCTGCCAGACCCTCACCATTGTTTCACACTATGCAGGTTGAATGAATAGGCATGAGACCCAGTGAGAGGCGATCTTGGTGAACATGATGTTCTGAGTGCACTGATCGCATATTTTTGTCTCTTTTGGTTTTCAGAATATTGAATGCACTGCAATATTTAGGTCAAGCAAATTCTGTCTAGGCATCTCCTAACAGTAGTATCTGGAGGGTTGACTTATGCTATTGTGTGGGGTGCATTCTTCTTTATGTACAACATTTCTTGGCAATGTTTGTGTTGGAGCAATGTTTTATCCTTTTCACTATTTGGAGAGGAGAATGCCTTTTGAATTGGGATACAAGGAATAATTAATACTACACTGAGCAGAACGAATGAGGCAGTGACACCTCTTGTGATATTAAACATGTCCCTGTAAGAGTAGTTCAGAGCGTTACTCATTAATCATTTACTATCCAGGATCAGGCAGAGCTTTCTAAGTACAGATTATCTCTGTGATTTGGACACTAAAGAAGAATAAGAAAGTTACCATATGAATTTCTATCTAATGTTGATGGACTATCTTCAAATGTCAGAAGTGGGGTTCTCATGATCCCAAAAGGATCATGACAATTTATAACATGGTCTTTCCTGCTTTATGATACCTGGAAAAATGGGCTAACATCTGCTTGCATACAATATATTTTTTTGAATCTTAAGTAAGTAACCAAATTATCCCCATGGTTTTCAGTCCTTCTTTTAACCACAGATAAAAGTGCTTAGAAGGCACAATCTGCTATCTTTGTCTGAACCTAGCAATATTTTATGATATATGTCTTGGATCATGGAGGGACTTTCCTTAATTCGTTATTGAATTAACCCTTCAAGATGTAGCTGTAATTGATCAATTTTTCTTTTTTTTTAAGTTTATTTATTTTTTTGAGAGAGAGAGGGAGACAGAGAGAGAGAGCAAGCATGAGCAGGGGAGGGGCAGAGACAGAGGGAGAAAGATAATCCTAAGCAGGCTCCACACTGTCAGTGCAGAGCCTGATGTGGGACTTGAACCCATGAACCATGAGATCATGACCTGAGCCGAAACCAAGAGTCTGACGCTTAACCAACTGAGTCACCCAGGCACCCAGATTAATTTTTCTAAGATCATCATTAAAATGCCTCACTGACATCAAGGGGGCTGGAAATAACTCCTGGAATAATGTGAAATAAGTGGAAGGAGAATGTAGAATATTCTTTTTTTCTGAGCTACTTTAGGAAAGAGCCTAAAGTATTTTTTTTAAGACAGTTTTGCAGAGATAAGTGAGATTGATCTGCATACCAGAGCAAAAAGAGATGCCTAAAATCTTAAGAAGGGGCTTTCAAAGTTATTGCTGTGAATTCTTTAGTGAAGTTGATAATGAGGAACTGAAACTTTATGAATTATCTGAATCTGTTGCCACTGGACAAGTCTAGATATTTTTATCCTATGGATGTCATTACCACTTTCCTAATTTAACATTTTTGTCCTGGGGAGACAAAGCAGTATGCAAATCACTACTTCTCTAACTGCACTTTGAACTTCTTGAAGACAAGTTATTTTTTTCTCACTCAGTTTTGTAACTTTACCATATAGTTCAGTGTCTGAAACACTATTATTAATGGAATTAATGTTAGAAGTTATGATTTAGTGGTGGAGCAAGGCAATATATGTGAAAATGTAAATTAACAATACAAAGAACATGGGCAAATGCCCAATGAGATTCATAAAATGAGAAGGTTTTGGGGTGCCTGGGTGGCTCAGTCGGTTAAGCGTCCTACTTTGGCTCAGGTCATGATCTCACAGTTCGTGAGTTCAAGCCCCGCGTCGGGCTCTGTGCTGACAGCTCAGAGCCTGGAGCCTGCTTCACATTCTGTGTCTCCCTCTCTCTCTGCCCCTTCCCTGCTCACGCTCTGTTTCTCTCTGTCTCAAAAATAAATAAACATTTAAAAATAAAATGTTAAAAAAAAAATAAAATGAGAAGGTTTTAGGTTCAGAAGAGAAAAAAAAGTCTGGTAGGCTTAAACAGGGATTCATGGCTGAAATCAAGTGTCTAACTCTTGATTTCAACTCAGGTCATGATCTCACAGTTTGTGGGTTCAAGCCCCATGTTGGGCTCTGTGCTGGCAGTGTGGAGCCTGCTTGGGATTCTCTGTCTCTCTGGCTCTCTCTTGCCCCTTCCCTGCTCGTGGTGTCTCTCTCTCTCTAAATAAATGAATACACATTTTTTTTTAAAAGGAATTCATGGAAGAAGCATAACTTGAGCTAAGCCAGGAAACATTCTTTCTGTGTCCCCATTGCTAGGTTTACAGTGCTCTTTTCTTGGGGACAGTATTGATTAGGATGAGGATCCAAGAGGAAATTTATGGTTTTGGAAGCAGCAATGGTATCAAGGAGTAGATATATTGAGGTCAGTAAATTCAGCGAAATGTATATAAGTCACTGGTACATTTTTGAGGAGACAGACAAGAGAGAGAAATTAGCATTCGTTTGACTTTTTAGTGATGGTAGCCAAGAACACAGTTGAATTTGAGCTAAATTAAGATTTTAATAAAGGTTGAATTGTGTATATTCGCATCCAGGTTGCCCTGGCAATACGGTTCCCAACTTTATGATAATGACAATTTAATGGGAAAAAATCATACATGCTAATTAAATATATTGTAATTAGAGACACAGCAACATGTGGTCTAATTAGCGCCATCTTTGGAAATGGTCCAGGGAGGAGTTTGGAGGCGGTTCATGAACTAAATAATTTGTACATGTTTGAAAGGGTTAAATCAAGCTTGCTCACCTGAGATCACTGTTGAGTTACTGCAGATGTGATTTCTCTCACTGGTTTAATCCCAAACAATTAAATCATAAGTCATATAGTTGTACACCCACCAGTATTGATCTCTGGAAGGAACTTTAGATAGGTGAAAGCTAATTTTCTGATGATTGGACTAAACTGGTTTGGAATCAGTGCACAGAGATGAGAATAAAGGGGTCTCTGAAGATTTTGGCTGTAGGGAAATAAACAGAATGCTAGTGAACCCCAATGAATCGACACTGAATATTCTTCCGCACCTACACCGATAGCAGGAGCAAACCAGTGGCAGCTCTCTCCTTTGAAATGGGAGCTGGATATTTCCATAAAGAAGACAGAAAAAGGAAAGGGTTTTTGTTTCCTCTACTCCCCAAAGGAAAAATGACTGTGTGGGCATGGAGACGATGAAAACCAGGGGTTTGATCTCCCTGTCATAAGCCTTCACCACCCAGTACCTGCTAGTCATCTACTTCAGTATGATTAACTGGATGCTATGGGAAAGGTGATAACCACATGTTCTGGAAGGTTATTTTCCAATCTGAAGATCGGAATCTCTGACAACCAATTCAGTGAGGTTTCTGCACCACCAGCCATCCTCAATTAGAATGGCGAGGGAAGTAGGAGAGATTAGATAGGATAGAGTGAGAGTTAGGAAAATGACTTGGCAGTTTGGCAAGGTCCTCTGCCCTGAAAAGAAAATGGGAAGGATCTCTGAAATGTCAGAGATATGGAGGTAATAATTAATAATAATAATAATAATAATAATACAATGCATATTTGTCAATTATTTTAGACAACTAGGCATGATAATTGGGATGGCTTTGAAGTCAGCTATCATATCATAAGAAAACGCTTTAAAGGTGATTCACTCCTGGCTGGTTGCAAGTCAAGGATTTTAACAATGAATACATTGGTTTCAAAGTAAGTAGATCTCTTCTGCTGTAGGGATGGGAACCAACATGAAGCCTCCAAAACCACTGCCATGGAGCAGTTTGGGCCGTTGCCTTCTGGTTCCTAGGCCACGCATTTTACTGGCCTTAAGCTTGCTGTTCAGGTCATTCCCCTCTCCCTTTCAAGGTGCCTGGAGGGCTGAGTGTGCAGTGAGAGTACAACAGGGAATCGAGTACCCTCTTCCCTCATCTACACAAATACCTTCCCAGCAAAAGACCTGACATCACACTTCAGACCTTTATGTGATTTGAAGTCACTGTGTTACAAGGGGCCCCATTAATTGCCAAACCCTCTAGTAAAACATTACCTCATTTAATCTTTTCCAAAGCCCTTGAAAGAGTATTCTATACTTATGTTTTTCACTTTCTTGCCACCTGTTTACTACAGCCTAGTGTTGGCTTCCACCACTGCACTTAAAATGATTTCCTCTGTATCACCCATGTCCTTCTTTTCCCAAATTTTGTGCATACATATTATTCTTTTTTTCGCTTGACAACCATTTTGCCTCCTTACCAATTTTTCTTCTCCCTTGACTTTGTACTAAGTGATTTTTCTTGTTCAATTTTTACCATTACTATTCTGTCTGCCAACAGTGGTTTTTATTCCACCACTCATTCTTTAAATGTTGGTATTCTTCAGGGTTCTATCATCAACCTACCCATATAGTCTCATCTACTTATTCTCCTTGAGCACTTTCAACATTCTTGTGGTTTTATTTTTATGCTTACACCTTGAAATCATTATTTCCGGCACAGGCATCTCCTACCAACCTGAGAATTGTATACCGAGTAGCTCCCTACCTTGATGATATATGAACACCCCAGCTGAGTATGACCCCAAATGAATTGTCTTTCCTCTAACACGTCACTTTAAAAAAAAAAGATTTTTTTTTGTTGGTAGCACCACTATCCATTTAGTTATCATAGCTAAATAAACAGTGTGTTCTGCAGGATTCTTGCTAGTGAGCAGAAAGATGTCAAATGTACAATAATGCTCCAAATACAGACCACCCCCCCTTGCTTCAAGCAAGAAATTCGTTCATCCTTGTTGTCTGTCTTTGCAATTATTCTCTCTAGGAGACTGTGGGTGGTGTTGTGATCAGTTCCTTCTCAACAGATCTGCAGACCCCATGGTCTGTTGTCTATTACATTAGCCCTGTTTTGCTCCACAGGTTGCTCTCACTCTGCTGCTCATCCCTTTAAACTTCTCTCTTTCTCTGCTGTCACCGCTGATATCCTTCAGACCTCTGGTCTACATGGGCCACTCCCTGAGCGGTGATCCCTCTATCCCACGGCAATAACTCATGCCCTGTGTTCTTCACCCTCTCTGGCCAGGATAACCACCTCACTGAGAGAGTTTATATATTTTTTAAAATTGTTGCTGGAGTTGTCTGGGAGTGGGAAGAGAGAATGTCTAGTTTAGGAGACAGTCATTTAGAGCCTCACGCTTTACCTACAGTTGTTGTTTGAGTCAAGGTTCCCAGTATACAGTGTGCTACTTTGGCTATTTGGACAGATTTTTTACCATCTCATAGTGATGTTCTCTCAGGGACTTCATTCATTCTTACTCTAAAATGGACCCCTACGGGACACACCAAGATCATAAAAAAATCATTAAGTCTATAATATGTCTGAGGTCAGGTGATTTTCCATAGAGCTCTTAAGCCCCATGGCAATCAGCAGATGTGGCCAACCAGCCACATTCCCACCTCTGTTCATGAGAGTCAGGAAGGTCCCCACCTTTGGAGACAGGAACAAATAGAGGGCTCATCTACCTAAATCACCACACAGTCTTATCTCTGTCCCAACAAAATATGGGTTTTACAGTTCTGAAATTGCAAGAGCTCTGAAAACGAAGAGTTTTCATAATCCACTTGACAATGAAACCTGACTTTGTCTTAATTCATCTGAGGTAAAACCTGAGTGAACTGAAATGAAGTTATCTTAATTTTTTAATCCCACTTGTTATGAATATTGATATATTTCACTGAAAAACTATTAACATGTCGGAGTGTGGTCCTTAGCGTAGGTCTCCCTGCTCATGTTCTATTGTACATGGTAGATACACCATATTATTTTTATTAAATCTGAAACTTTTTATAACCTTAAGCACTCTATTCATATGGATTTCCAATAAGGGGCTGTGATTATGCACTCTAATAACTATTTCTGATTTCTGGCTTTTGGCACCTTCTCAAGTCCTAACAATTTTTATCTTTATGTATGGAATCTATCTCTTTTGCTCTATTCCTGTTCTCATTAATTGAGGCAGAGAACAGGACTCCTGGTGGTATGAGATCAGCCTACCCTCTATTGTCCAGAGTAATCTAGCTTTGCCACAAACTCTGTGTCTCCACCTAGTAAAATAAAAGGTCCGCACTTGACTGAACCTACACTCTATGTATAAAGTATGATGCTGTATGATGCTGTGGAGTTGAGCAGTCCTCTCAACAAACTCCAGTTGTTTTGTTAAAGAATTTCTTCTAAATACATGCCCTTCTACTCCCAAGAAGAGGTTGGGAAACACAAGACGTGCTACTGTGTTACATGTCTACTGTTATTTTAGTGCCTGTAATAGGGTGTGTCTGATTGACTCACCCCCTTTTTGCACTGATCCTAATTCAGCTTTTCACTAACTCATTCCAGAACGACTGAAAGTTTTTAAACTGGCCTCTCTGCTTCTATTTAATCTCCCTTAGGTCCATCCTCTCATAGCCAGTGGACAGTACAAATTTAACCACACCACAGCTGGACTTCAAACTCTGAAGCATCTCTCCTCTTCCATTAGGTTGATGTCTCTCTAAGTTTTTAACAAGACATAGTAGGCTTTTGCTGATCTGGCTTCTGCCTATCTCTCTCTTCTCATTTCCTTCCTTATATTTTTTTTCCAGAAATTTAAAACTCTTTTTTCATTTTCTACACTGTAAGGTGTTTTTGATTCTACTCTCATACTTTTATTTCCTGCCGAAAGGATGAACTCTCACCACACTCAGTCTCCTGCTACCTATTGCCTCATAGTTGAAAACTTGAATAGGCATTATCTTCTTTATTTGATATTTTAATTTTTATTTTTTTTGTATCATGTTTTTACACTGTAGCTGTTAATATATAGTGTAATATTGGTTTCAGTGGTAGAATTTAGTGATTCATCACTTATGCATAACACCCGTTCTTATCACAAGTGCCCTTTTAATACCCATCACTCATTTAGCCTAACCCCCCCCCCAGCACCCCTCCATCAACCCTCAGCTTGTTCTCTATAGTTAAGAGTCTCTCATGGTTTGCTTCCCTCTCTCTTTTTTTCCCTTCACTGTGTTCATCTTTTTTGTTTCTTGAATTCTACATATGAGTGAAATCATATGGTATTTGTCTTTCTCTGACTGACTTATTTCACTTAGCATAGTACACTCTAGCTCCATCCATATCATTACAAGTGGCAAGATTTCATTCTTTTTGATGGATGAGTAATATTTCATTGTGTATATATACTGCATCTTCTTTATCCATTCATCAGTCAGTGGACCTTTGGGCTCTTTCCATGATTTGGCTATTGTTGATAATGTTGCTATAAACATTGGGGTGCATGTGCCCCCTTTGGATCAGTATGTTTGTATTCTCTGGGTAAATACCTAGTAGTGCAATTGCTGGGTCATAAGGTAGTTCTATTTTTAACTTTTTGAGGAAACTCCATACTGTTTTCCAGGGTGGCTGTACCAGTTTGCATTCCGACAAACAGTGTAAGAGGGTCCCCCATTCTCTGCAGCCTCACCAACATCTGTTGTTTCTGGTGGTGTTAATTTTACCATTCTGATAGGTGTGAGGTGGTGTCTCATCTTGGTATCTCATCTTTTCATGTGTTCGTTAGCCATCTGGAAGTCTTCTTTGAATAAGTGTCTATTCATGTCTTCTGCCCATTTCTTTACTAGGTTATTTGTTTTTTAGGTGTTGAATTTGAGAAGTTCTTTATAGATTTTGGATACTAACCATTTGTGAGAGATGTCACTTGCAAATATCATCTCCCATTCTATAGGTTGCCTTTTAGTTTTGTTGATCACTTCCTTCACTGTGCAGAAGCTTTTTATCTTCATGAGATCCCAATAGTTCATTTTTGCTTTTGTTTCCCTTGCTTCCAGAGATGTGTCTAGTAAGGAGTTGCTATGGCCAATGCCAAAGAGGTTGCTGCCTGTGTTCTCCTCTAGGATATTGATGGTTTCCTACCTTGCATTTAGGCCTTTCATCCATTTTGGGTTTATTTTTGTATATGGTTAAGAAAGTGGTCCAGTTTCATTCTTCTGCATGTTGCTGTCCGGTTTTCCCATTTGTTGAAGAGACTGTGTTTTTTCCATCGGATATTCTATCCTGCTTTGTTGAAGATTAGTTGGCCATGTAGTTGTGGGTCCATTTCTGAGTTTTGTATTCTGTTCCATTGATCTGAGTGTCTGTTTTTGTGCCAATAGCATACTCTCTTGCTGGGTACAGCTTTGTAATACAGCTTTAAGTCTGGAATTGTGGTGCCTCCAGCTTTGTTTTTCTTTTTCAAGATTGCTTTGGCTATTTAGGGGTCTTTTGTGGTTCCATACAAATTTTAAGATTGTTTGTTCTAGCTCTGTGAAAAATGCTGGTTGTATTTTAATAGGGATTGCATTAAATGTGTAGATTGCTTTGGGTAATATAAACATTGTAACAATGTTTGTTCTTCCAATCCATGAAAATGGAATATTTTCTATTTCTTTGTGTCATCTTCAATTTCTTTCACAGTATCCTGTAGTTTTCAGAGTACAGCTCTTTTTCCTCTTTGGTTAGGTTTATTCCTAGGTATCTTATGGTTTTTGGTGCAATTGTAAATGGGGTCACTTCCTTGATTTCTCTTTCTGCTGCTTCATTATTGATGTATAGAAATGCACCAGATCTCTGTATGTTAATTTTGTATAATGTGACTTTACTGAATTCGTGTAACAATTCTAGCAATTTTTTTAATGGAGTCTTTTGGGTTTCCTACTTAGAATATCATGTCATCTGCAAATAGTGAAGGTTTGACTTCTTCCTTGCCAATTTGAATGCCTTTTGTTCTTTTCATCCTCTGATTGCTGAGGCTAAGACTTCCAGTACTATATTAAATAGTGATGGTGAGAGTGGATATCCTTGTGGTGTTCCTGACTGTAGGAGAAAGGCTCTCAGTTTTTCCCCATTGAGGATGATATTAGCTGTGGGTCTTTCGTATATGGCCTTTTGATGTTTAGGTATGTTCCCTCTATCGCTACTTTGTTGGGGGTTTTTATCAAAAATGAATGCTGTAGTTTGTCAGATGCTTTTTCTGCATTTACTGAGAGGATCATATAGTTTTTATCCTTTATTTGATTAAGGTGGTATATCACATTGATTAATTTGCAAATATTGAGCCACCCCTGCAACCCAGGAATAAGTCCCACTTAATTGTGGTGAATAATTCTTTTACTGTACTATTGGATTCGATTTGCTAGTATCTTGTTGAGAATTTTTGCCTCCATGTTCATCCGGGATATTGGTCTGTAACTCTCCTTTTTAGTGGGGTCTTTGTCTGGTTTTGGATCCAAGGTAATGTTGGCACCTAATGAGTTTGGAAGTTGTCCTTCCACTTCTGCTTTTTGGAAGAGTTTGAAAAGAATAGGTATTAACTCTTTAAATGTTTGGTAGAATTCCCCTGGGAAGCCATGTGGCCCTGGACTTTTGTTTGTTGGGAGATTTTTGATAATTGATTCAATTTCTTGATTTGTTATCAGTCCATTTAAATTTTCTATTTCTTCTTTTTTCAGTTTTGTTAGTTTATTATATGTTTCTAGTAAGTTATCCATTTCTTCTAGATTGCCCAATTTATTGGCATATAATTCATCATAATATTCTCTTATAATTGTTTGTATTTCTATGGTGTTTGTTGTGATCTCTCTTTCATTTGTGATTTTATTTATTTGGGTCTTTTTTCTTTTTTTATAAGTCTGGCTAGGGGTTTATCAATTTTATTCTCTCAAAGAACTACGTCCTATTTTCATTAATCTGTTCTACTGTTTGTTTCTGTATCATCTATTTCTACTCTAATCTTTATTATGTCCCTTCTTCTTCTGGCTTTAGGCTTTATTTGCTATTCTTTTTCTATCTCCTCTGGGTGTAAGTTTAGGTCATGTGTTTGAGAGTTTTCTTGCTTCTTGAGGTAGCTCTTGATTGCTATATAGTTCTCTCGTATGACTTCTTTTGCTGCACCCCAAAGGCTTTTTACTATTGTGTTTTCATTTTCATTTGCTTCCATGTATTATTTTAAGTTTCTTTTTAAATTTCCTGTTTAACTCACTCATTCTTTAACCTCCATGTATTTGTGGTGTTTCCATTTTTTTTTTTGTGGTTGACTTCAAGTTTCGTAGTGTTGCGGTCAGAAAATATGCCTAGTTTGATCTCAAATATTTTGTATTTGTTGAGGTCTGATCTGTGACCCAGTATGTTATCTGTTCTGGAAAATGTTTCATATGAACTTGAAAAGAATGTGTATTCTGCTGCTGTAGGATGAAATGTTCTGAATTTATCTGTTAAGTCCATCTGGGCCAGTGTGTCATTCAAAGCCATTGTTACCTTATTGATTTTCTGCTTAGATGATCTGTCCATTGGTGTAAGCGGAGCATTAAAGTTCCCTACTATTATTGTATTATTATCAATGAGTTTCTTTATGTTTGTCATTAATTGATTTATATATTTGAGTTCCTCCAAGTTGGAGGCATAATTATTTGCCATTGTTAGATCTTCTTGTTAGCTAGACCCCTTTATTATGGTATAGTGCCCTTCTTCATCTCTTGTTACAGTCTTTGGTTTAAAATCTAGTTTGTCTGATGTAAGTATGGCTACTCCAGGTTTCTTTTGCTACCCATTAGCATCATAGATGGTTTTTCATCCCCTCACTTTCAGTCCATAGGTGTCTTTACATCTAAAGTGAGTCTCTTGTAGGCCACATAGAGATGGGTCTTTTTTTTTTTTTTTTTTTTTACCATTTTGATAACCTATGTTTTTTTGATTGGAGCAATTTAGTCCATTTGCATTCAGAGTGATTATTGATAGGTATGAGTTTAGTGCCATTGTAGTACTTTCAAAGTCATTGTTTCTGGAGATTTTCTCTGTTCCTTTCTAATATTTGTTGCTCTTGTCTGTCTTTCCCACTCAAAGAGTCCCTTTTAATATTTCTTGCATGGAGGGTTTAATAGTCATAGACTCCTTTAATTTTTGTTTTTGTGTTTTTTGGAACTCTTTATTTCTCCTTCTAATCTGAATGACAGCCTTGCTAAAGAAAGTATTCTTGGCTGCATATTTTTCCCATTCAGCACGTTGAATATATCATGCCACTCCCTCTGGCCTGCCAAGTTTCTGTGGATAGATCTGCCGGTAACCTTATTTGTCTTCCTTTATAGGTCAGGCGTTTCTTTTCCCTTGCTGCTTTCAGGATGTTTTCCTTATCTCTATATTTCGCAGATTTTACTATGATATGTCTTGGTGTTGGCCTGCTTTGGTTGATTTTGATGGGAGTTCTCTGTGCCTCATGGGTTTGGATGTCAGTTTCCTTCCATAGATTAGGGAAGTTTTCAGCTATAGTATTCTCAATTAAACCTTCTCCCTTTTCCCCCTTTCTTCTTCTGGGACCCCTAGGCATCATTTCCTTTAGAAATTCTTTTCATTCCTCCCAAAGTTAAGTACCCTTCCCCCTGTTTTCAGTGTCATATTGTAGGAACCTGTGCACAGAGTTGGCACCAGACTGTTATTGTAATTATTTGTTTAAATACATGCTCATGAAATCATATGAAAGCAGAGACTGTACTTAAAAAAATACTTATACCCCACAGTTCCTAGATCAATACTCAGTGGATAGTAACCCAACATAAAGTAAGCACTTTTAAAAGTGAATACAGCATAAGGCCATTGTTTTTATTTTATGGAGAAGGAAGCTGTGGCTCAAACAGATTAAGTAACTTGTTTAATGGGTGTTTTGTGTTGCTTCCCTCTGTGTGCTAGAAGCTGGAAGCCTAGAAACTACATTTCTTAGATATACTCGCTAAGAAGTATGGCTTCAGTTTAGGTTCTTTCAACAGGAGGCTCTCGCTTGGGATGGGAAGGCAGAAGGGGAGGGGAAGCTATTCTTTTGACTTTGGCAATAGCAGTGGCAGAACACTAATGCAGACTTCCATGAAACTTTTAGGGATGGCAGTGAGCAATGTGGGTTCCTGCAACAGGGGTAAGGTGGAAGGGGACCCTTGGCAGAAGCTTGGCTTGGGGGCTCTGGCAGGAGCTGTAGTTGTGCAGAGGTGAGTGGTACGGGCAATGGTGTCAGGCTTCCCACTGTTCTTGAGGGCTGGATAGTACCAGCTTCCCTCCCCTCTCTTCTGCTACTCTAGCCCTTTTAATAATTTTTAAACCTAATTTTTTCCTGCTTAAATGCTTACAATGGTTTTGCTTTTCCTCATTAAACTCTGATGATATAGTTTTGCTTAAAGTCATACAGTAATTAAGCGGTAAAGCAGTAATAGACATTAGCTGGACTGATTGCGAGGTCCATGTCCATAGCCTTTGAGCACAGTGCCTTCCTCTACTTGCAGGAGGAAACTGTCCTCTGGGAAGAATTCTTCTTTGTGTTCTTTGTAAGGAGACTTCGGTTTCAGTAAAGAGGTGAAAACATTATATTGTAAAAGGAAGGACCCTTCTTGCAGATGACAGCTTAATCTTCACATACATAAAGTCAGTCCTGTGTAGTTTTCTCATATTTTGGGGGGAAGAAAAGTTTACATGTTCTTTTGGGGAATCAACACAGAGCTGGTCTCTGGTGAATTACCAGGTGAAGACCTTCTCTGCCCAGCAAGAAAATCATATGAAAACAAATCAAGGTAAGTGAGCAACTTAGACATCTGATACGAGAAAGAACCTCAAATGGAATGTTTTTTACACATCAGCTTACACATGAATATGGCACTGCATTCACAGAGGCAAAGCCAAAGCCAAAGGCAAGGAGAAACCAGGCTGCACAACTTAAGAGGCCTCCCTTAATAGTCAGAGCAGAACTTTATCCACTCACCTCCAGGTAGATCAAAAAGGGAACTTAAGAGGGAATGTATAACACAATTAGTAGATGGTATAGTGAGTGCTTCTGAGCTGTTTTCTATGGTTGTAGCGTGTGTAAATGGGAGGGGATGGTGGTGACCTGAATTGGTTATCTAACTTGTCTTAGTTTCAATCTCCTTATTACAGAATGTATACCTTACCAGATTGTTTGGAAGAATAAAATGCTTAGTTGGTGTAGGCATATAGTAGATGCTTAATTAATTTGTCCACCTAGAGTCAGTTACAGTATTTGTTATTTCCTTATTGCCAAAGATTGTACTAACTGCTGTGAGCAAGACAGAGTATCTTCCATCTAAAAGCTGACATCTAGACTATACTGCTTCCATTTTTAAAAAACTACCTTTCCCATTCTTCTACAAAACTTTCTAGATCCTGAATTGTCTTAGATCCTTCAGCAAATTAAATATCAGTAGAATGGAGGAGAATCAGATTATGAGTTGTGATATCTAGTATAAAGGACCTTTAAAAGACACAAGAAAGAAGATATTAACAAGGGGGCCATTTGTCGCCTCTTTTCTAGAATTTGTAGAAAGCAAGCTGAGTGAATCATGAAATATGAGGATATGAGAAAAAAAGTTATCTTAAAAATTCTCAATTATTTTGTTTTACATGTGTCTTTACCTTGGAGTCTGTACGTGGGAGCATCTCCTGACACCAAGGATTGAAGTGATTTTTGTGGTATTCAAGAGGTATTTTGGAATACGGTGATGCCGGGCAGGTGCATTGAGAATTGCCTTTCTGGTGCACTGAGGCAGAGATTACAGCCGACATGTCTGAGTTGAACATGTTTCTTACTTTAGAGGGAAGTAGAGAAATCTTCCATTTTTCCAGGCAGGATGTTTTTGGTTTTCATACTTTGGCAAGAGTGAGCAGGTGTTTGCTGATGAACTGCCAAGCTGGATTACACTTAACTCCAAGTCCTTTCTTTTACTTATTATCAAATAGCATTTACTATGGTTTCCTTCACACTTCCAGGCTGCACTATATCACACATCCAATTTAACCTGATTCAGGGCAGCGAGAGGCCTGTTGGCACCCACTGTAGTGGAGGTTGCTATCAGCTTCTCATGTAAACGAGGACTTCCCCAAATTATGTCATTTAGAAGCTGGCTAGATATTAAGTTTTCCAATGTCTACATTTTACAGAAAATGAAACATGTCTACAGAGTTAAGGGGCTAGCCTATTCCTTTGTTTTATATTTGAATTGGTTATGCATTTGAAGAAATTTAGATACAGCTAGCTACCCTTTAGGTAGGCATAAGAAAATGGAATTATTTTTATTCTCCATTAAACACTGGCTTTCAGGAAGTATGTATGAAATCCATAAATCTCTGCTTCTGTGGATATCAAAACTGAGCCCTAGCATCACCAAAATTGCACATCTTGGTGTTTTTGTTTTTTGTTTTTAAGTTCACTTATTTTGAGAGAGAAAGCATGAGTGGGGAGAGGCAGAGAAAGAGGGAGAGAGAGAATCCCAAGCAGGCTTGCGCTGACAGTGCATGTGGGACTCCATTCGGAGCTTGATATGAGGCTTGACATGGGGCTAGATCCCATGAACCATGAGATCATGACCTGAGTCGAAATATAGAGTCTGATGCTTAACCGAATGAGCCACCCAGGTGCCCCATCTCATTGTTTTTTAAACTGCCTGTGAAGATCGTATCTCTAATATCTTAGAATGATAATTTTGTAAAATTATTTATAAAATATATTAATAAAAATTAAATAAGAAAATGCAAAGACATACAAAACACAAATTTAAAAATGATGTTAAATTCAACAAATGTAAAATTGATCTGTCAAACTGTATAAAGGTTTCTAAAGATGTCCCCTCAATTTCTCTACTTGCCATGGGCCAGTGACAGTTTGCAGGTTGATGTTCTCCTGTGGGTCACACTGGGAATAGCACTATGCAACTAGTTCTGTCCCTCAGCTTTTATCTGGTTGTGCAGACCAGATCAGCAATCGCATGTCTGCGATTCTGTTCCTTCTTGGTTTATATTAACCTCATAGCTCTAGCCATCCCAAGCATCCTAGAGAGCAGTGCTTCCCAATAGAAATACATCAGGCAGGCCACATATATAATTTTAAATTAAGGTGGCCACATTGAAAAACAGAAATGGCTAAAAAAATAATATGTTTTATTTGAGCTGACATGTCCAAACTATTAGCATTTCAACATGTAATCAATATAAAATATTATTGAGATGTTTTACATTCTTTCTCTCATAGTAAGTCTTGGAAATTTGGTGTGCAGATTTGCTTACCGCACATTTCAATCTGGACTAGCCACACTGTAAGAGCTCAATAGCCACATGTGACTAGTGGCCGCCATACGGAACAGTAAAGCCATAGGCCTTCCTCTGAGCTGTCCTCAAGCAAGTAAGACACATCTAAAACATCATCTTGGAAGAAACTACCTCCCTGAAAAGGAAATGCCAAACTCTTTTGGGGGGATACGAAGTTATGCCGGACACATTTAGGAGACATCCATGGCAAACAACCCACGCTTTTCCTCGTCTGTCTGTGGTAAAGCCATCTTGAAGTAGCTTCAGCTCAGCATTTCTGGAATCTCAGTTTTAAATATTCTGATTTCTTGTCTAGGATTTTTCAGCTCTGTTATAGTCAGCCTCTCTGGGCCATATTCCAAGTCAGGATCAGAGTTTGTCTCTTACATGTCTCACAGTTATTTGAAAGTCATAAAAGATTTTCAGAGATATTAGTGTATTTTTAAAGTATTCTTGTGGGCTTGGTCTTACCTTTGGTCTTCTCCCTCCTTCAGGTTTGCTCTACAGGGATGATGTCCTTAAAAATCTGCCACTTCCATATTGATTGTTGTTGTTGTTCTGGAAAAATAATGACCAAGCTGTCTGATCCGGCTGTGAATTATGTGGGAGAAAATCTCTGCTGCCCAGTGGAAATGCATTCACGTGCATTTCATCTCCTTAATGACATTCACAGTGACAGTTTCAGCTCAGTCCCTCATCATCAATCCTCTTGACTCTGTTTCAAGTTATGTCCATGGGGGCAGAGGATAGGAAAATACCTCTAATCACTCATTCATAACATTTTGAGAGCCAAATATTTATAGTTAACCTGTTAGCTTTTTCTTTACAGTAAGACATAAACAACCATGAAGTGAGCTCTACATTCTTCCAATTTAGTTACATTCTGGAGGGAAAAAAAAGATCCAAATTATATTTGGTCAGAGAAAGATGATGGGTTAGATGATCCACCTTTATTTCATGAGCTCTGAGCAGAGAGCAAGGTGCTGTGTACGATAGCTGGATTTTCTATATCCTGTCTCTCCAACCTTAGTCTATCTTGAATATATCTCTGGATCATATTGTCATAAGGGGGTCTTTAGAAGAAGATGAATTTTGCCAATGCTAAATCTAGGGTGCTTAATAAAAGGATTTAAGTTTTATAAGAATGTAGTCAAAGTGAGAGTTTCAGCGCAAGACAGTTGTGAACATGAAGAACTCAGGGAAAAATGAAGTCTCAGTCTGTTAAGGAAGGCCAAAGTTTGAACATGGGACACCAAGAGCCCAGACTAAGTATAAAGGCTAGAGGAGGATGCGAGTCTCGGGTGGGGAATAAGGAAGGTAAAAGTGTGGTCTTAGGTGATTGCCACAGACACTGGTAGGTGTTGTGCTTCACCTTTATGAAGGATGGTGTCTAGTGCAAGGACAGGGCTACCGACTCAAAGGGCCAAGAACCTGAGGCAGGCCTGGTATCATTCCTACATGAGCCTTCTGTCTAGGCAAAGTGGAGTCAAAGTCTCCTGGGACTCTGATGGTAGCTTCTGGTTTTAGTGGAGTGTTACCAAGGTTAGAGAGAAGATCCTAGGATTACTCCTCCATCCAGCACCGTTCAATGCATCAGAGAGAGATTGATAGTGACATGGTGTCCTTTGAAATATGGTATTTACAACCCCCCATTTTAGGGAGATATGTGGCAGGGGAAGATGCAGCAGGAAGTGAGAAGGTTCTGTTTATCTACATGACGTAGGATACTTAGAGAAGGAATTTTGTGGCATTATGTTAAGGGTTTCATTTTATTAGATGGGGAAAAAGGGAATTATTGTTAAAAGCAAACTATAAGTCATTGTTCTTGGTATCGTTGGCACGCATATTGCTAGGGCTATGAGAAGCGATAAAATATAAGTAACAAAGACCCAGCTTTAAGAAACTTACAGGTAAGAAGGGGGGACAAGTACATATAAACATCTGCACATCTTCTGGAGTAGGTACGATGATAAAAATACCCACGAGACAGGTGATGGTCATTATTTTACTTGTGGTAGGAAGTGACACTGGAGCATCATGGTCAAGGGGCATGTGTGAACCAGCCTGCTGTGTTAGGAAATACCGCATAGTGTATTGGTGCTAGAGTGGAGAAAGCAAGGCGTGGAGAATGGTGAGATATTACTTCCAAATTATCTCAACCCTACCTTCTGTTTATCTCCAATGGCACCGTTGTAAGATGCCATTACATTGCCATTGTAAGAATGGCACCATGAAGGTATTCTTTACTGTTACATGTACTATTCCAGTAACTGGTGTTTGGGTATCTAGAGGCAGAGAGGCATACCTTGGAGATATTAGGCATTTGGTTCCAGACCATCTCAATAGAAGCAAATGTCACAGCATAGTGAGTCAAATGAATGTTCTGGTTTCCCAGTGCATCTAAAAATTATGTTTACACTACACTGTAGTCTAGTAAGTGCCTTATGTCTAAAAAAGTACATACTTTCATTAACAAATATTGCTAAAAAGTGCTCACCATCATCAGAGCTTTTGCGAGTCGTAATTACTGATTGCAGATCACTGTAGCCAATATAGTAATAATGAAAAAAATTGAAATACTGTGAGAGTCACCAAATTCTCTTTGACACAAGAGACACGAAGTGAACAAATGGTGTTGGAACAATGAGGCTGGTAGTCTTGCTTGACGCAGGGTTGCCACAAACGTTTAATTTGTAAAGAACACGGTACCTGCTATTGTTTTATAGAACTTTATTTTATTGTGCTTTGCTAGTCTCTGGATTTTGTGTACAAAGTACCTGTGGCTTTTGCAAATCTTCAGTAGGGTTTGCAAGGGTGGTCATTTAGGATTGGCCTGGGCTGCGGCTCCTCGCTTGCCCCTGAACTATTTCTACACATCAATTTATCCTTGTCTAAACTGACCAGAAGAGAAATGAGGAAGACAGAGGCATGTGAAAGGAAAACCAAAAAGAAAATCAGTATGTATGCTATTTTTGGCACTTTCAGAAGGTTAATAACCCAAGAGATATGTTTATAATCTCAATAATAATAATAATAATAATAATAATAATAATAAAGATTGAACAGACTTCTGTATTCTATCCTCAATACCCCTAAAATCTGGATGCAAGTTTGTCTCTCTGAGTGCATGTTTATCTGAGAAAGGACCAAGAAAGTGTAGAAAGTGTAAAAAACCATCATCTCCCACAGATCCCTCAGGGCCCACATAATAGATGTTGCTGAGATTTGAAAAATGCCATGCATCTGCCATTTAAAAGTCACATCTAAATATACTTGCTACCTTCTAAGTAATCTTTTATTTTTAATTGTAATATTATTTATGAGTTTTTACTCACTAGGAATTCTGTGTTGCTTGAAAAGCGTTGGTATGAAACACAATACATCAGGAGAAAGACATGTGCGGATGAAATATGGTCCTGAATGTCATCATTCCGGTGATGTATATTAGAATAGGAATGGAAGAGCGAAGTTGAGGGATGAGTCTGTGTGCTGTGCATTCTTGAATAATCCCCATGAAAACTGTAATAGAATTATTATCCGTGTTTAGCATCATGTAGTCAGAAAGTATTTGCCTGCAGAGGGAACCATTTTGCAAGGTAACTAGGTACGTACCCCACCAACACACTGGGCCACATCCATTTTAAAGGACGAAAACCAAACAAAGCATGAGGGAAAAAAATCAAATACATTGAGTTTGAATAAAAGCAATCCAAATCCCATCTTTATAACTCAAGTAATTTCTGACTACCTAGATTTGATGGGCTGGTAGGGATAGGTTGTGTGTGCAGTACTAGTCGTTTAGAAAATTCTGTAGGTGAAGTTGAATTCTTAGCTCTGAGAAAGCTGGCTATAATGTTTCTGTAATTATGCAGTGGATTTCTCACACATCTTCGTATTCATAATTACCTGGTATTTAACTTCCAATAATGACATTATTAAATCTGAGGTGACAGCCCTTCACTTGTGACATTTAATTTGCTTTTCAATTTTCCTCTCTTCTTGGTCCTTTAAATGGTTCTTAAAGGCAAACAACTGAGGAGGAACTGTCAATACCTCAGAACATCAGCCATGATGATTTTTCTTGATAAATATCTTCCAAATAAATCTCCAAATCTAAGTTTCAGTGAATGCCTTCATAGGCAATATACAGTTATTTCGAAATAGCACAAAATAACAGTGCTCTTTCTCTGAGTTGTCTAAGAGAGAGTGCTTTTAGGGTACGCTTGCAGCTGGTCATGCCAAAGGCCATTATTTACACAGCAAATGTCCTTGCTTTCTGCTCTTTCCTGATGGTAAAGCCACAAAAGTTTACCATTTTCCATGAAGGTGAGCTGAAGAGCAAATCTCATGTACTTATTTACTTTACCACAGATAAATCTTTTCTTCTGGCTCTTTTGCACACACTTAACAATTAAGAATGCCCACAATTATTTTTCAAATCATGAAAATATATTTCTTATGTTTATTTATTTATTTTGAGAGAAAGAGAGAGGCAGAGAGAGAATCCCATGCAGGCTCTGCACCATCAGCACAGAACCTGATGTGGGGCTCGATCTCATGAACCATGAGATTATAACCTGAGCCCAGATCAAGCATCGGACCCTTAACTGATTGAACCGTCGATGTACCCTAAATACTGAAAATATTTTTTTAAGAACTGTATAAAATGAGTATGGGAACATAATTTGTGAGACTTTGGGGACTTGCAAAGTGGGAAATTTTATTTGGGAAGTCATTAAATTCTAGTGAAATCAAAGCTGGATATAGAAACAAATATATTTCATGATTTTATGAAATGTATAAAATACTCAGTGGTAAACATTATTGATGAGCACCCAGGTAATATCTTTTGCACAAACAATAACCCTCTGTGATGCCCTCTAGAAGTTTTCTTTCTGCCAGGAAAGTTGTAAATGTTCATGCAGTTGGCACCATTCCTTTAATTAGCATATTGTTCAATGTGTCTTTATAAGCCACTTATCTCCTATTGTACAGAACTCATTTTAAGGTGGAAGAAGGAGAATGTTACTTTGGGGACTCAATGCCAATGACTTTTTATTTTTCTACTGGTTAATATAATAGAATATTGTTGTTGAAAGGACAATTAGAGGGCATGCTCCTCATATCAAACATAATGTAGGGATCCAGTTTGCATTATTAACTCCTAGCTCACTTGGCTTCCAGGAAATCACCCTCTCTTCATTTTCTCCCCTCTTTCTGACCAGTCTGTCCTGTGATAGAGGCTGCTCCCTTTCCCTTACGGCCTACGCACACTGCATCAGGTCATGTGCCCCAGCAAACCTTCAACTGTCAACATGGGAGCTTTCTCTGGCTACGGGAACCCACTCAGACCACAATCATGGGAGGCTCCAAGTATCACAGAAAACGCCTCCTGGGAGCCGCTCCCACTTAAGACAGATGGCAGCTGGTATCTACATATCCTAGTTTCCTTTGTTTTTGGAAGGATACTTTGAGGCATGCATTCTCCATTGGTCTACAGAGTTCTCCAAGGGAATTAAGCTCCAGTTGTGCATGATGACAAACTTGCTTGATAATGCACGCTTTCCTGACTGCCTCTCCTCTGTCTTATGTTCTGATTCCACTATCATGTTTCCCGGGGTCACCTTCCAAATAAACTATTATATTCAAATACCTTCTTCAGGGTCTACTTTTGGGGAAACTCAAAGTAAGATACTTCTCTGTCGCTTTTTCTTGATCCTTATTTTCTGGACATCAAAATGTTAAAATAAGGTGAGGGCTTAGTCCTTGGAGCACTTCTCTTAACTAAACTTATTTCCTAGAAGAATTAATCCAAACCTAAGATTTCAAATATCATCCAAAATAATGCCTCAAGCTTTGCCTTCTTTTCAGAACCGGAACTATTTTTTAAAAACTTATTTAAATTCAAGTTAGTTAACATACACTGAGTGTAGTATTGATTTCAGGAGTAGAATTAAGTGATTCATCACTTACAAATAACACCCAGGGCTCATCCCAACAAGTGCCCTCCTTAATGTCCATCATCCATTTAGCCCGTCCCCCCTCCCCTCCTTCCCCCCCCCCCCCCCCCCAGTTTACATTTCCCAAACTAAACTCTTGAATTTCTTCTTCAAGTGATTGGGAACTGAATATCCTATGTGATATTTAGGTTTTTATGTTGAATACATTGGTCCTAGATTTGTCGTAGGAGACATCTTAAAATATTTAAAGAAAATATGGGGCGCCTGGATGGATCAGTCGGTTAAGCATCCGACTTCGGCTCAGGTCATGATCTCGTGGTCCGTGAGTTCGAGCCCCGTGTCGGACTCTGTGCTGACAGCTCAGATCCTAGAGCCTGTTTCAGATTCTGTGTCTCCCTCTCTCTGACCCTCCCCCGTTCATGCTGTCTCTCCCTGTCTCAAAAATAAATAGACGTTAAAAAAAATTAAAAAAAAAAAAAAGAAAATAGACATGCCTCTTCCTCTAGTGTTCTCTAGGCTCCAGGTTCAATAAACCTACTTCACTCAGATGTCCTCACATAACAGCTTTCTTAGGTTTGTCACATTCTTCTCTGTAAATATTCAAGTTTTTTTGTTCCTCTCAAAATATAAAAACTAAAATTAAGTCTGACAATTCTAATATGGTATAGCAAATAAGGAATATTTCTCTCCTTTCTTCCCTCTCTCTGACACACACACACACACACACACACACACACACACACACACACACACTTTATCAGGTTATATGCATCTCTTGCAAGTTCTTGTATTGAACTTCTTTGTACATGTCAGCAGTGTTATTGTTTTGTTGTTTTTCATACAACTGGACAATCATAACTAGAAAAAACCCAACACATCTTGACAGATTTTCACAGAGCAGTCTGGATTTTAAAATGTAATTTTAAGATACTTTCTAAATTCAGGAAAGGCATTGTGAGAGGATCACAAGAGCAGTATCAAGCTATATGAAGACAAAGAATGCTGTGGTATGTATTTTGAGTAGTTTTTTTCTTTGTGCCATTTGTCTCCATGGCCCATTGGCCTGTTCAACGTTTATGTGGGGGAATCTGCTAGTCTGAGTGAGGTGTGAAATTTCAAAGAAAACAGAGACTACTTTTTTGTTGTTAGAATGGAGAAACTCTTTATTCCCCTGTCAACTAGACTTAGGTAAGCAACAATTGTTCCTTTTACTTAAGAAGATGGATTTATTTGGGTTTGGGAATTGTCAGGCTTTAACAGAGGAAAGTTAATTCAGTCCTACTGAGAGAATAAGAGATATAAGGAAGACATGCCATTAAGTACAGATAACCATGTTGTTAGATCAGCCACTTTCCAGTGTTAGTGAAAACAATAATAATATTGGGTTTTTATACATGTACAGCATTTATAGTTTTCTTTTTTTTTTTTTAAATTTTTTTTTTCAACGTTTATTTATTTTTGGGACAGAGAGAGAGACAGAGCATGAACGGGGGAGGGCCAGAGGGAGAGGGAGACACAGAATGGGAAACAGGCTCCAGGCTCTGAGCCATCAGCCCAGAGCCCGACGCGGGGCTCGAACTCACGGACCGCGAGATCGTGACCTGGCTGATGTCGGGACGCTTAACCGACTGCGCCACCCAGGCGCCCCATTATTTATAGTTTTCAAAGCACTTTCGCATACTATCTCTTCCCTCCCTTCCTTCCTTCCTTCCTCTTTCCCCTCTTTCCTCTCTCTCTCCCTTGCTTCCTTTCTTCCTTCTTCTCAAGTGCTTAACATGTGCAAGGAGCTGTGCTGGAAACAAAATAATAAGATATTCTCCTAACTACCAGGGGAAGAAAATACATATTACAAAGACCGCCTTTATTACAGCCCTGATGACATGGCAGTGTGAGCATTAGCTCACTCATAAGGTGACTGCTGTAAACTCCTTGAGAACTCACCCATGTACACAACAAAGCTGTTTTCTTGACATCTCCCTGCAAGTCAATAGGTATATAGACAATCCAAAGTGCCTTTCAGATATAAACCAGTTATTCCTCGAGATCTAAGGGCCAGGAGGACGTTCGGCCTCTGTGAGCCGCAGCCTTTCCGAAGGAGCGGTTGTGTGTTCGCCATCTTAGGAAGAAGATGTTCTCGTCTGTGGCGCATCTGGCGCGGGCAAACCCCTTCAACGCGCCCCACCTGCAGCTGGTACACGACGGCCTCGCGGGCCCCCGCAGCGGCCCCGCGGGGCCTCCGGGTCCGCCCCGCCGCTCCCGCAATCTGGCAGCAGCCGCTGTGGAAGAGTACAGTTGCGAATATGGCTCCATGAAGTTTTATGCACCGTGTGGCTTTGGTGGGGTCTTAAGTTGTGGTCTGACACACACTGCTGTCGTTCCTCTGGATTTAGTGAAATGCCGTATGCGGGTGGACCCCCAAAAGTACAAGGGAATATTTAATGGATTCTCAGTTACGCTGAAAGAGGATGGTGTTCGTGGTTTGGCTAAAGGATGGGCTCCGACTTTCATTGGCTACTCTATGCAGGGGCTCTGCAAGTTTGGCTTTTATGAAGTTTTCAAAGTCTTGTATAGCAACATGCTTGGAGAGGAGAATGCCTATCTCTGGCGCACATCACTGTATTTGGCTGCCTCTGCCAGCGCTGAATTCTTTGCTGACATTGCCCTGGCTCCTATGGAAGCTGCTAACGTTCGAATTCAAACCCAACCAGGTTATGCCAACACTTTGAGGGATGCAGCTCCCAAAATGTATAAAGAAGAAGGTTTAAAAGCATTCTACAAGGGAGTTGCTCCTCTCTGGATGAGACAGATACCATACACCATGATGAAATTTGCGTGCTTTGAACGTACTGTTGAAGCATTGTACAAGTTTGTGGTTCCCAAGCCCCGAAGTGAATGTTCAAAGCCAGAGCAACTGGTTGTAACATTTGTGGCAGGTTACATAGCTGGAGTCTTCTGTGCAATTGTTTCTCACCCTGCTGATTCTGTGGTATCTGTGTTGAATAAAGAGAAAGGTAGCAGTGCTTCTCAAGTCCTCCAGAGACTTGGATTTAAAGGTGTATGGAAGGGACTCTTTGCCCGTATCATCATGATTGGCACTCTGACTGCGCTACAGTGGTTCATCTAGGACTCTGTGAAGGTCTACTTCAGGCTCCCTCGCCCTCCTCCACCTGAGATGCCAGAGTCTCTGAAGAAGAAGCTCGGGTTAACTCAGTAGATCGATCAAAGCAAATGTGGACGGGATCTGCTTGTTGATCAGTGTTGAGGAAAGTGCAAGAGAAACTTTTATATATTTGACAGTGTAGGAAATTGTCTCTTCCTGATAGAATTACTGTAGTACTCTTGCCTAAGGCGAGAGTTTCAAACTTACTGTTGAAATAAACCCAGCTGTTCATGAAAAAAAAAACAAAAACAAAAACGAGTTATTCCTCAACTGTCTAACAGAAAATGACTGAAAGCAATGATCCTCATCACAATTAAAATCAGAAAGATGGTATAAAAACTAAACTCCAAACACACAATACAGAAGCTCACCTCAGCATTCCAGGGATTGAAACTGATGTTTTAGGCAAAATTCAATTCTCAATGAGAATTCAGTTAGAAGAGACTCTATCTCAATGCTTACCATGAAGATAGTTGCCCAACGTGGAATAAGACTAGCAATGAGAAATTGGTTTGTAAAATTAGCTTTGTAAGGCAAAGAGTTTTAATATGATGATATTGACAGAATATGAGAGTTGGTTATAAGTTCAAAGGGCGCTAAAATTACTAATGATGTCTGAACTTTTTAAAATCTGTGCAATTCACTGACTCCAGTCCTATGATGTGGCCAGCTGAAAATCGAGCTTTCACCATTATTAATTTTTAAAAACTGCAGAAGAATAAGATAATAACTTTTTCATGTATATTTGAGGACTTTAACATTGAGATGGCAAGAGCTGATATAACATAATTTCAAAATTAATGAATGAGGCCACATTTGAATGAGGCTTTTTAGATTGAATTGTGAACCCAGCTGTTTCAGGGAACTGTTATTTTTATCTCAGTCTGACCAATAAAAAAAAAAGGCAGAAGGATAATATCAATAACCCAAGGCAAGGGTGGAAGTCCTGTCCACTAGTATATCTTGGGGCTATTTATTTGGGGCTTTATGGGTCACTTAATGAGAAAAGAGGCCATTATTTTCAAATTCTAAGACGAATGGAATTTTTGAGTTTCTAAGGCTTGTTTCATGGTGTGAACATTTATAACCTTTAGCTGCAGAAATATGGGACTTAGCAGGATCAGCATCATTTTAAGGAAATCATAGCCAAGCATTAGTAGCCAGATTTATTTTCCTCATCTAACGATGTGAGAATCGAAATGGGTTTTAATATCCTCTTTTCAGTGCTAACATGCTGTATTACCTGTTTCTGTGGGCGGTGTAGGAGAGCATGTCATGTCTATTTGATGTATGATCACTGTCTCTGGGAGCTTGGCTTATTAATTACTAGACAGTGAAGATGTAGAGATAATTGAAATGTGATGGGCTGTGATGTTCTTTCAGTGGGCGATCCCTACTATATCAGGCTTCCAAATGTCTTAAACCTTGAAAGAAATGCGAAGGGTTTGGGTCAATTCATTATGATGCCTTTTTGTTGTTTTTAAGGGTTGTTTTTCAAAACTATCAACCAATCTGGATTTGTGGAGAGAAGCACTGTAGAAAGCATTCGATGTAATTCAACAAATATTCGCTATGCCTCCTGTGCTATTTCTAGCATTAACTAACCAGGATTGTGAAAGCAGAAACCTTGAGTCCCTCCACTGCTTTGAATTGACCATGTGCAAATAGTTAAAAATAATTTTAAGCTGACTACCAAAATCAAAATGTAGGAAATGCTTTATTAAAGCAAATATGTGTAATCAGAGAAGAATTTGTTTGTATAATATGACCACTGTCTAGGTATGGGCAGCCTGGCATGGTTTTTATAGGTCCCATGCACTGGATTCTGACTGCCCAGGCTTAAATCCCTCATCTGCATTGACTAGCTCTGTGGCTTTTGTCAAGTGCCTAGCGGTTGAATTGCAACACTGGGTGGTCATGTGGATTAATAGGTGAATTCTTTTAAAGCACTTAGAGCAGTGGTCAGTGTAGCGATTACCTTTATTGCATCCCATTCTGGGATGTTGCCATCACAATTGGCTTGTTCCTTATTTACTCTCCTTTTGCAAAATATATCAAAACGCCATGTCTGGCAGACGATATATGAAGTCAAGTTTAGCTTTCTTGGAGGCTGGGGGTGGGGGCCATACCACATCTGATCTTAGAGTTTTCAAAGATAATATTTATATTTGTCTTTATAATTTTTTCTGAATGTAAAAGTAATATTTGTTCTTGAAAAAAATGTTCAAACAGTCTAGAAATGTCCTAAAGGCAGATCTTTGTGGAAATGTAAATATTACCATACTGATCAGTATTTTGCCTTTCATAAAAAGCAGCTTTATTGAGATATAATTTATATATCATAAAGTTCGTGAAGTGAATTCCATGATTTTCAGTAAATTGATAGAGTTAACTGCACTACCATCACCACAATTGACTTTTAGAATTTTTCCATCACCTCAGACAGATTCCTTAAGCGCGTTTGCAGACAACCTCTGTTCCCACCGCAGCCCAGGCACCATTGATCTGTCCGTCTCTGTAGATCTGCTTCTTGTGAACATTTCATATAAATAGAATCCTACAATGTTTTTTTGCAGCTGTCTTTGTAAACTTAGTATAATGTTTTTGAAGTTCAAATGTGTAGTATGTATTAAAATTTTACTTCAGTAGCTTAATATGTCATTGACATCTTTCTATTTTGATATATATGATTTAACTCATTCTTTTTAGTAGTGACAGATTATTGTATTTTATCAGTTTATAGTTTTAGGTCAGTCTCTTAAAATGTTTTCAAATTGTTTAGATTATTTCCAAATCTTCACTGTAAATAGGTCTACACAAACATTTTTGGGTAAATATCTTAGTGAACTTGTATTAATACTTCTGCAGGATGAATTCCTTAAAGTAGAATTTCTGAGTCAAAGGGTACAATAAATTTTAGATTTTGGAAAACATTTCTTTCAAGAGATTGTAACAATTTACTTGCTGACTGATAATATGTGAGTACCTATTTCCCAACGTTTTCACATAGATATATTATTATTTAAAAAATCTTTGTTTATATGATATGTAAAAGTGACATCTTTGTTTTACTTAAATTACATTAATATTCATTTGACTTTTAGTAAAGCTAAGCATCTTTTCATGTTTGAATGAGCCAGATGCTTTTATGATTCAGTGAATTACCCACTCATGGTTTTTTGTTTGTTACCATTTTCTTTTTCTTTTTTAGTTTTTTTTTTTCATGGAAGCATATTTTGTTAATGTGTTACATGTTTGAAACCATTTTTTTCTATCATTATGTTGTTCTACCTTATCTATTGTATTTGTCAAGTTATAGTTTTGTTTTGTTTTTTAGTGCTGTTAGACCTGTTAGTCATTTCTTTAGTTTCTGTTGGTGACATTAGGCATCTCCCCAGCCTAATATTTATAATACATTTATCTGTATTTTCTTTTAGTAATTTTTTTTGCATTAAATCTGTGTAATTCATATGAATTTAATTGGCAGTTTAAAACTATTTTTTAGGGGCGCCTGGGTGGCGCAGTCGGTTGGGCGTCCGACATCAGCCAGGTCACGATCTCGCGGTCCGTGAGTTCGAGCCCCGCGTCGGGCTCTGGGCTGATGGCTCGGAGCCTGGAGCCTGTTTCCGAGTCTGTGTCTCCCTCTCTCTCTGCCCCTCCCCCGTTCATGCTCTGTCTCTCTCTGTCCCAAAAATAAATAAAAAACGTTGAAAAAAATTTTTTTTAAACTATTTTTTAAACATTTCATTTTTGCATTCTTTAGGTGAAGTAATCTGGCTTTCTTTTTTCTTTGATCTCTCTCTCTAGTTGTTTGGAAGTTTTACATCTTTTCCTATGCTTATTTAAAGAAACCCACATTTTAACATTTAGAGATAATTTTATAGTTTTTACACAACCTTCCCCAAATATAACCTTTAGCTTTATTTTGCTTTTTTCCTGCTTTATCCAACCTACCCCTACTAAATCTCGTTTTATCTAAATAATTTGGAATTTTAGTGTTTATTGGTTTACTTACTACTATTTTCTGATTGTTAACTCTCTCTCTTTTTCTTGTGGCTATTTTTGTTGGTCTCGTTTCTTTTTTTTTTTTTTTTTCAACGTTTATTTATTTTTGGGACAGAGAGAGACAGAGCATGATCTGGGGAGGGGCAGAGAGAGAGGGAGACACAGAATCGGAAACAGGCTCCAGGCTCTGAGCCATCAGCCCAGAGCCCGACGCGGGGCTCGAACTCCCCGACCGCGAGATCGTGACCTGGCTGAAGTCGGACGCTTAACCGACTGTGCCACCCAGGCGCCCCGGTCTCGTTTCTTTTTATTTTGGCTGGAAGTCTTCCGTGAGTATTGTTCCCATGGGAAATTGATTTTTTATCATATCGTTTCTGAGTGGTATGTGTTTCAAAACTTCACACTATACTCTCTCACACAGCAAATAGCAAGTCCAAAATCCCGAAGAGAGCTTATTACTAGAGAATTAGAAAGGTTCACAGGACCAGTGTGTAGTGAGGGAGCTGGAGAGCAAGGCAGGTGTGGACGGACAATCATGTGGATGTGGAGGCCCTAATGAGAGTGTTTGAGTTGTATTCTCTGCCAATGGGGAGCCATTTTCAGCAGATGGTGCCAGGCTTCTCTGTTCCCTTGGCCTCCTTGACCACTTTGGGGTTTTTCACTCCCAGCAGCTAGCAACTGTGTCTGTTTTCAAGGGTTGTCTCACCTTCCAGAGCCTGCCTGGACTGCGTGTTCTTAGAGCAGGAAGGGCCTGGGAATCTTTGTCCCCCTGGATGTACTCTTAACCAATGACAGGCACAGGAGTATGAGTACCCCAGCTCTCCTGTTCTTTTTTTTTTTAATAAAAATTTTAAACTTTATTTTATATATATATATATGTGTGTGTGTGTGTGTGTGTGTGTGTGTGTATATATATATATATATTTAGAGAGAGTGCATGTATGTGGGGGAGGGGCAGAGATAGAGGGAGAGAGAACATCTCAAGCAGGTTCTGCACTGTCAGTGTGGAGCCTGATGTGGCTTGAACTCATGAACCATAATATCATGACCGGAACCAAAACCAAAAGTCGAACACTCACCTGACTGAACCACTCAGGCACCCCTCCTGCTCTCCTGTTTTAACAGGGGTGCCTCTGAGGAGTGGCCAGCACTGGTTCTCCAGCTTCCCTGTGGGGTTGCAATAAAGTTACCATCTGTGGGACTTGGTATTATACTCTTGTTTGGCTTTCATTTCTTCCCAGTGCCATTTTCTTACTCTCCCCATGTTTTCCTGGGGATACTTTCAAATAAATCTCTTTTACATGAATTCTCATCTTGGAGTCTAAGGAACCCAAACCTAAACCCACTGAAGGACTGAAGCGGAGGACTGGCATATTTGTTGGTGTTAGTTGAACTGAACCCCATTGACTTTTTTCTTTTTTGTGTATATTTCAGTGTTACAACAGGATTTTTCTGTTTTGCCTTTTTTTTTTTTTTTAAGCCAGTGCTTGAAACCAAGCCAGTCGGTTGGTCTCTTAAGATATGTGCATGCACATAACAGATTATATACCCTTGGGATACTGGTCTTGGAGAAGATCATTTTGATGTTGATTAGTGGAGTTGGTGAGAAGTGGTCAGATCCAAAATAAATTTTGGATTTGCTGCTGGATCTGCAATTTTGTGAGAAAGAACAAAAGGAATTACAAATAACTTCTAGATTTTTTTTTTGTTGTTGTGCAGTTAAGTGGATAGTGTTGCTGACTTTTGACAAATTGGATTTGGAACAGATATTAAGAGTGAGAAGAGAGATCAAGACTTTTAGCTAGGCTTTGTTAAGTTTGAGGTGTCTATTAGACATCCAAGCATGTAGGTCCTATAGGCAATTGGATCCATAGGTCTATAGGATCTTTGGTCTAGAGGGAGATCAGGCTGGTGATATAAATTTAGAAGTCCTCAGGATATGAGTAAATTTTAGGCCACAGGAAATAAGGAAATTATCTAGGGAGAGGTTGCATATGGAAAAAAATGAGGCACAGAACTGAGTCTTAAATGTAGAAGACAGACAGAGACTAGGATCCAGCAAATTGGTGTAAAGAAGAAATCAGAAGAACATTTCCCAGAATTGAAAAAAATACAATTGTTCAGATTGAAAAATCTCAGGAAGTACCAAGCAGAACGAACATGTAAAGGGACACCTACAGACATAATTGTGAAATTTTATATCACAGAAGATAAGGAAAACATCCCAAAAACTGGGTCATGGAGAACTTAAAACAGAAGTTGCCTGCAAAGGAGGGAGGTTAGATTTCTTCCTAACAGCACTATATACTTCAAGATAATAGCCAATAAGTCAAAGGTGATAGTAGAGTAAAAACATTTTCAACCCACTAAGATGCTGAAATACCCTTTCACTGAAAGTTTCTTGAGAATATGCTCCAGAAAAATAAGACAGCAAATAACAATAACAATAAGAAGAAGAATCATAAAAAGATTCCAAAATGCAGGAAACAGGGCATCCAAAGCAGAGTGCAGTGAAGGGAATCCTGTAGGCCAGGCCTAGAAAGCAACTGATCCTTATTATGGAAAGAGAAGGAAGACCCCAAAAGAGAGGTCTTGGAAAAGGCAAAAAAGGAAAAAATGAAAGGATAGATAATATTATATGAATCTAGAAATGTTTGAGAATATGCTAAAGAAGTTGGCAAACTGTAAAAAGTAGAATCCAATGGAACCAATTCTAAGTTATCTCCTACTTTAAGTGGCCATCCCGATACTGGAAAAAGAAATGGAATCATAACTGATCACATAGCTCATTGTTGACATGGCCACAGTAAACGAAGTATCACTTAGTGGTTTTTATCTTTTAGAATCAGTATTTGGACCAATCATGGAAAACTGTACTAAGACTATAGAACAGATTGTAACCAGTAGCCACCTTGTTATTAAAAGTACGGATAAAGTAGACAGAGATGGGAGATGCTCCAGAAAAATAAGATAGCAAATTATTATTATTATTATTATTATTATTAGGAAGGGAGAGAGGAGAAGGATAGGAACTTTATGTCTTATCGTCTTATGAAGTGGGTAACTAAGATGCATTGTTCATAATTTATAGACCAAGAAATGGAGTTTTAACAAATTTTGTTGTTATTTCAGAGATCTGCAGAGGAGAAACTATGGTAACAAATTGTATAGTTTTATATATAGTTGTGGAGGTAGGGAATTGTGTTAGTGAGCAAAATCCTCATCGACCACAGCAGGAGGCCAATAGCCAAGAAGCAGAGGTATAAATGTGCTAATTAAGTATCTGGAGGTGAGCCCCAGAAAAACAAAAAGTAAGTGGTTAAAAGTGTTAGCCTGTGGGGCTCCAGACTCTGTGGGTAGGGAAGCATGGAGAGAATTCTTAGTTTTCTTTATAAATTCTTCTGTTCTTTTTGCTTTTTAAACCATTTGCATTTATGACTTTTAATAAAAAATGAAGAAAGTTAAATGAAAATTTAAATTATAAATAGGGCATTGTTATAAAATAAAGACATTAATTAGGAAGATATTGAAAAGAAAATTTAACATGAAAAATGCACAGGAAGCCCAGAGTCCCTGTTCAAAACTATCACAATGGGAAGCTTAGATCTAGACAAGTTCTTTAAACGGAAATCCTACAGGACTAATTTGCAAAGAGACAATTGTAAGCAAAAAAAGAAAAAAAAAAAGGTTTGAAAATGAAATGAGGAAGACGGAAATATAGTAAAGTTGAAGACCAGAATTTAGCATATTGGCAGACTCCTCTCCACCCCATCTCCAACGCCAAAGCCAAAGACTTCAGAACCAATACAAGTATCCCCACTTTTCAAATTTGCATTAGGCCACTTCACTTTTACTAACTGAAAGAAATCTGGAGAGGAGTTTTGCTTTTACCAAAAAGGTGAAAAGCAAAGATATTATTCAGCATTTGGTTGCCACAAGCTGTCTAGGGGCAGCGCACAGTGGACCAGTGAGAGTGGCGCCACCCGGCTCCTTCCCAGGGAACCACACTTGGCATCTCCGCATCCAGCCGCCAGAGCTTTGAACTATCTAGGAGCATCTGTGCTTTATCCTGATTTATATTGTGCATCTGTTAGCAAGGAACCTAAAAGAGGTTATTTTTTGGGTTTCAGAATGCTCAAAAAATTTTCACTATAAATTAATGGCAATTGCTTCTTGGCTTTGTGTCATTTTGGCTTTTCTGGGAATGCTCTACTTTGGGATACCAGGGGAAAACTGTATTAAAAAATAATTGAAACATGAAAGGCAAAAAAAAAAAAAAAAAAAGAAAGAAACCACCAAAGAATTAGTGGAACTAACTGTAGGTCATGGATAAAAAAAGAGATAATATACTAGATAAAGTGTTTCTTGGGTCTTTATTGAAGAGGTGATTAAAGAGATTCTCACTCTTTAATTGTCTTTTGAAGCAGTTAGATGAAAAGGAATGGATCAAATAGCAGCAAATAAGGAGGGGAAATTCAGATCACGGATGGAAATATTTGGCACAAGTTCTACCTAATCTCTCCTCCTGTCCCCATATGGCTACAGGCTCAGAAATTTCTTATACAGTTTTCTAGAATCTTCACTATGACTGCTATGTGAGATGAAAACTATGATCTAGGTTAACCTAAATGGAAACAAGCTGTAACTAAATCACTTGGCTGCTGTTGAATTTATTTAAAAATCAGACCAAAACTTGACAGATTTAAGAGAAAGAACATTTCCTTGTATTTGGGTGGTTCAAACAAGGAATATCTTCTAAAAGAGGCAAGAAGGGCCTGGAGCATTAGTGGAACTATTGACCTTTGAGCCAGGGGCTTATCCAATGACCTAGATTCACCTCGGGTTACTAGACCATGGTCAGTGGCTGGGTTCAAGTGAAACTTGAGATAGATAGAAAAAGCATTAATAATTCATTATACAGAATAAATAAATTGAGGTTAAAAGATGTTAAGTGATATATCCAAGATCAGAAGTTGAGTTAATAGAAAATCTGACCCTAGATCTCAGGTGCCTGGTGTCCTAGTCTAGAGCCCTCACACTAAATTACACAGCATTCATATTATAACACATGAAATCCGTTTGAGATCTAATGCTAGAGGCATTTATTTATTACTATTATTATTTTTTATTTTTTAAAAAATTTTATTTTTAACGTTTATTTTTGACACACACAGAGAGAGAGAGAGAGAGAGAGAGCTGGGGAGGGGAAGAGAGAGAGGGAGACACAGAATCCAAAGCAGGCACCAAGCTGTCAGCATAGAGCCTGATGCGGGGCTTGAAACTCAAAAACAGTGAGATCATGACCTGTACCAAAGTCAGATGCTTAACCGACTGAGCCACCCCAGCGCCCCTAGAGGCATTTATTTTAAGGAACCAATTGTAATAACTGGAAAATGTCTACATTGGACACTGTTATCTTTATATGCATCCAATCCCTAAAGAACTGGTGGCCTTTATATTATTCCGTCAGATGGCACATACTACAGAATTAGAATATATAGCAGAGATTGTTAAGTATCCGCTGATATTAAGATGAACGCATGTCCTGGTTTCTCTGGAAAAGTCCTCATTCGTGCTTGCCCCAGTATGATTAGTAATAGCCTCCTGTGTCTTTAATAGTGTCCTATGTTGGGAGACAATCTGCTATGTGTCTCTCATATTTCTGAACATCCCACGAGTGAGGCAGTAGCTTCTTTGTTCTGGACTATCTTTTTAAGGATGTTTATATAGTTAATAGCCTTGGAAGACAGAAAATGTGCCTCTCTCCAGAGCAAGAGGCAGACAGACATGTAAGGCTCTTTTAGGATTTGGGTTCAAATTTCCTCTTCTGTAACACACCTGGTTCTGTGTGTAGGTATCTATCCAAGCCCCTCAGCATTGCCTTTGTGGGACTTCAGAGGCCAAGGTAAACTGATGAAAATATGGTGATGCACACGCTATCTGCAGAGCCATGTGTAGTAAATCTTTGTCCCTGACCCAGGGGTCCTGTGTCTTTTGCCAGTATCTGTGAGCCTGTGCCAGGTAAACTTGTTATTTTGCAAGTGGCATAAAATCTCAGACTCTTCAGAGTTCTTAACATTCTAGTTAGTGCCATAAATTATGTGGTCTACTGGATTAAACATTCTTTCTTTAAGGAAAGTGCACCTGAGTTTTGGTTGGTCACTGTGGTAAGAGACTACATTTTTCATCATCCTTTTCATGGCCTTGTGATCAAGTTCTGGCCAATGGAAGGTGAGCCAATACTTTCAGATCATGATCATAAAAGGAATGGATATGGACTGCCCTTGACCTTTTCTCCTTCCATCTGCCTAGGATACAGACGTAATGGTGGCAGCTTGAAAAGACACTGTAGACTCAGAATAGAAGCCATCTGTTAAGTGCAGCAGAACATCCTACTAGCCTTAGGCTGGCTACCTCTGGACTGTAAGGGGGATATAAACTTTTATTTAAATCAACATATTTTTGGCTCTGTTGAATGGCAGCTTGAATGAAGAAGTGAATTTAGAAATCCCTTTGTTATTATTATTTTTAATAAGTGGAGAAATTGAGACCTAAAATCAAAAAATGACTTGCTCATAATTACAGAGTTAATAAAACTAAAGCTAAAACATGAAGTCGATTTTCTTCTCTCTTGTTCCTCACATTGCCCGCATCCAGTATTACCAGATAATATTGAATATACAAGCACAAGGTGTCCAGAGAATTAGGGGCCTGGGGAAATTTTTACAGTGAGTAAATGTATGATAACTGATATCAATTATCCAGCTACAGATGAAGAAATGCATATAGAGATGTAATTTGAGTTTCATGAGCTGACAATCAAGGTAAGACTGACAAATTGCAAGGGTAAAAAGTACCCGGTGGAGGATAAATGATTTATACTAAAGTGATGTGGTCGGCAGCTTCTTTCAATTTTCATTGTTATGTCCCTGAAGTCCAATTCACTGCCTTTTTGGAATGGCTTCATTAAGCAAGTGAAATTTGGAGAGGGATCTGAGAGAGTTGAAATAGTTCTCATGGCAAATGGGTGAGGGAAAACTGGCTAGGAACTGACTTCATAAATCAAGCGGTATCTATACATAGGACACTTCGTGAAATGCTTGAGGGTGTGGTGGAGACACAATGATTTTTTTAAGGCAATGTCTGTAACCTAGAAGAATGTACAATTTTGTAGGGCTTACAATACCAGCATTAAACAAAGCAACACAGTTTTGTAGGGAGGAAGGAAATAGGCAGTTTCATAGAGAATATGAGGCTTGAGGTGTGCCTTGAAAAGATAGAATGTTGGGAAATTGAAGTTTTGTTAATAGCTGAATAATTGCCAAGTGGTTCCTCATTTAATTAGAATGTCTTAATAACAAGTGTTTTGTTATTACTCTTGTTTTTAAAAATTTCTTGATATTACTAAAACTCCTTCCCTAATCTTTTCTCCTTGGAATCTCATTGTTTTATAGATTGGTGCTGGGGTATTCTTAAGGCATGAAAGTGAAATGGCAAAACTTTGATACAGAAGGTAGGATTTGGGATGGGCATCATTCAAAATTCTTAGGTGCCATATATATTGAATATTAAAATGGGAAAGATTATTATGGGCTGGGATACATTAGATATGTCCGTCTTCTTGGAGCAAATGGGGAATTAGATAAGTCTTTAAAGGAACTGAGAATCAACACGGCACAAAGAAGCCTACACCTCTGCTACTGTGCATTTTTTAAACAAAATTTAATTGTGGTAAAATATACATAAGATTTACATCTTAACCTGTTTTAAGTGTACAGTTCAGTAGTGTTAAGTAAGTTCAGTAGTGTTAAGTGATTCACAGTTGTGCAATCCCCAGAAGTTTTTTTATCTTGCAAAACTGAAATGCTATATACATTAAGTAACAACTCCTCCTCCCTCCCCCCTTCCCCTGGCAACCGCCATTCCACTTCCATAAATTTGACTACTCTAAACACCTCATACACATAGAATCATACAGTATTCGTCTTTTTGTGACTGATTTATTTCACTTAGCATGATGTCCTTAAAGTTCATCCATGTTGTAGCATGTGTTAGAATTTCCTTCCTTTTAAAAGACAGAATAATATTTCACTGTATGTGTATAGGACATTGTTTATCCTTTGATCCACGATGAACACTCAGGCTACCTTTTGGCTATTATAAATACTGCTGTTCTGAACATGGGCATACAAATATCTCTTTGGGACCCTGTTTTCCATTCTTTTGGATATATATCCAGAAGTGATTTCTGTAGCTTTGTAGTAAGTTTTGAAATCAGGAAGTATGAGCCATCCAACTTCATACTGCTTTGGCTATTTAGTGTCTCTTAAAATTCCATATTAATTTTAGGATTGATTTATCAATTTCTGTAAAAAAATGCCATTGGGATTTTGGTAAGTATTGACTTAAGTATGTAGATCATTTAGACTAGTATTGACATCTTAATTTTAAATCTTCCAATCTATGAACACAGTATATCTTTCTGCTTATTCATGTCTTTACTTTCTTTCAGCAGTGTTTTGAAGATCAGTGTGAAACCCTTCCACCTTTTCATGAAGTTTATTTGTACTTATTTTTTAAATGCTATTGTAAATGGAATTTTTTTGTTTCCTTTTTCAGATTAAAAAAGTTTTCTTATGTTTATTTATGTTTGAGAGACAGAGAGAACACAAGCAGGGGAGGGGCAGAGAGAGAAGGAGACACAGAATCTGAAGAAGGCTTCAGGCTCTGAGTACAGAACCTGACATGGGGCTTGAACTCACAAACCGTGAGATCATGACCTGAGCCAAAGTGGGATGCTCAACTGACTGAGCCACCCAGGCTCAGGTTTTTTATTGTTAGTGTATACAAATGCAACTGATTTTTACCTTTTGACTTTGTGTTCTGCAACTTTGTCAAATTTGTTTATTTCTAACAATTTTCTAAATGCAATTTCTAGGGCTTTCTGGGGATAAGATCATGTCTGCACTTAGACTTATGTTAAAAGAGAGTCTGCACTGATAAAAAAAATAGTCTTATCTTTTGATGCAGTTAAGAGGGATGTTGTATAATTTGCCAAGGAAAATTTTATATTTTATTTTCTTCAACTTAATCTACCCACTTAATAGTTAAAGAAAGGCCCAGAAGATAGGCATGGCTACATCATAGTTAATGACATTGATGATAATGAGAAGTGGCCAGAGTCTCTAACTCTTGGGACAGTTGTCTTTCAATAACCCTTAAGTACTTCTACATTTCTAAGAGTCTGTTGTAATTGTCAACTGAATTTTGTTGTAAGCAACCCTTACACTAGATGGATTAGACTTAGCGCTCTCCCTCACTTCCTGCAGTGAATTCTTTTTTCTCTCTCAATCTGATATACTGATGTCTTCTTTATGTTACTATCTCTTCTTTTTTGTTAAAGTTTATTTATTTATTTTGAGAGAGAGAAAGATAGCTCAAGAGGGGGAGCAGAGGAGAGAGAGGGAAAGAAAGAAACCCAAGCAGGTTCCATGCTGCCAGCACAGAGCCTGATGCAAAGCTCAATTCCACAAACTGTGAGATTGTGACCTGAGCCACAACCAAGGGTCAGACACTTTACTAACTGAGTCACCCAGGTACCCCAAACTGTCTTCTCTTTAAAGCCTTTTTGACTCAAGACAAGGATGACCACTCTTACCACTTTTATTCAACATAGTACTGGAAGTCCTGGCCACAGCAATCAGACAAGAAAAACAAATAAAAGGCATCTAAATTGGTAAGAAAAAAGTGAAACTTTCACTCTTTGTAGATGACATGATACTGTATATAGAAAACCCTAAAGACTCCACCAAAAAACTACTAAAAGTAATAAATAAATTCAGTAAAGTCACAGGATACAAAATTTATACACAGAAATCGGTAGCATTTCTATACATTAATAATGAAGTAACAGAAAGAGAAATTAAGAGAACAATTCCATTTACAATTGCACCAAAAATAATAAAATCCCTAGGAATAAACTTAAACAAGAAGGTAGGGTGCCTGGGTGGCTCAATCCATTAAGCATCTGACTCTTGATTTCTGCTCAGGTAATGATCTCATGGTTGTGAAATCGAGCCCCACATTGGGCTCTGTCCTGGGTGTGAAGCTTAAGATTCTCTCTCTCTCTCTCTCTGTCTCTCTCTCTCTCTCTGTCTCTCTCTCTCTCTCTCTCTCTCTGTCTCTCTCCCTCTCCCTTCCTCCCTCCCTCCCTCTACCCCTCTTCTGCTTATGCACATGCTCTCTCACTTCCGCTCTCTCTCTCAAAAAAAGAGAGAAGGTAAAAAACCTGTACTCTGAAAACTATGACATTGATGAAAGAAATTAAAGGCGACACAAACAAATGGAAAAATATTTCATGCTCATGGAACCAGTATTGTTAAAATGTCAATAGTAGCCAAAAAAATCTACATTTAATGTAATTCCTACCAAATTGCAACAACATTTTTCACAGAACTGAAACAATCCTAAAATTCCTATGGAACCACAAAGACCCCAAATAGCCAAAGCAATATTGAGGAAGAAAAACAAAGCTGGAGGTATCACAATCCCAGACTTTAAGATATACTACAAAGCTGTGGTAATCAAAACAGTATGGTACTGGCACAAAAATGGACACATAGATCAATGGATCAGAATTCCAATGGACATATTTTCTAGAGCTGAATTTATGTTGTATCACAAAAGTTCTAAACTGTATAGTCTTTAGTCTCAAGAACTACTTATCTCACATGACTGTTCCCCTACATTTCTTAACTACAGCTTTATATTGATGGATTAAAAATCTGAAGTTAACATACAAAAACATCGAGAGAACAAAGTATCAAATTAATCAAAACTGGTATTTCCACACTCCATTTTATGTTTCCTTTTCTGTTTCAATTTTTAATTTAAATTCTAGTTAGTTAATATATAGTGTAATAATAGTTTCAGGAGTAGAATTTAGGATTCATCACTTACATATAACACCCACTGCTCATCACTACAAGTGACCTCCTTAATATCCATCACACATTTAACCCATCCCCTATCCACCTCCCCTCCATCAACCCTCAGTTTGTTCTCTAGAGTTAAAGTCTCTTATGGTTTGCCTTCCTCTCTCTCTTTTTTTCTCCTTCTCTTATGTTCATCTGTTTTGTTTCTTAAATTCCACATATGAGTGCAATCATATGGTATTTGCCTTTCTCTGGATGACTTATTTTGCTTAGCATAATACACTCTAGCTCCATCCACATCGTTGTAAGATTTCATTCTTTTTGATGGCTGAGTAATACTCCATTGCATGTATATATACCATCTCTTCTTTATCCATTCTTCAGTCAGCGGACATTTGGGCTCCTTCCATAATTTGGCTATTGTTGGTAGTGTTGCTATAAAGATCAGCGTGCATGTGCCCTTTGAATTAGTATGTTTGTATCCTTTGGGTAAACACCTAGTAATGTAATTGCTGGGTCATAGAGTAGTTCTACTTTTAACTTTTTGAGGAATCTCCATACTTTTTTCCAGGGTGGCTGCACCAATTTACAATTCCACGAACAGGGTAAGAGAGTTCCCCATTCTCCACATCCTTGCCAATATTTGCTGTTTCCTGTGTTGTTAATTTTAGCCATTCTGATAGGTGTGAGGTGGTATCTCATCTTGGTTTTAATTGGTATTTTCCTGATGAGTGATGTTGAGCATCTTTTCCTGTGTTTGTTAGTCCTCTGTATTATTTCTTTGGAAAAATGGTCATGTCTTCTGCCCATTTCTTTACTGGATTATTTGCTTTTTGGGTGTTGAGCTTAAGAAGTTCTTTACAGATTTGGGATACTAACCATTTATCAGAGATTTCATCTGCAAATATCTTCTCCCATTCTGTAGGTTGCCTTTTGGTTTTGTTGCTTATTTCCTTTATTGTGCAGAAGCTTTTTATCTTGATGAGGTCCCAATAGTTCATTTTTGCTTTTATGTCCGTTGCCTCTGGAGACATGTCTAGTAAGCAGTTGCTATGGCCAATACCAAAGAGGTTGCTGCCTGTGTTCTCCTCTAGGATTTTGATGGTTTCCTATCTCACATTCAGGTTGTTAATCCATTTTGAATTTATTTTGTGTATGGTGTAAGAAAGTGGTCGAGGTTCATTCTTCTGCATCTTGCTGCCCAGTTTTCCCAAAACCATTTGTTGAAGAGACTGTCTTTATTCCATTGGATATTCTTTCCTGCTTTGCAAAGATTAGTTGACCATATAGTTATGGGTACACCTCTGGGTTTTCTATTCTTTTCCATTGATTTATGTGTCTGTTTTAGTGCCAGTAGCATACTGTCTTGATGACTACAGCTTTGTAATATAGCTTGAAGTCTGGAATTGTGATGCCTCCAGATTTGCTTTTCTTTTTTAGGATTGTTTTGGCTATTTGGGGTCTTTCGTGGTTCTATACAAAATTTAGGATTGTTTGTTCTAGCTCTGTGAAGGATGCTGGTGTTATTTTGGTAGGGATTGCATTAAATGTGTAGATGGCTTTGGATAGTATAGACATTTAACAATATTTGCTTCTTCTAATTCATGAACATGGAATGTTTTTCCATTTCTCAGAGTCATTTTCAATTTCTCTCATTAGTGTTCTATAGTTTTCAGAGTACAGATATTTTTCCTCTTTGGTTAGGTTTATTCCTAGGTATTTTATGGTTTTGGTGCAATTATAAATGGGATCAATTCCTTGATTTCTCTTTCTGCTGCTTCATTATTGGTGTATAGGAATGCAACAGATTTATGTACATTGATTTTGTATCCTGTGACTCTGCTGGATTCGTGTATCAGTTCTAGCAATTTTTTTTGGTGGAGTCTTTCAGGTTTTCTACATAGAGTATCACGTCATGAAGATTTGACTTCCTCCTTGCAGATTTGGATGCTTCTTGTTTCTTTTCATTGTCTTATTGGTGAGGCCAGGACTTCCAGTACTATGTTAAGTAATAATGGTGAGAGTCTTGTTCCTGACCTTAGGGGGAAAGCTCTCAGTTTTTTTCCCACGGAGGATGATATTAGTGGCAGGTCTTTCATATATGGCCTTTATGATGTTGAGGTATGTTCCCTCTATCCCTACTTTGTTGAGGGATTTTTATAAAAAATGAATGGTGTATGTAGTTTGTCAGATGCTTTTTCTGCATCTACTGAGAGGATCATATAGTTCTTATCCTTTTTTTAATTAATGTGGTGTACCACATTGATAGATTTGCAAGTAGTGAACCACCTTTGCAGCCCAGGAATAAATCCCACTTGATTGTGGTGAATAATTCTTTTACTGTACTGTTGGATTCAATTTGCTAGCATCATATTGAGAATTTTTACATCCATTTTCATTAGGGATATTGGCCTGTAATTCCCCTTTTTGGTGGGGTCTTTGTCTGGTTTTTGAATCAAGGTAATGCTCATCTCTTAGAATGAGTTTGGAAGTTGTCCTTCCCCTTCTATTTTTTGGAAGAGTTTGAGAAGAATAAGTACTATCTCTCTAAATGTTTGGTAGAATTCCCCTGGGAAGCCATGTGGCCCTGGACTTTTTGTTTGTTGGGAGATTTTTGGTAACTGATTCAATTTCTTTGTTGGTTATGGGCCTGTTCAAATTTTTAAATTTATTTCTGTTTGGGTTTTGGTAGTTTATATGTTTCTAGGAATTTATCCATTTCTTCCAGATTGCCCAATTTATTGGCATTTAATTGCTCATGATATTCTCATAATTGTTTGTACTTCTATGGTATTGGTTGTGATCTCTCCTCTTTCATTCATGATTTTATTTATTTGGGCCCTTTCTTTTCTTTTGATAAGTCTGGCTATGAGTTTATCAATTTTGTTAATTTTCTCAACTGCCACCTATATTCATGGATCTGTTCTACCATTTTTTGTTGTTGTTGTTTCTATATTTATTTCTGTTCTTTTTAATTATTTCCTTTCTGCTAGCTTTAGGTGTCATTTGCTCTTCTTTATCTAGATCCGTTAGGTGTAAGGTTTGGTTGTGTATTTAAGATTTTTCTTTCATCTTGAAGTAGTCCTATATTGCCATATATTTCCTTTTTAAGACTGCCTGAGGTTTTAGACAATCGTCTTTTACATGTATTTTGTATGTTTTTCCATGTGCTTTCCATTAATTTTTCCGTGTATTTTTAAAATGTCTTCTTTAGGGGCGCCTGGGTGGCTCAGTCGGTTAAGCGTCCAACTTCGGCTCAGGTCATGATCTCACAGTTCGTGAGTTTGAGCCCTGCATTGGGCTCTGTGCTGACAGCTCAGAGCCTGGAGCCTGCTTCACATTCTGTGTCTCCCTCTCTCTCTGCCCCTTCCCTGCTCATGCTCTGTCTCTCTCTGTCTCAAAAATAAACATTAATTTTTTTTTAAAATGTCTTCTTTAATATCCATTTATTTTTGGGGGCACCTGGATAGCTCAGTCTGTTGGGTGTCCGACTTCGGCTCAGGTCATGTTCTCACGGTTTGTGGTTTGAGCCCCATGTTGGGCTCTGTGCTGACAGCTCAGAGCCTGGAGCCCCCTTCTGATTCTGTGTCTCCCTCTCTCTGGCCCTCCCCCGCTCATGCTCTGTCTCACTCTCTCTCTCTCAAAAATAAATAAACATTAAAAAAATAAAAAAAAATCCATTTATTTTTTAGTAGTATGTTCTTTAACCTCTATGTATTTGTGGTCTTTCCAAATTTTTTCTTGTGGTTGACTTCAAGTGTCATAGCATCTTGGTTGGAAAATATGCATGGTATGATCTCAATCTTTTTATATTTGTTGAGTCCTTATTTGTAACCCAGTATATGGTCTATTCTGGAGAATACCCGATATGCACCCCATATGAAAAAAAATGTGTATTCTGCTGCTTGAGGATGAAATATTCTGATTATATTGCTGGTGTCAGGGGGCTGTAGCACTCAGAAGGAAGGGGGTGGGGTGGGGTGGGGTGGGGTGGGGTGGGGTGGGCCCACCCTCCAGACAGGATGAAACCCCCGAGTCACCTTCTCTGCAGACCTTCCCATTTTATTCTTTAGTAATGGTTTTGAGAACATATTAGCAAGAGTATTTTCTTTATTGTATATGTTTCTTAATTTTTTAATTATATATATAAAGTTTTTTTTTATATATTTGACTATAGTAAAAGTTATCAGCTATCTCAGTGAACATGCTGCCCAAGCAAACACTGTTATTTTGCTCAAAGTTTGTATGCACCAAATTTAAGTTCTACAAGATGAAAAGAGTTATGGAGATGGATAGTGGTGATATTTGCACAATAATGTGAATGTAGGTAATACCACCGATCTATACACTGAAAAATGGTTAAGATGGTACATTTTATGTGTATTTTACCACAATTTAAAAAAACAGTGGAAAAAAACCTTGCATGCTATTTCTGATCCTCAGCCTAACCTCTTTTTTTTTTTTGTCTAGCAGTGGTAGTAAAGACCCAGGATGCTGTGCAGGTCACCTGGTTTCCAAAATAAAAGGAGGAGGAGGAGGAGGAGGAGGAGGAGGAGGAGGAAGAGGAGGAGGAGGAAGAGGAGGAATGTCATTTTTCTTTTTAGGGCAAAATGCTCATGTTCACACGTATGCAGTTTGCCTTACTTAGGGCAAGTCAGGATGTTATAAGAAGTACATGAGCAAAATACTCTTTAATAAAGAGTATTTGAAAGGAAAATATGCCGATTTCATGCCCTAAGCTGCTTTTGATTACGAAACAAATAATAAGTGTAAAAAATTGCATTTATTTAACACCCATTACTTAGCCCCCACCAGGGATCTCTAATAGAGGCTGGTTTGTGCTACGGGAGGATTGTCCCACGGCATATGGTCTTCTGGAAATGTTAGAAGAATGTCCTAAACAGCTACTTTGAATAACTAGGATCATCTCTAGGCCTCTCTCTGAAAATTTTCTTTTGCTGAGAGGTGAAAAGTGCCAGTGGGGAGATTTCTCTTGACAGGTTTCAAATTTATTATGAGTCGAGGACCTTAAAACAAGGAGGTCTTTCATGGTCCTTATTGGAGGAACAAAGCTGGAAAGTGGAGATTTATTAGCTAACACTTATACTGTGAGGATGCAGAAATGTTTTGGATTTCCTACAGACCCACATTTCTTTGCCCCAAACACACCCTCTGTACTTATATTCGGTAGTAAACTATGTGAGCAGTGTGCTGTGGAAGACACACAGTTTCCTACCCATCTGTGCTGTGCTACTAATCACTGCCTGCAGGCACAGAGAGTGTCCCCCTCAAAGATGAATAGTGCTTCATCTTAGAAAGGCTGCCACAAGCACTGTTGCACGTGGGCATTTGAATAGGAACAGAGTGGTAAAATTGTAATTTAGGAAAGGGGCTAGGGGATCGGTTTTATGGGCTCCATAGGTAGAAAACAGAAGAGAACTCACTGGGATTCCCAAATAATTTTTAACCAGCAGCCCAATTTTATGTATTGAGCCCTCGGAATTGCCCGTGAATCACCCAGCCTTCTTTACTTCCTGCCATTAGTGAGATTATGTGTATTCTGATATCATGCGACCTAAGCTTCTGCAATTTCCAAAAGGGAAAGAGGGGGGTTATACCTTTCCTTTTTTTAAAAATGAAATTTATTGTCAAATTGGTTTCCACACAACACTCAGTGCTCATCCCAACAGGTGCCCTCCTCAATGCCCATCACCCACTTTCCCCTCCCTCCCACCCCCCCCATCAACCCTCAGTTTATTGTCAATTTTTAAGAGTCTCTTATGGTTTGCCTCCTTCCCACTCTGTAACTTGTTTTTTCCCCTTTCCCTCCCCCATGGTCTTCTGTTAAGTTTCTCAGGATCCACATAAGAGTGAAAACATATGGTAGCTGTCTTTCTCTGTATGACTTATTTCACTTAGCATAACATTCTCCAGTTCTATCCACGTTGCTACAAAAGGCCACATTTCATTCTTTCTCATTGCCACGTAGTATTCCATTGTGTATATAAACCACAATTTCTTTATCCATTCATCAGTTGATGGACATTTAGGCTCTTTCCTAGCTCTTTTCCTAGCAGTGCTATCTCTGGGTCATAGGATAGATCTATTTTAAATTTTTTGAGGAACTTCCACACTGTTTTCCAGAGTGGCTGCACCAGTTTGCATTCCCACCAACAGTGCAAGAGGGTTCCCGTTTCTCCACATCCTCTCCAGCATCTTTAGTCTCGATTTGTTCATTTTAGCCACTCTGACTGGCGTGAGGTGATATCTGAGTGTGGTTTTGATTTGTATTTCCCTGATGAGGAGCGACGTTGAGCATCTTCTCATGTGCCTGTTGGCCATCCGGATGTCTTCTTTAGAGAAGTGTCTATTCATGTTTTCTGCCCATTTCTTCACTGGGTTATTTGTTTTTCAGGTGTGGAGTTTTGTGAACTCTATAGATTTTGGGATACTAGCTCTTTGTCTGATATGTCATTTGTAAATATCTTTTCCCATTCTGTTGGTTGCCTTTTAGTTTTGTTGATTTTTTCCTTTGCAGTGCAGAAGCTTTTTATCTCGATGAAGTCCCAATAGTTCGTTTTTGCTTTTAATTCCCTTGCCTTTGGAGATATGTCAAGTAAGAAATGGCTACGGCTGAGGTCAGATAGGTCTTTTCCTGCTTTCTCCTCTAGGGTTTTGATGGTTTCCTGTCTCACATTCAGGTCCTGTATCCATTTTGAGTTTATTTTTGTGAATGGTGTGAGAAAGTGGTCTAGTTTCAATCTTCTGCATGTTGCTGTCCAGTTCTCCCAGCACCGTTTGTTAAAGAGACTATCTTTTTTCCATTGGATATTCTTTCCTGCTTTGTCAAAGATTAGTTGGCTATAGTTTTGTGGGTCCAATTATATACCTTTCCAATATATTGGAGAGGGATGGTCCCAAGAAGTTGTAAGTGTACTGATATAACTGATGTTTATTAAGTTATGGTAAAATCAAGCATCAGTGGAAATGTCATATTGAGATCATAATGGCATGGGTCTGAATAAAGGCAATTTAGGGCTTTGGGTTTTTGGGTTCATCCCCACCCTCTCACATCCCCAGGGTCATGGGTCTCTCCTGGATGCACTTAAGATTAAAACACTTATACAAGGGAACTATAAAAATGTTATAATTTATAACTTGTTACAGTACGATAATATATAACTCAACAATTGGTAGTTCAGATTTCAGCTAATCTAGATTTTTATTGTTTGATAAAAGTGAAGTCTCTTCAAGACTGGACTTTCCTAAGAGGGTCCTTTGTGGATATACCCTTTACCAGTTAATGAATTTTTCCCCAGAATCTTTAGTGACTTCTTCAAGTCACTCTCTGGTAAAGTCCAGCTGTACACAGATAGAGTTTCTAGGCTCCTCTCTGAATCTTTATGTCAAGTGCAGCCCTGGGCTGTGGTCAGATAAGCCCCAGGGTCCACTCTAAACACTTCCAAAGGCTTTGGATAGAGGATGGGATCCAGTCAAGAAATGATGGTACAGGTAGGCCCTCAAATTCTTTTCACATATTTCTACCCATTATTGGGGCGAGGCTGCTGTTCATCTTTCTAGGGAACCTGACAACTAACCATGTCACTAGGAACTTTAATTTTTCTCATAAGCTCCACAGCCTAATTTTATATTATTGGGGTAATATTTCCCCTATTAGCAGGACTATGATACTGTCTTATAGGACAATGTATTTTCCTGTTGCAATAAGGACAGTTGGTTTGTTTCTGCTCAAGCTGAAGTCTGGTGGCACAAGGGAAAAAAAACCACTGTTTTTTTTTTACTAGATTTTCTTCTTATTTCTTAAGGCTCGACTCCAACTTCTATAAGCCTATTTGGACTGAGAGTCTCCCTTCTGGAGGGGGTTTCTCTCAGTAGCATCTGTGACGTGGAGTCGTCTTTCCTCTTAACAACCAACTGTCTGCCAAGTATTCATTGTGCTATTGCTCAGTTGGAGGCAGTCTTTTAAAGATCTCTTTAAAAGATTTAATGCTATTGTGAAGTTTTAGAGAGTCTTGGAGGCAATATCTTGTCCCTCCAGTTGGAGGTGTTCTGGTTTTCTTAACTTTAAGTGGAAAAACCTAGGAGCAACGCTCAGGTGGCTTCTCCTCTAATGGAGTGAGAACTTACCTATCAGGGACCAACCTGACAACCGCAACATAGTGGTGTTCTCACCGCTTATGCGACAGTGGTTTAAAAATAAGTTTACGATTCCCACAATGACTTCTTGTTGGCAGCCGTGCTAAGGTATGAGTGACAGGGGACTCATTCCTCCAAGTAGCCTGGTCCTAGAATAGGAGTCAGATAGATCTCTCTTGTTCTTACCTATTCTGAACACCTCAGCCTCTCCATGGACAGTGGGACAACACTAAAAAGTCCACTGGGAGACCGAAACATACTCACCTATCTACAACAACTTTAAGTCTATCTCTAGTCTTAGATAAGATGTAAACATGGGAACATTTCCTCTCAGTTTTGGCTGAGTTACAGGCCTGATTGCTCCCCACATTCCAAAATGAGACTCCAGAGTATCCTTACGTGGGACGTGACCCTTGTCTCCTCATCTGCCTATGACTCTAAATTGGTTAACATTGTAGAGGCTGAGAGTGCTGAAGATTAGAGAAATTTAGTTATTTGTGCTGTTCCCTAACCTCAAGGCTAATTAGAGGGGCTTCAAGGATAGCATTTGAAGGCCTATAAGGAGACAACTTGGAGAGCTTTTGTGTAATCCCCTGTGCTGGAGCAATGGTAGATTACAGTCTGACTCTTGCCTGAGGAATCTAAAGAGCAAAGGTGGGCTGCGGCCAGAGTGCAGAACCCGACTGCACCACATTCCCACCAATCCTGGGCTACAGATATGTGTTTCCCAGGGACCAGTTTCGGTCATGGAGAGAGAGCCAGCATGCCAGGGGCCTAAGGTCATCTTGCATGGACTCTTCAAAGAAGGCTTCCTGGAAGGGAATGGAACCCATGGAGAAAGAATCTGTGAGAAAGAGGGCTACAGAGAGCCAGGAGCCTAGGAGGGGTAAATGGGTCCAGCAAGAATTCTATCACATGGAAGGAAATGGCCGGTGAGAGACCACAGCCCTGAGGCTCTGCAAAATGCCCAAAGGTGTTGAAGAGAGAGAGAGTCTTAAAGTCATAGCCAGACAGATGTAAGTCCAGATAATTCTAATTAGGAAAGACATTCTCCATACTCTTATCTCTTTACCCCTTTCTCCCCGTATCTGCTAGAGAGGGATTTTCAGACACTTCAGTTAGAAAGAGTTCCAAACTAACTATTTCTTCCAGCTGCCAGCAGGCTTGAGATAAACCTGGAATCAAGTTTGGAGTTTTGATATGGCATTGCACAAAAACTTTTATTATTCAACTGTGACTATTCAGGGACTAAAGTTAAGGACAGCAGTTAGTTATCAGAATGTATGCACATAAGTTGAGGAGCTTGCCTGGGTTCTTAAGCAGGGGTAAGGGAAGAACGAGGCCTGCGGATTCGGTTTGAGAAGGTCATAAAGAAAGAGAATGCAGGAGTCTGTTATATGCCAAGTCTAACTTATTCCCTGTGTTGATTACAAAAGGGTGGGAGCTAAGTAAGAAATCTGAGCTTATTATTCAATCACAGCCTCTGTCCCCACACTAACAGATGCTGCTTGAGCCTAAACCCCTCCTAAATGCAAAGACCAGAATGCTACAGGCACCCTCCCATGTTCTTCTGCAGTGTAGGCTAAACACCTAGAAGGAGGAACTCTTTGATGTGAAACCTATTAAGTGACACCTGCTGTTTTGGAGGTGGCCAAAATGTTCCTGTTTATAAGCTCTGGCTTCTTCTTCAGTCTCCACGCTCTTACTCTGGTCCCTCTTATTCCAAGCTCTTATTCTGGTCATTGCCTGTTCTTTCAAGACCTGACCTTGCTGGTTCGAGTGAACTGATCCCTATTGCCTGCCCAGGCCTCAAATTCTATGGCCAGTAGGTAGCAGATCTCCTGAGAGCTAACCTAGACTCTTAGGAATCACCCACACTAAGGAATTGCAAAGAACCCTCTTCCTTTTCAAGTCCAGTCACTGTGACCTTTTGCTTTTCCTTGGACATCTGCTTGCTAACACTTATCTGACCATGACTGGCATTGCTCTGCTGCTTGGAATTGATACACCAGTGGCCTGCCTGAAACTATTGCCAGCGAATCTACCAACCCTACAACTTGTCACACCACAGGGCAGTTGTTAGCTTTCTCTTTGGGTAAAATAAATGTATGTAGAAAATTAAATTCAGAGAATACCCTTGGATTAGTATAAAATCAGCCCAACATCCATACCTTCTTCATTTCTCAATGATGTTGGGCCATCAAATAGACCTCAAAGATGATCTTGAGGTTGGCAGTGAGATTTCACGTTTAATGGGTTTCATTTGCTAATAATAAAACAGCGACTCCTTTTTAAATAATAATATGCTCCAGACACCTTGCTAGTACTTTGCATATATTACCTTTCAGATACCTGCAAAGGCAAGGTTTATTTCCGGCTTTGTACAACTGAGGAAATTGTAAACCTTCGTGGGCTGATTCTAAACCCATGCATTCACTTTACCTATGACCCTACTATGTCACACTTTCTTCTTGGGAGTTGTGTAGTACTATATATCTATCTATATCTATATCTGTATCTGTATCTGTATCTGTATCTGTATCTGTATCTGTATCTGTATCTGTATCTATATAGGCAGTGGTTTAAAGTGGTTTAAGGCAGTGGTTCTCAACCAGGGGTGAGTTTTGTCTGCTAGAGGAATTTGGCAATGTCTAGAAACAATTTTGGTTGCCATGCTTTGGGGAGAGCCCTAGTGGCATTTAGTGAGTAGAGACCAGTGATGCTGTAAACAGCCGACAGGGCACACAAGAGCCCCTAAAGCAAAGATTTATCCAGCCCCAAGTGTCAATAGGGCTGAGGTAGAAAAACTCTGGTTTAAAGCAATTTTCAAAAAGCAGTGTATATGACTGAATAGAACATTTGGTTGTGTAGTTTTAGCTAACCATGCTGCCAGATCATTGAGTGCCTGGTGTAGGATTTTATAAGAGAAAATACAAAATTAATCTTACCTTGTGAGACTCCAAGTCCCCAGATGTGTTACAGATTTTTAAATGTTGGTTAATATGGGGCCCTGTGCAAGAAAGATCCTCCAGGAACCCCTACAATCTGGAAAGGATTTAGGTAAGAATGGTCATGTTCAGTGGGCTCTGATTCTTTCTGGCTCATACAGAATGTTGGTGTGTCAAAGAATCTGCCATGAGGAGCCTAGCAGATTACATAGCACAGTAACCAAACCCTCTGCTAGTTGAGATTCCATAAGGTGCTCCTGGATTATTTTCCAGAGTTTTTACCTCCCTACTTTTCTTAAGGTCTTTTAAAATCCCAAACAAACCTCATAGTACAGTCCTGAAAAGCCAGGTGAGTATCTTACTGCATTTATTTTTATAATAGGAAAGTCATCCAAGTTTGCTCACTGGAACAAATTACCCACTTATTGAGTCAGGAAAGTACAATATTACTTACAAACTGTTCTCTGCTGGTCCTCTAGCAGAGGATCGACTGTTCTAGCATAATGTAATGGCATCCAAAATATTATAGCATTAATTCAAGTAACCAGACAGTAAGGAAAAAAATAGCAGACCCTGAACAGCAGTAATGTTCTGCTCCTGCAGCTGATTAGCTATTTGAAACACAAAATAGCAGAGAAACCTAGAGACCAGAATGTGAAAGCAGATATAGTAACGATTTAGAAAAAGAGGTTGGAAAGGGCGAGGTGGTCACCTATTGGCCAACTTAGATCTTGACTTTTAAAATCAATTGCAAGTGGGAAGAAACACATTTCCTTTTAATGTAACAAAGTGAGTCCAAGTGTAATTCTTAATGATACCGTCCAAACTGCAATCATATTGTTGCTGCTGCCCTGAGAAGTATAAATGAATGCAAACATCTGTGCATGCCCCATGCATTTGTGCACAACATGCTCATGCTGTAAAGAGCCCCATAAAACAAAGCAGCCTGAATATTACCCAGACTTATTTTATAATGCTGCCTGGATTTGAAAATGGATAGAGAGGGTTATTATGTACTCGTAAATTCAGGCCAATTAGGCAGAGAAACATTCCAAGCATAATGCCACATGTTCCTGCATTCTATCACCTCCTTTAGGTGCTATTCTGTGGGAAGAGGAAGCCTCAGAAGAACTTTACACATAACTTGTTTTCCTGGCAAGTAGAGAACGCACATTTGTAGGATTTGGGCTGACATAAATCTACTCTTTCCTAGGGGATGATGCCCATTAGCTCCTAGGTTAGCTCTGTTTCCAACGGGTGGAAAATAGTGCAATCATAGCTTGGGCGCATAGTTACAGAGACTGAATTAAATGATGAGTAATTGGTGAGGGACAGACTATTCAAATGTGGAAATTAAAAATGTTAGAGGTAGAGTAAATGTGAACATCCCATCATTCTGGAATTTAAAGCTCTATCTTTGAAGCTTCAAAAAGTTAAAAACTGATTTCAGAAAGTATCAACTCACAAGGAGTTAGTAAACCTTAGTTCAGCAACTATTTAGTTATTAAGAGTGGAACTCAACTTACTAAGCACCCATTATGTGCCAAGTATTATGCAAGGTGCTCAGAACATAAACTTAAGAGGACACACACCTAGCTAGAGTTGATGGGAAATTCAATTTAACAAGGGTAAACACACACACACACACACACACACACACACACACCACGCACGCACACACACAAACACCCCTTAAAAACAAATATCTTGATGCAAGATGATAAATGCAACTAATTAAATCTATGAAGGAGATGAAGATTAAAGATTTATTAAGACAGTGGCTGAGTCAGTTATTGACTGATTCAGAGTAGGTGTTGAAGGAGAGGTACCCCTCAAACATGTCTACTAGCCCCCAACACATGGAATTAGATGGATAAAGTGGCATGAACCAAGATGCTGGTTGGTGGTGCAGGAAAAGAACAGAAACTAGTTTTGAAGTGATGTTGTCCAAGAGTTAAGTTTTTGAGAGATTTAATTTAAGGTTTCTGAATATTCAGGTGGAAATTTCCAGTAACTAGGAAGAAATATGTGTTTGGCTATTAGGAGAGAGTTCAGAGTTGGATTCAACTCAACCCAAATATAGATTCAAGGAACGTTCAGTTTAAGTAAACCGTCACATTTTGCTGCCTTTTTATGGGCACCGAGATGGCTTCTGGTTTTGTACCATTTCCCTTCTGGACTGCAAGCTTCTCGAAAAAGCACCATGCTAAAAAAAAAAAAAAAAAAAAAAAAAAAAGAAAAGAAAAGAAAAAGAAAAGAAAAGAAAAAGAAAAGCACCATGCTGAATATGTGGAATATATTTTTGTTGTTAACTTAAAAAGTATCTATGGCTGAAGATCAATTGCTGAATGAGTTGTTGTATAAGAACATATCTCGGAGCACCTGTGAAGCTCAGTCTGTTAAGCACCTGACTCTTGATTTGGGTTCAGGTCATGAAATTACAGTTGTGAGATTGAGCCTCATGTCCAGCTCTGTGCTGGGTGTGGAGCCTGCTTAAGATTCTCTCTTCCCCTCTCCCTCTGCCCCTCTCCTGCTGGTGTGCTCTCTCTCTCTCTCTCTCTCTCTCAAAAAAAAAAAAAAAAGAATATATCTCAATAATGCTGTTATAAAAATGATAGGAAAAAACTAATTGATGCAATTTTTCTCCAGAGTATTTCCCATAAGAAGGAAGAAAGGAAAGGAAGAGGGAGGGAAGAGAGGAAGGAAGGAAAGAGGGAAGGGAGAGAGGAAGGAATGGAAGGGAGGGCAGGAAGCAGGAGGGAGAGAGGGAGGGAGGGAGGAAGTCAGACAAACTTACAAATGGAATTCATGGAATGAATGAGCTGGAAGTATCTAAAAGATCATTTAATTCAATCTCTTGCTTTTGCTGATGAGGAAACATAGACCAAAAGAGTGAAATGTGTTAATTTAGAGTCATTCACTCAGCTACCTCTGGCACTCAGGCCTTCTCTGGGTCTCTTGTGTTTTGTTTGTTTTGCTGTTGTTGTTTGTAAAATAGGTTGTCAGTAAAAGCAAACAGAATAAAGGAGTGACCTTCCCTTCAGGAAGAGATTCAGAATGAGACACAAGGAATGAGCAGGCTCGGCCTACACCACCATGGAGTATCATGTATTCAGGGAGGCTGATTTTCTCTGTTTCTATTTTTAATAAAACCCTTGAGTTCTGGCAGCAAGTGTTCAATAAGTCCACTCAGTATTTGTCAAAAACTTAAGGTACTTAACTAATTAAACATTCCTATCTTTTTGCATTTGACATTTTCATCAGCTAGAAACTTTCCAGGCTAAATTACTGAGTTTGAAATAAAATTTTATGTGATTAAACATTTAAAAGTGAATACTAATGCATTTCAAGTAGAGAGCCAGCCTTAAGGAACAGAGCATAACCTCATTTTAAAGTGGACCAATTAACAATTGAGAGCTTCAAGAGCAACTTGTTTATGATGCCTAAAATGAAATAAAAACTTCTAAGTGGCTGAGTTGTCAAACTGAGGAGCCTATGAAATTTACATGTGCCACAGGATTTCCATTTTTCATTACCCTGCCTTCAAACTCAGTTTTCCTACGTAGGCATCTTACTGCCATCATGTTGCTTGTAACTGTGAGAGTCTGTCTTTGGTCACTTGAAAAATATTAGCTCTAAAAAGTAAAGTTGTAGACCGGTGGTGTCTTCAAGAACTAACAGGATAGTCTCCTCTCTTTCATCTTCTCCCTTTTTTTCCCGATGAAGTACACTTTTAAAAATTGACCCCATCTATGTGTCATTTACTCTTTTAAGTGACCATTTCTTTTTCTTAGTCTGTGTTCAGGGAGATATCTGATTTCAGGGGAATAATTCTGAGCCTGCACCTTTCTTAGCTTAGGGTATAATGTCTCGCAGAGGAATTTTTAGCTACCATGCTAGGCATCACAGTTCAATGACTCTCCAATAAATAAACGAATCAGTGAAGGAGATTCTTGGATGCTGCTTTGGTAAATAAGCATGTGTAGGCAAATGGACTTTTTATTTTCCAGTTAAAATGTCTAGACCAGTTGACATTCTCTTTTACAATTTGTATAGTGCCTGAAAAAGATATTATGGGTCATTTGTTAGCCCATATGGCAATTTGGTGGATAAGTCAGTCCGTTGCTAAGGAGACAGCTGTGATTAGCTGCATATTTGACTCCAAAGTGTTCCATGCATTTTACAAGTCTGTGCCTTTGAAAGACAGGGCAAAACAGTTTTATTGTATTGTACTGGATATGAAATGGTTAGAGCAATGAAATTCTGATTTCTACAACCAGAAAAAAATGTTTCATAATATTAACATATGAAGTAAAATTCTGATGTTTCTGACTGCCGGAGGATGGCATTTTAAGTTTGGATTTTAATCTGGAACTTTAAAATGAGAGAAAGTTGGAAACTGGATCAACGGTAAATCAAGTAATGAATGCAGAGATGTGTAGAGCAGGTGATGTCTGACTATCGAAGAGAATACGTGAATATAATGGAAACATCTTCAGGAAGCAAAGGTGGCATCAGTATGAAGGCTCAGGAAAACCCTAACTGCTGCAGGGCAGACAGAATTGTGAGGCAAGTTGATTAACAGGCAGAGTATTGCAATCAGAAAACTGAATTTGCAGAAGCACAGAAAGTTCAAGAGGAGCCCTTCCCCACTAAGAGACTTCGCGATGCACGTTGAAGGAAAGCTCTGTTTTCTTACCAATAAAATTAACACTCTATCTAAAGACAGTTTTGTGCCCATGCGGTGACTTCTATAGCATATGGCATAAAAGCATATGGAGGAAGCTTAAGAACAGTACGTAGATAAGAGAAATCTGGGCCGAACAAAATTCCTTGCCTTAGGCATACCATTTCACCCCTGTGGGTGAAGAATTGCAAATTACTTGACATTATTTTCAGTCTGGTTGATCCAAGTGTGCTTCATAACTACATCATAATTGCTAGTTATCATTTTGTTGGTTCAGTCATTTACCACCTGTTAGAGACACAGAGACATTGTCTCTATAAATCCCCAAGTCAAAGAACCACTGCGAGTATTGCAATAGATACGGATTTGAAGTGGGCAAAGAGTCACTGATTTGCACCCAAGATAGCAGTGAATCAGTGGGCATCCCTGGGTAAGAGTGTTGCCATAAGCAGACTTGCTTTTACCTGGGGGTACTACAAATACATCTCCCTACTTGAAAATAACCCATAGCTTGTATTCTACTAATGATGTTCCAGCAATATTATCGTTCGGCAAAAAGCTTATCTGTGGTTTGACCCTAATGCTATTCTCAGGCCTTGAGAATATTATGATTTCATCCAGTTCGTACAATGCCACCCTGATGAGATCAAGAGTACAATTCAGAGCTTTGAAAAATCCGTCTCTGAGGCTTAGCATCCTTTATCAATGCTTTTATCATGGCATTCCCTCCCTTGATAACCTACAACTGTTTCACACAGTCGTTGTGCCGGGCCTAAACTAACTGGGCGGTTTTCACGACCTTCCCTAATCTGACACCAGCTTTGCTTTCTGAAGAGGTTTCTGCTTTATTCACATATTCTCTCCTCTGGGAGAGCTTCCCTGCTCTGCACGCGTCTGCATGCATTACTCTATTTACTCTGATCTTTTTACCAGGAAGTCCTTTTGTTCATCTCTGCCTCACAAACAATGGTTTCCCACATCTTAAAGCACTACTGTGCCCACAGGTCTTCCCTGTTCTCAGCATGCACACTATGAATTTGAGATACCACATAGTTTATCATAGAACTATATACTACCTTTCACAGCTTCTAAATTTAATTTTGTTACTCACCTCTTTCCAATTGAAATTGATTTTCTTAAAAAATTTTTTTAGTGTTTTTATTTATTTTTGAGACAGAGACAGAGCATGAATGGGGGAGGGTCGGAGAGGGAGGGAGACACAGAATCCAAAGCAGGCTCCAGGCTCCGAGCTGTCAGCGCAGAACCCAACGCGGGGCTTGAACCCACCGACTGTGAGATCATGACCTGAGCTGAAGTCAGATGCTTAACTGACTGAGCCACCCAGGCACCCCTGGAATTGAATTTCTTGAAGGCAGATGCTTTCTCGGTGGCTCCATGGCACTCAGGTCAGGGATGAATAAATGATCAGCCTCAAATGATTTTAATCCTATCTTTTTTTAGTTCTGTTTAAAAAAATCTCCTTGATGGAAATGCTCTTCTACAGAATAGCGATGCTCTGGTGTTTAGTGATCCTGAACCTTTTCATTTGTTCACGTTGTAGCCACTTTTTTTCATCCCTTACACTACAATGGCAGGCTTGAAAGTAGCATATGGATTCACTTTGAAAATTAGGATGAATTTTGTTTTGAGAACTTGCAGCATCCCTTAGAATATAATTAGCATTTTTTCAAGTCATTGCACAGCTTGATTTGGGAAACATTCTTGAAATGACCAGCAGAGCTTGTGTGATACATTGACATCAACCAGTGTGCATGAAACTCATCGGCAGCTATGGTCACAAAGTGCCATAAATAAGTCACAGTTTAGGAGAACAAGGGGTCTGGGTACAATTAATGGTTTGAGGCACCTGGAGAAAGCCAAAATGAAAGACATTTGACAATGGTGAGACACCACACAAATGTTAAACGGTGCTAATATCATTACTAGTATTTTAGTAGTCTGATCATTATGGTATCAGGAGCTCAGTAATAGTCAAAAGCCACCATTTGTCGGCTTTTGGAAGTGATATCTCCTATGTTCTATTGCTTGTCATGAACGTGATTTGAGAGTGGGAAAAATTTTGCCGCATTTAATTAGTTAATTGATGTTTAAAAATTACCTGTTTTATTTCCCCATACTGTCATAATGAGTGTAATGTTTTTTAACTGTAAGAACACTTAACATGATATTTACCCTCTTGACAAATTTTTAAGGGCACAATACAGTATTGTTCACTCTAGGCATGATGTTACACAGCAGATTTCTAGAATTTATTCATCTTGCATGACAGAAACTTTATATCCTTTCAACAGCAGCTCCCATTTTGCCCTCCCCTCAAAGTGTAATTTTTATTAACGCTCCAGCTAGTCCCCAGATGGTTATATTATACCAGAATATCAATTTTATTTATTATCTTTTTCTACTAATTCATGAAGTCTTATGTTGCTAAATTATTCACTGGCTTAACATTTCATTAATCTAACATTTAAGTCTACAATCTTGTCACATTATTAAAAAAAATCTCTCCAAATTCTGGCTCGTTCAAATCCTCATCCCTTCTTTTTTTTTTTTTTTTTTTTAAAGATGGCAATCTGCTCTTTCTAAAAGAGTTCTGGGGTGCCTGGATGGCTTAACAGGTTGAGTGTCTGACTCTTGGTTTTGGCTCGGTCAAGATCTCATGGTTTGTGAGATTGAGCCCTGCATGGGGCTCTGAACTCACACTGTACAGCCTGCTTGGGATTCTCTCTCTCTCTCTCTCTCTCTCTCTCTCTCTCTCTCTCTCTCTCTCTCTCTTTCTCTCTCTCTCCACCCTCCCCCTGCTCTTGTGTATACATTTGCTGTCTTTCTCTCTCTCAAAATAAATAAATAAACTTAAAAAAAAAGAGTTATATTGGTCACCAGTCACTGTTTCCACAGGCAGAAACTCAAAATGCTTGTTAAACTTTCCTGCTTCAGAGGTTTTCAGTTCCAATACTTAAAAAATTCTTTTTTGTTCTCTTTATCCTGAATGCCTTTCACGCTTAGAGTCCTTTTAATATCTCTTTGGGATATTGTTTTGGAAGCAGTGTCTATAATATCCAAAAACATCATTATGTATGTGGAGCTGTCATGTTTCTATTTGTACTACTTATCAATGGCATTTACTTTTAAGAGTGGGAGAAAGGCAACATTCCAGATTGATCTTCATTGATTGCAGTCTGAATGAGTCATTATATTTGAGACCATGACTTAGCAAAACTGTTCCATATGATTGTTTATTTTGGATCTTTGCTGTATTCTGTATTCTTTCTCCTTTGACCTTCATTGTATTGATTTCACGCCATTTCTCCAATTTACCAACATGGTATTATATTATAAACCAGTCTTTTGTAGCTTTTTGAAATCTTTCCCAGGCATGAAATGCCTGCATACTTTAATGGTGGTTTTAAAGCAGCCTTTGGATAAAGCTGACACCTTCGCAGGTTCTCTGTCACAAGTCCCTTCTCTTTTATTATAACACCATGTGATTCAAATTGTACTTTAATTATAGATACGTTAATTAGGAGTTCATTTTGGATTACTTATTTATCATACTTTACTTCCTGTTTGAGTGTGCTATGTGCAACTTTTTTTTTCTGGTATGTCACTTAAAATCAGGACTTTAAATAATAAACTGGCAGGGGGCAAGGCTTCTCCTAACATGGAATGTCTGGTGGAGAAAAAATTGCCTGTTCGTATAATTTTAGAATCCTGAGAAGATTCTTGGGTCTAAAATATGTTTATTCAGGGGGTAACTGATGCTGAAAATTCTATTACTGCAGATTTGGGTTTTATTTATAGCTCAAGTGTTTGATTACTATTAAAATGCAAATCACTTTGGAAGGATTGGTGCTCAAGCCTTTTCAGTGACTTGCACTTAAAGGTCAGCTAAGGTAGGAGAATCTTGCTCTAAAGAAGTTTTTGCTAGAAGGCAAGATCATGAAGGTACACGGCACTTGTGAAAGATTAGGGCCAAGTAGGACAGATGAGAAAGATGTGGGGGGACGGGGAACCCTGAAGATAAACATCATAGGTGTTTTATTTGTGGCAGAATGATAGTTTGATATGAAACTATGTGGTTGTCTTACTCTTTATTTGTACTTCTGATGAGGTATCAGGGAGAGCCACCAGCAGAATTTTATTATAGAAAATACAAAGTGTGAGAAGCAAGAAAATGTTCAACTTTAGTATTTTAAGGCTGATCAAATAGTTTGGAGTGCTGAGGCATCTGATTTGTACAGGTTGGGTTTTTTAAGAAGACTTTGTAATTTTTAAAAGCTTGGAGGATCAAAATGAAAGCCCTAAGCGAATCAATTCAGAAAATCTGTGATATGTGTGTGCAGTACCAGCACTGGAAAGAAATCATACTAGTGAAAGCAGTACTTTTCCTCACCCTTGACTTGATATAGACTGTGGGATGGGGAGAGGAGGAGGCTGAGTAGGGTGCATATCCCTGGTGGAGGGAGCCTGGATGTACCATTCAGCCAAGTCTTTGGGGAGGAGCATGAGAAGACTCTCTAGATATATTTTGGACATCTAAGAATAGGAGGGTCCCTTGTGAAGAACCTGGGGGATATTAGTAGAAGTCTCCAGTGTCATTATAGAGCAAAAACAGAGAGGAGACGGCTGCAGAGAATGGGGAATCCCAAGGGAAAGGAGGATCTGAGGCAGTTCATCATGTTTACCTCAACACCAAGTGAGGGAAGCAGCAAGAAATTTATTTGCTTCTCACAGGGGAATTTTGCAGAGAGGTCTCTCAAGCTGGAGGTTCGCAAGTGGGGAGAAGGAGGTTTCAGTGAGCATAAAAGTATGATTGGAATTGAGTTTGTGTTTCGATATCAAGTCCATCCATGAGAAGAGACCCGAAGGTGGGTGGGACACCTCAGCTACTCTATTGAACTGAGGCCACTCTCAGGTTGTGGTACATCCTTCTAGCAGCTTCAGGATCCACTTCTGATTAGTTTTGTAGTGCAACTACGTAATCACAAGCTATTTCCTCCTATCCTTCTGCAGTTATTTTGAAGACCTTATTAACCTGAAGCACAGTTCAGGGCACATTGAAGGGTTCATGGAAATGCTTGTCACACATCTGGATCTCTCTTCTCTCCCTAGACCCTACATACTCTTAGGAGTTGTTTCCTACATAAGAGACCTATATAGTAGGGGCATCTAATTGGATGGCTCAGTTTGTTAAGCGTCTGACTCTTGATTTCAGCTTAGGTCATGATCCCAAGGTCATGAGATCAAGCCCTGCATCAGTCGGACTCTGTGCTGGGCTTGGAGTGTGCTTAAGATTCTCTCTCTCCCTTTCCCTCTGCCCTTCCCCTCCACATGCGTACTCTCTCTCAAAAAAAAAAAAAAAAAAAAAAAAAAAAAAAGAAAGGAACCTACATATTAAAGTAATTCTACATCACTTAAACAAGCTTAATTTTTCAATTAATGTTGTTTTTTTTTTTTAAATGCCACACATACCTACCTTACTTCACTTTAATCTTCATATTAGCACTGTGGGTAAATTTATTGAGATCATTGTACATATAAAGAAAATGAAGCTTAGCGAGTATATTAGCCAAGGTTCTGTAGAGAAACAGAACCAATCAAATACTGGTATATAATATATACATATTATATACTCATGTAATATATTTACTATAAGGAATTGGCTCATGTGATTATGGAGGCTGAGAAGTCCTGAGATCTGCACTTGGCAAGCTGGAGATCCAGGAGAGCCGATGTGTAGTTCTCGTGTGAAAACTTGCAGCTCTGTTCAAATCTGAAGGCTAGAAAAAAACTAATCTTCCAGCTCAAGGAAGTCAGGCAGGAGGAGTTCACACTTCCCTGGCTGTTTTATTCTATTAAGACTTTTAATTGATTGGAAGAGGCACACCTACATTAAGGACAACAGTGTCTTTTCTGAGTCTACAGATAAATATCAAGTATTCATCTTCTCCAGGAACGCTCTCACAGGCAACCCAGTTGTTTGGACACCCCATGGCCCAGTGAAGTTGATACATAAATGGAATCATTACAGGGAGTTTAAGTAAATGTTTGTGATCACACAGCTAGATGGTGGTGGGATTTGGAATTTGATCCTGATCTGTAAAATGGGAAAGTCTTTGCTTTTAATAACTATGCTACATTAGTGGTATTTCCATTCATGTCCAGTCAGATATCAGGATCTTCCTTTGCAATGCTTCTTGCTTCCTTTACATTTCTACGACCATCTATCTGCATTTAGGGCTTCTGTGTCTCACACCCACACCATTGAAATGATCTGCACACTGGTAACCCTTCTTCCAGCCTACCCCCCAACTTCACCTTTCCAGCACATCTCTTTCAAAGTCACCAGGTTAATTTTCTTAAAACACATTTTGCCACATCACTCACTTGCTCAGCAATCTTCACGATTCCCCCAAATTATAGACAAAATGTGAACACCTCCACCTGGATGGTAAGGCATCTGTGTCATGCTTCCACATTTCCAGCTCTTGCTTCACCTGCACAGCGGATGGAGATGCATTTTACCTGCAGCAGAGATTTCAAAGTCTAAGGTGTAAGGCAAAAATTTCATGTGGTCAAAATTGCCCTTGAAAATCCTAATTTTTTCTGTAAGGTATGGTATACATAGTTTTATATTTGTAATGCATTAAAGTTTATAGCAAGTAATTCTTATGTGTACTAACATTTGACACACCCTGACCTAGACCGAAGAGATGAACTAAAGAAGAGTCTGCAACGGAAGTTTGGGTATGCCAACAAATGTGTTTTGAAATTATTGTTAAGTCCCTGGTAGTGAATTGGGTATCAATGGAAAATTCTGAAGTATTCCTACTTGCTTCATGGGTATATTCAACTTGTTATATTGTTCAGTCTCTTTAACATTAATACATGTGAAAAGACTTATTTGTTATTGTGAATATTAAATGAGACAGTGGAGTTCTGTGTGTGTCTGTGTGCGCGCACGCACGCGCAAATGTGTGTGTGTTGGGGGGAGAAGGGGGGCTTCTTTAAAGTCATATGTGGGGCGCCTGGGTGGCTCAGTCAGTTGAGCGTCCGACTTTGGCTCAGGTCACGATCTCACAGCTTGTGGGTTCAAGCCCCCCATCGGGCTCTGTGCTGACAGCTCAGAGCCTGGAGCCTGCTTCGGATTCTGTGTCTCCCTCTCTCTCTGCCCCAACCCACTGGCATTCTGTCTCTGTCTCTCTCAAAAATGAATAAAGATAAAAAAATTAAAAAAAAGTCATATGTAAGTGCAATATACTTAGGACATGACCCCATTCTGCTGCCTCATTTTAGCTATTTTTGTGTACAGATAGTATATATCCTTTCTCAATTGCTCAAGAGAACAGAGTTGTAACACATAGTGCTGCCTCATGACCCTCCTGATTCCTGTGAATCTCTCTGCCCATAAGAAAGTATTTTGATTTTGGTATGAACTAAATATCTCAAAGGAGCCATTAATAGTGGGATTTCTACTTCAGTAGACAAGCTGGTTCAGAGGTGATATCCAGGGACTTTCCAGAAACTCTGCATGTATAATCTCAAACTTGCTCATATATATTTTTTTATCATCAGAAGTCATTGATCACATTTCATCTTTTCTCATCAACTGACACTTATTAGCACACCTCATTGTTTCCTTATTGGTGATAAGGAAATCTAAGTCTAAATAAATCTGAATAGTTTGACAAAATAATATTTTTTGAGAATGATCTTAGTAAAGTAGGAAAACATCCTTGGACAATATTAACATTACTTAAGGAAGATAGAGCACGTTTTTAGTTACAACTAAAAGCTAGTTAGCCATTGTACTTTGTGCTACAAAAGAGCCATTGAGTAGAGACATTCTGTTTCATGCTCTGCCACTAACTTCCTGGGGAGACCTTGGGAAAATCATCCACTCCCATTTACCTTTAATTTTCCAGTTTTCATGGAAGAAATAGTCATTCTCCAAGGTTCTTTCCCATTGTTATGTTCTGTGATGGCAACACATTCATTAACAAGTGCAGCAGATGGTAGGGTGTATCTTTTGCCTCTCTTACATTCAGAGAATCACCAGCATCATTCTTGTTAGAGAAAGCAGTGGAAAAAGATGTGATGTTCTCATATGCCTTTTTAGAGCATTGGAATGTCTATATCACAGTGTTGGCAAGATTGGCAATATAGTACAGTTCTAAATGGAATTACAAATGTGAATATCTTGTGAATACGTGCACAAAGTGGTGTGTGTGTGTATAAAATGAATTTCTGGATTTTGACTCATCTCACCGATGACCTCCAGCTGGGAAAGATTAGCCTATATTTCCCTGCTTTAGCTCATCCAAAACACACTGAACACAATAAAACCAGAGTAAGAGCCTTCTGCTCCTGTCCTTGGCTCTGGACTTAAAATGGCTCCTCAAGAATGGATAAAGTAACCATCCTGAGTTTATTTTTAGAGTATCTGAATGAAACCTTCTTCTTGTTCAATGTAAACAGGTCTTTTCCTCAAACTCACAAATGCCTTTTTTTGAGTTCTTCTATCTTTGACTTTAAGAAATACAGGGAAAGAAAAGAGAATAAGGATACGGAAGGCCCAGAGATGATATCCTGACACCCATTCCATTTACAAAAAAAATTAATTCAGGAAATGAAAAAAAATGGATCAGATAGAAACAAGGTCATTCATGAGTAAGCCAACTATCTATTTGAAGGAGGATAATGTAAGTAAAATAGAACTTTATTTTATTTATTTTCCTCTAATCCAAAAAGTTGATTCAATACACCCATCTACATGGAAGTTTATGGAACCGCCTAGACTCAGGTAGGCGGCATCCAGCCCACGTCCTGAGTTGTTATAAGAAAGGGGAGTGACAGCTGTAGGTATCATGGTGACCTGTGTTGTCAGAGTCTCTTCAAGCTGCTCTTGCACGCAGGTGGAGATCCCATGGCCACAACTGGCTGCAGCTCTTGGAACCATGCTGAATAGAATTTTATTTTTAAGATTAAAGAGTTTTCATGTTCAGGGAGAGGTTTAGAATTTCAAGAAATTTTAGTCTTAATTTGTATACTTTTAAAAAAATTTTTTTTAACATTTATTTTTGAGACAGAGAGAGACAGAGCATGAATGGGGGAGGGGCAGAGAGAGAGGGAGACACAGAATCGGAAGCAGGCTCCAGGCTCTGAGCCATCAGCCCAGAGCCTGACGCAGGGCTCGAACTCATGGACCGTGAGATTGTGACCTGAGCCGAACTCGGACACTCAACCGACTGAGCCACCCAGGCGCCCCTTAATTTGTATACTATTTTTAAAGTGATAGATAAGGAAGGGACTATTTTATGAAAGTAATATAGTACTTTATAATGCCTTATAACGTCCTTCAGAAGTTCAAATATCTTACAATCTAATCCACAAATATAAGGGAAAGTTAAAGTCTAAATATAAAGGAAAATGATAGTAATTTACCTGTGCTAATCCTTTCTTTCTCTTTAGAGCCATGAATTTGCTCAATATATTTTTCAGTTAGAAACAAAAATCATTTCTTTTCTTACTCTCATATTTATTGTAGTTTTCAATGTTAAAACAATACAACCTTCAAAATGCCAAGCTGTGCAAAGAAATATTGCTCCAAAATAATTAGAAAGTAGAGATACTAAAACATCTGGATGAAAAAAAGAAACATTAAATCAACTGTCAAACAACTGTTTTATTTCTCCAATGTTAAATATCTGTTTTTTTTTTTTTGAAACATCTGGATGTTTCCTGGATGAAAAAAGCTGCTGGTGGAAGAAGGATCTTTTATGTTGTATATAAATGCATCAGGATGGCTTCTGTCTAGGATCAGGATTAAAAGACAACGACTGCTCTGATAATGAGGTTCATCTCTGAGCAAAGAAGTTAGGCAAGAAGGGCTTTCTAGGTGGTGTGAGATAATTAGAAACACCTTGACAATCATGCACATATATCTGTTCATTGACTTCTTGCTTTTCCAGTCAATTCATTCTACTCCTTATCCCCCAACCCCAATCCAAACACACACCTTTAACTTTGTTCTCACTGCTGGGCCTTAAATGAGAAAGCTAATTGGTGTATGGGATCCATTTTAATCCCAAAGAAGGAATCTGTCTGCGGGGGTGTCAATGATATTCACCAGGAAGCCTCCCAGGGGAGGGGGATGGTATTCAATTTCCTGGGAAACCATCACCAGGATTCTGTCACCAGGAAGACACAGTATGAAACCAGCAGGATACATCATAGACCTCACCTTCAGAGAGCCAGCTGGAGGGCCTGCAAATTGTTCTTCTGTAGGCAGTTACCTGCAGGAGACTCATTAGGGGTGAGTTTCACTGGGCATCCTGACTATCAGCCCAGTGCAGCAGGAGTAGGAAAAATTAACACACCAGAACCAGGAGGAAAAACCTTCCTCCTCCCAGCTCCCTCACATGTCCTCTATTGACAAAGATTAGCATTGTGCCAGCTGGCAGGGGAGAAATGTTTCAGTATCACAGTAGACAAGGAAGGCTGGATTTGGGACTGAGAGGCAATGAGCTGATAACTAGCACATTTTTGCTCCTGGTAGGTGCTGGAATCCGGTTTGAATGTAATGGAATCAAAGAAAGGTAAATCACAAACCAGGATCATGCAGCCTTACAGTGTTATTCAAAAGATCATCCAATCTTTACTGCTTCTGTTATTTAGGTTATAAGATGTTTATAGGTTTTCTGTATCTTTGGATATCAGGTATCATCAACCCAAGGACAAACCACTAAGGACCATTATGGTACCATCTTGATAGAAAATCAATGTCAATTAGACTAAGACATGGCATTGATTGGAATTTGCATCCTAGTTTCTGAGACACTCAAATGTAAAATAAGACCTTAGGAATTTAAGGCCTTTATTGTCTTAGAATCAATAAAATACAACTTAAAAAGATTATAGTTTTGGGCAGTAACCTCAGCAAACGCTCTCTCATCTCCCTTTTTCCTTGCCCTTCTGATTCAAATCTTTTTTTAAAAATGTTTTTAATGTTTATTTATTTTTGAGAAAGTGAGAGACAGAGCATGAGCAGGGGAGGGGCAGAGAGAGAGGGAGACACAGAATCTGAAGCAGGCTCCAGGGTCCCAGCTGTCAGCACGGAGCCCTACACTGGGCTCGAACTCACAAACCGCAAGATCATGACCTGAGCTGAAGTTGGACGCCTAACGGACTGAGCCACCCAGGCGCCCCATCTACCATTTCAAATCTTAATAATCTTTCTATATGTAGTATTTCTTTCACCTCCATGAAGACTTTGATAGTTTGTCTTTCATTTTTCTCATTCCCTATAAAGTTGTCTTCTGAATATACTTAATTATACTGACTCATATTATTCCCTAATATTTCATGTGTATTAGACTCATCTCACCACTTCCATTGTTAATTCCTTGAGGAATATTATTTGCAACTTTTATACATTTGTATAAAAAGTTTGATTCAATCCATAGCTGTGGTCAGCAAGGTAGAAATATTCTCAATCTGGGGACCTGGGGATTAAAAATAAATAGCCCAATCATGTCAACATTTGTGAAGATACCTATTTCTACTTGACTTCATACTTCAAAATGTGTTTGGTTGAGAAATTTTCATCATCAAAAATATTTATGTTTAATTTGCACAGAATTAAACTTTGGTTTATATTAAAAAAAAAAAAAGCCAGAGCATGATAGTATAAGATGAACATATGTTTGAACTTGGGCTAAATTTAGTAGCTCCTTTAGATCTCCCACATACACTTTTGCTCAAGTCTCTGGAATGTGTATTGGTACCTTTGAAATAAATTCAAGCTCGTTGCATCTCCCTCTTCCCGAGATCCAGGTCAAAGGTAATTTTCATCAGCCAGCAGGTACTACTTGACATCAAGGTCATTTTGAGCATCTCTGTTAGCAAAGACATTTCCAAAGGCAAGGAAAGGAACTGATATGTGGCTTTTCTCACTAGAGAAATTACTTGCAACAAGTCACATTGGATGAAATTATATTTAAAAGGATATCATTTTGTAAGAACAAATTTCAAGCATTTGCAGGGGTGACGGGGGGGAAAGGTTGTTTTGCAATTTAATTTCCAACTATAAGAGTACAGCTTAAAATCTGACAACTGTACATAAACCTTAGAAAAGGTCTTTTGGACAGCAAGGGATAGTAAGGGAGCAAAAGAGGGAGAAAAAAGTCAAGTTTTTCATCTCAGTAGTGAATTAATCTCTTGAATTACCTTCCTGCAGAGGCAGATTGTAACTCTGGGGTAAAGCTGGTATTCTTGTGTTGCTCTCCTATTTCCCCCATTTAATGTGTTGTTAATAAGGGTGGTGAATTCGAAGAATTAGGGGTGGGTATTGTACCCATCTTCCTTCTTTCTGATCATGTCATTGGCAGCCCTATCTATATCCTGAGAGAAGAGGGCTAGGAAGTATAAGCACGTCTAATGCTATTTTGATTCCTTTAGACTGGGGATTTAAAGAAAAAAATTTTTAATGTTTATTTTTAAGAGAGACAGAGACAGAGTGTGAGTGGGGAAGGGGCAGAGAGAGAGGGAGACACAGAATCCAAAGCAGGCTCCAGGTTCTGAGTTGTCAGCACAGAGCCCGACACGGGGCTCCAACTCACAAACCATGAGATCATGACCTAGCTGAAGTCAGACACTTAACTGACTGAGCCACCCAGGCTCCCCATAGCCTGGGGAGTTTTTTAAATAAGTAATTTGAACAAGCTTTATTAGAATTTAATTTGGGGGATACAAGATTAAGGATGGTGAGAAGCTACCAAAGCAAAAATGATCCCTTCATTTCCTTCCAACTTGAATTATATGAAAATGTTAGCTTTGAAATTTAAGGAAAAGTTGTTGGTAGAAGATTGGATTGTGAGAGAAAGCTCATTGAGAAATTTTTCCAGGTTGTTTATTCTAGTTCAACAAAATTTTATTTTTTAAACTTGTGGTTATATTCTGGGCTGCAGAGTGGCCACAGATGATGTAATTGTTGCGAACTATGATAGATCTTTGAGTCCTTATTAATATTTTAACTAGTATATCTATGCCTGAGATGGCCAATGTCTGACACCTATGTGATCATTCTCCATTCATAACGTCTTCACATAAGAGCTATTACTGTATTTTCCCTCAGTGCCTGGGTGTAGTCTCAGAAACTTTCTCCACACAGAGCCCCAGCAAGACACTCCTGATTGAATGGAGCTGGTGGGCAAGATGACACTTGTTAGCTACTTTTATAGTATATAGTGAGGGATCTTGGGCAGGGTGGCTGTGGCTGTGGTCGTAGTGGCCACTGTAAACACTGCAGAGTATAATGTACTCTCACACATACTATTACATTTAATGAAGCCAGTCTCTAAAAGATGTACAAATGAAAAGCTGAAATATGTATGCTTTGCTTAAATTTGCTCAAACCCAGGACTTTAATCTCCCCCCCCCATTTTAACACCTTTTTCTGGTACTTTTGGAAACTGAGAGACAAAGCAATCTTTCCCAGAGCTGCATGTTCAGGCCTCTCCCTAATAGGCTGGAGAAAGAAGGGGAAGTTTCTGAAAAAAATAGAACCACTGTGTCTCCTCCTCTCTGCTCCTCAACATGTATTTGACCAACACCAAATAAATATTGCTTTAGGAAACAACACAGCCTATCAAAAAGGTCGTCGAACAAATTGGTAAGATGTAGAAATGCCAGGACACACTGGCGATCTTCAAAAGTTGAGGGCCGAAAAGTATTTCCCTTTTCCGGTTTGTTTAAATCGATGGGGGCAATCGCTGTGTTCAGTGGCAGGCAAGAAGGATCCAGAATCAGCTCTGGCCTGCAGAACCACATCCACCTCTCACTGAATCTCTCTCAGAACTCGTAGACTGCAGTGCACAGAAGTGGATATCGTTCCTCATTTATATTATTCAATGAAACAATATTTTGTTAAAAAAGGAAACCTTCTTTGTAAGCTCTAAATTGCTATGAAAATGTTAATTATGCTTTTTGTGTGGTTTGCTTGGAGGCATCAGTAAATTATGCTTTTCTGCTTTGTACTCCATCTCTTGCAAATAATTCTCAAGACCTAGTAAGAAAACTATTGCCACAAGATCTAGCATCAGTTAAAATATAGTGTCATCTGTATTTACATGAGAAAAGAAGATTTTTCCTATTAATTTCTCATTTTCAAAGAAAGACAATTCCCTTTCAATCTACCCTCTTCTCAAAAAATCCCCCCCCCATTTCTAAATACGTCACTTATGCTGTCTCATGTATCACGTAGTGGCTCTAAAACATCTTCACTTAGATTAATGGTGCCGATAGTGTTTTCCCGAAGAACACTTGGTTGGATAGATAGCCCATACTTCCAGAGAGCTGGCTTAGAGCAAACTAACAGTAAGTCTCAAAGAAATCTCCATTCTGGAATATGGAAAACTTTGTTGCTTCAAATGATAGGCTTTTAAAGTTTCTACAGATTAAGGTTTCATACCCTGAGTATTTCAGTTTTGAGTAGAATATTCTGGTATTTAGTCTCCTATCTTTTGCTTTCATACCATCCACTTTACTAAGTTAAAAACATTGACCTTAATTTACACCCTTTTATGTAAACAAACTCCAGTGTAAGGAGCATAGGGCTTAGAATAAAAAAATGTGGATTTAAATCTCAGCTTTGTCGTCTAAGAGGAGTTTATTGAGAGAAGTGAATAGGTTATGGGACAAAGCTCTCTCTACATGCTAAAACTCCTTAATTCTTAGTTATTATTATCTGTGATAGGTAGATTAGAAAATTACTGTAAATGAAAAATTAGGTCTTTCAAAGCACTTATATGGAAAGACTCTCTATATTCCTACCCATTACAGGAAATACAATTCTGAGCTTGTAAGGGCAGCTATCAATGTGAGCAATTTTGCATTTGACCTTTAAAGATATAGCACATTCTCACAGAGAAGTTGGGGCATAAAATATCCAACCCTGAAATAGGAAATTATACGGGTGATGATGCTCAAGTATAATCTATGTAAGGTTCAAAAAGATACAACACGTGTGGTGCATATGAAGCTATTTTCATGCTTTCTAAATCTCATTGCAGTATTTGGGCTTGTTGACTATTTGTAAGGCTGTATCCTTCAGGGATAAATAGGGAAGTACTATGAGGCAGTGTTAAATAATCCTTCTTGGTTTTGTTATCATAATCATCAAACGGTAGTGGAATCTGCTACTCAAAATGTAAGTAAGATCAATCCACTGAGTGTGCTGCCAAAGTGCTTTCTAGAACCATAGGACACAAAGACAGTGTCATGCAGAATTGTGAACAGCCATTAAATTAATTTCCCCAGTGATGAAATCAAATGAGTCACCAGCAGCAGAAAGACAAATCATTTTGGAAAGAAAAACAATGTTAGCTTCAAAATGAATATCCCTTTGAAAGCCATCTTTAGGTTATTTCAAGACAGGTATATCTGAAAACATATCTGTGTGTGTGTGTGTGTGTGTGTGTGTGTGTGTGTGTGTGTGTGTGTACAGGAAGAAAAAGGGGAGAGAGACAGAAAGAGAGAGAGAAATGGGGATAGAGGGAGAAAGAAAGAATGATTTAACCCAATGTGTAACCATACACACGCATGCGCGCGCACACACACACACACACACACACACACCTTTTGTCAGCAGTCCTCCTAAATTTCTACATTAAAACTATGTTCCTCCAATTACTCATATATTCTACTTAAATGACGTTTTCAGAAGTGGAGGTTTTTAGGAGATAATGTGATGTACTAATTCATGGTAACATTATCCATTTCTGTCTCAACCCCTTTCCTTCTTGTTTCAGAGGTTAACATCTCATAATAGAAGGAATCATCAGACGGTTTAATATTAACATGTCTAGAGAGTATCCAGATTGTCTAATGAATATTTTTCAAGGGTTATTATTTTTCTCCATGATAATAAGCCTACCAGGAGCCAAGTAGCTGAAAGAATAAAACCCCATGATGATCAACTCCATGTTCAAGACCCCAAGGTATCAAGATTCCAAATAAATAATCTTATAGAGGCCAAGGGCTGGTTTTAAGCATCAAAATGGCATTATCTGGTATACATTTAAGAGATCAGTGTTCCCTTTGACCAACATCTTGTCAGTTTTCCCACTCCCCAGTTCCTGGTAACCATCATTCTATTCTTTACTTCTATGGTATTGGCTTTTTCAGATTCCGCTTATAAGTGATATCATATAGTGTTTGTCTTTCTTTGACTTATTTCACTTAGCCCTCAAGGTCCATCCATGTTATGACAAATGGCAAGATTTCCTTCTTTTTCATGACCAAATAATATCATATATATATGATATTATCATATTATGATATGTGTATGATATTATGATATTTTATATATATATAATATCATAATATATATCATAATATATATAATATATTATATTATTATATTATATATATATTATATATATATATTATATATATATCACATCTTGTTTATCCATTCATCCACTGATGGAAATTTAGCATTTAGCTATTTCCATTTTTGGCTAAACATGAGAATGCAGATATCTCTTTGATATTCTGTTTTCATTTCCTTTGGCTCTATACCTAGAAATGGCAAAGGGGGATCATATGCTAATTCTATTTTTAATTTTTTTAAGTAACTGTTTTCCGTAGTATGTGTACCAACTTACATTCCCACCAACAGTACAAAAAGTTTTCCTTTCTCCACACCTTTGCCAGTACTTTTCATTTCTTGTCTTATTTATTATAGCCATTCTAACATCATTTTACTGATAATTAGTGATGTTGATCACGTTTTCGTGTAACTGTTGTCCATTTGTGTACCTTCTTTGGAGAAATGACCATGTTTTAATGATTGTCTTTTTGCTATTGAGTTGTTTGAATTCTTTATATATTTTGAATATTAGCCCCTTATCAGATACATGATTTGTAAGTATGTTCTCTCATTCCATTGGCTATCATTTCATTTTGTTGATGGTTTCCTTTGCTGTATAGAAGTTTTCAAATTTGATGTAGTCCTACTTGTTTATTTTTGCTTTTGTTGACTTGACTTTTGGTGTCATATCCAAAAAAATTGTTGCTGAGACTAATGTTAAGGAGCTTATCTCCTATGTTTTCTTCTAGCAGTTTTATGGTTTCAGGTCTTATATTCAAATACTTAATCCATTTTGTCTTGATTTTTTGTATGGTGTAAGATAGACACAGTTTCATTATTTTGCATGTCACTGTCCAGTTTTTCCACCATCATTTATTGAAGAGACCATTTCTTCCCCATGGTGTATTCTTGTCCCCCTTGTTAAATATTAGTTGATTGTTATGTGAGGGTATTTTTGGGCTCTTGATTCTCTTCTATTGGTCTATGTATCTGTTTTTATGTCAACATCATACTGTTTTGATTACTATAGCTTTGTAGTGTAGTTTGAAATCAGGAGTTATGATACCTCCAGCTTTGTTTTGCTTTCTCAGGATTGCCTTGACTCTTCAGCATCTTTTGTGGTTCCGTACAAATTTTAGGATTGTTTGATTGTTTTTTCTATTTCTATTTCTATTTTTCTATTTCAAATACAATTGGAATTTTGATAGGATTCCATTGGATCTGTAGATGGCTTTGGGTTAGTAAGGACATTTTAACAATATTAAGTCTTACAATCCATGAGAATGGGCTATCTTTCCATTTTTGTATGCTTGTGTGTCTTATTCAACTTCTTTCATCAAATAGTTGTAGTTTCCAGGGTGTAGCTCTTTCACCTCCTTGATTAAGTTTATTCCTCTTCTATTGTTTTAGATACTATTATGAATAGGATTGTTTTCTTTCTTTTTTGGTTACTTCATTGTAGTTAGAAGAGGAATCAGTTTTGTGTATTTATTTATTTATTTATTTATTTATTTATTTATTTATTTATTTATTTTTTATTTTTTTTTTCAACGTTTATTTATTTTTGGGACAGAGAGAGACAGAGCATGAACGGGGGAGGGGCAGAGAGAGAGGGAGACACAGAATCGGAAACAGGCTCCAGGCTCTGAGCCATCAGCCCAGAGCCTGACGCGGGGCTCGAACTCATGCACCGCGAGATCGTGACCTGGCTGAAGTCGGACTCTTAACCGGCTGCGCCACCCAGGCGCCCCCAGTTTTGTGTATTTAATGCAAAGCATTGTGATTATAGTTAGTGACAATGTGTTATATATTTGAAAGTTGTTTAGAGAGTAGCTCTTAAATGTTCATATCATAAAAAGGAAATGATAATTATGTGACGTGATGGAGGTGTAAGCTAACACATGGTGTTAAGCATATTGTGATGTGGAAATGAATCAATTCAACACATTGTACAACTTAAACTTACACAATGTTATATGTCAATTACATCTCAATAAATCTGAAAGAAAAAGATCATTGTGGCCGCTTTGTGGAGAGTAAGCGTTAGAGGGAAAGAGGCATGGCAAAGAGAACAGCTAGGAGGTTTTTGTATTCTAGTTGGGAGACTCAGACTTGAATTGAGTGATGCACATGAAACTGATGTGAAATCATTGGATCCTGAATAATTGTTGGAGGTAGTGCTGTCAGGACTTGCTGATGCATTGGAAATGGAAAATAAGGGAAAGGGAGGAATCAAGATTGACACTTAAGGTTTGGGATTAAACAACTGGATGGATGGTGGTGCCATTTATTGAGATGGGAAGAGCTTTCTGGAGAGGGATGGATTGGGTAGGGTAAGCGGTTGTTCTGTTTGGTGACATTAAATTTCAGATGTTTTTAGACAGAAATGGAAATGGCAGTAGGCAGTTTTATATCTGATTTCAGTGTCTCAGAATTCTGAACTTTCACTCATTGCTTTATAAAAATAGCGTTAATTAAATTGGGATCTGGAAAATAGAAAGTAGTTCACAGCTGGGTAAATTCAAGTTCTTAGATTAGCATACAAGACTTCTCTTTGTCCACTTTCTTAGACTCTTCTATCTATATTTTTCTTTCATAATTGATCCTATAACCATATCAAGCCATTTGTAGTTCCCTGGATACATTATGATGGCATATATTTCCATGACTTTGCTTGTGTTCCAAATTGCAATTCCCTTTTCCCCTCTTTCCATTTGGCCAACTCCTAACTCATCCTTTAAGACTATTTTGGTGCCATGTCAACCTTGAAAATTTCCCTAACCATCCTAGAGGTTGATAGATTCTTTTGCTACATGTTGGCATTCAAGACTTCCTTCAACTATAACATTTGTCATGTAGTACAATGATCATTCAACTATCTGCCTTCTAGACTAAACTGAGAACTCTTTATAGTCAAAGTTGTCTTTATTTTTGTACCCCTAGCAATCAGAATGATTGGAATTAATAGATGATCAAACTGGTTGTTGAATGAGTAAATATTTCTTTAAGAATCTTAAGCCTCTCTGAGAAAACTGTAGTGTAGAAAAATCTACACAGTTTAGGTTCTTGGAAATTCTTTATGAGTAGACAGGACCAGGGAAGGACAGTTAGGAAGACTACCTCTTACAGAGAATGATTTAAGTGTCCAGAATGTCTCCTAGTACAACCTTTAGTGATTCATTTCTTGAGGGTTATACATTTCCCTGTTACTTAGGTTCTTTTGAAAAAATGTGCATTTGGGGGAGAGAGAGTAACTTATTAAATTATTACATAAAAGGTAAGGTCTTACATTAGAAAGAAGAGAGCCAGGAGTCTAGAGTTGTGGGCTATGTTTAGTCCCAGTTCTCTCCCTACCTTGATGTAGGAACACAGCCTAAGTGAGTGGCAAATGTGGGGAATACTGTACCTCTGCAATGTCAGCAAGGAAATTAATTGCTCAGAGAGACAAAGCATATGATAAGTGGCAGAATTATAAAATATTCCTGAAAGATGTGAGGTAACAGTAAGAAGGCATGCAAAAATAGGCTGAGAGGAAACAATTACTATTGAGAAGGGGAAAGATGGTACAAGTGATTTCTACTGGAGAATTGTGTTTGAAGAAAAACAATAGTTCTATTCCAAGCAGCAAGCCATAGAATAGAGGACATTATGCTGTGAAAAAGGCAGTCATGATGATGAGAATTTCCCGTGTTCCATGCTCTTTGGTTTTCAAGGGAAACCTAGCCAAATGTGAGGTACAGTTTCCAATCCCCATGCCTAATTGGTAACTTTGTCATGGATTGTATTCTGAGTTTCCTAATAATCTCAGGGAGGATTTGTTCAAATCATGCAAATTTCCATGCCCAAACTGATCTCCAGATGCCGAAAGCTTAACAGCCAGCCCATTCCTTGTGCATTTTGAGACAAAGTTGAGTATTATTAGTAGTAATACCATATAATGGAACCATTAAGAGTCTTGGCACCAACCTCTCACTCATTTTTAATGTCACAGGAGGGAGATTTATTTGAATGCCTGCAGAGCTGCCTAAACCCTGCATCTTTCTGAGGGAGGCAGACAGATTGCTCTAATGCTCTACTCTATAGTGAGTCTGTGGTGATCTCATGAGCAAGACCTTAGCAAAGCCTTTTAGCCTGGGCACTTGAACCTGTGTTATAAGACTATTCATGTTTATTAGTTCTAGTAGCACTGGGGAGCTTATATGTGTCAAAATATAATGACTGGAGCCTTATCCCCAGGGGAATGAAGAGGGAGCAAAGATAAGCCCTTTCTGGGATGCAGAGGCTGAAAGAAGGAAAGAATTGTTTGTTTTGCCTGGTATCCAAGATCTTGCCTATATTCCAAGTTTGGTCTCATTTAATAGCTTTTTCCTCTTATTGCCTTCCTACATGAATTCTCTACTTTAGCCAGGTTGGTCTCCTCATTGTCTCTCAAATATAAATTTTCGGTTCTCATCTTTTAGCTTTCCAAATGCTATCCCACTTACCTGAAATGTATTTCTCTTTTCTCTCCATTTATTTAAAATCACTAAATCATTTAAAAGCTGGCACTTATTCCATCTTTTTTTTTTCTTAAGTTTATTTATTTATTTTGAGAGAGACAGAAACAGTGCAAGTCGGGGAGGGGCAGAAAGAGAGGGAGAGAGAGAGAGAGAGAGAGAGAGAGAGAGAGAGAGAGAATCCCAAGCAGGCTCTACACTGCCAGTGCAGAGCCCGATGAGGGCCTCGAACCCATGAAGCTGTGAGATCATTACTTGAGCTGAAACCAAGAGTTGGATGCTCAACTGACTGAGTCACCCAGGTGCCCCTCATTCTATCTTCTATGGAAAGTTCTCGTTTCCTGAATTTAACAATCTACCAAACCCCTCCTCTCTGCTACCTGGAATCTTTTTTAGATAGTGTTTACTGAGACCTTACTCTGTGCTAGACTAGTGATAAAACTGAACAAGTCAGACAGGCCTTTCTCTGCCCTTAAGGAACTCTCAATCTAGTGTGTTGTGAAGCTGTTAATTAGTTATCAAATGATAGCTAACATTTATAGTGTTTACTATGTTCCAGGAGCTTCTTCTGGTCGGATTTTGGTTAATTCTTAAAACATCTTTAAGGATCTTGTGTTAGAGTTTATGAGATAGTACCTGTTACTTTTTCCCATTTAACTGATAGGAAAATGGAGGCTTAAGGGGATTAAATACCTTGCCCAAGGCCATCCAAATGTTGGAGTGGTTTCTGAGCTCAGGCAGCCTTACCCACTAAGCAATTCTTCCAGGCCCCCAAGTATTTTACCTTTACCTTTACTTTTCTTGACTGCCTCGCATCGTAATGGTCTCCTATGTATACGTACATTACCTCCTCAACTACATTACAACCCAATGCCTGTGGGGAAACTGACGGTAGCTTAGGGACCAGTTAGAAACACAGGCTTTAGAAACAGACCTGTATTTAAAACCCTGATTCCCCTGGCTAAGTGTGACCGAGCAAGATTAATCTCTCTGATCTCATATTGTCTTATTTGTAAAATGGGCAAAATAACAACCATGAGGAAGTGGTGAAGGATTAGCTGAGATCACATTTGTAGAGCCTTTGCACAGTGCCTTGAACATGTCTAGCCTCAGTAACTGGTGGCTAATATTATTCTTTGTAGACTCCACCCTTTGACTGTCGGCACCATGGTTGACATGGCACGTAAACATTTTTCTTAAATAATTGAATGTAGTGGAAACTTGAGAACATACTTTGATATAAAGTTAGTGGACAATAACCATTTATTCTTAGTGCATAATATGTTTGAATATGTAGCATGGAAAAAAAGATTCTATAAAGTCATTTTCAGTTTGTATTCTATTGATACAGAATTATTTTTTGAGCACATAGTATGTGCAATATGCTTGGGAAACTTACAATTAAGCATATATATATTTATAAATATAAATATATATAAAAATATATAAATATATAAAATATATGAAATATATAAAAAATATTATATGTGTGTGTGTATTTATTTATTCTGGTCGATTTAAAGTTCCCAGGTTACTAAATTCTGAGCTGAGCTTGAATTTTATTCTGACTCTGGTTGCCTTCAGATTTCTCTGCCATTATTTTGTCCTTCCTTATCATTATCTTATGCTTAGGCTGGGGACTCATTTGCTGGGAATTTTTTTCTGAGTCTGTTTCATCCTCATCTTTAGGCCTTCTCTTTATATCTGCCCCTTGGAGAGTTTTTTTTTTTTTTTTTTTCTTCCGGGCTCATGATCCTCTCTTAGCAACAGACTGCTGCTGGTGGTGACTCAGTACTTGTGGCCTGGTAGGGAAGGGGGATTGGTTTCCATTGTCCCAGCCTAGCCTCAGTGTTCAGCAGACCCTATGTCGCTGGTATCTGGCATGGGACTTTTTCAGTGATCTTGTCCTTCTCCGTCTTTCTCCGGGGTAAAGAAATTTTCCGTTTTCCCTTCCCACAGCCACTGTGGGTCTTCATTTGGTCCTGGCAGCAAAAAGCTTTGAAGTCCTTCCTCCAGCAACTTAAGGCTTTTGTATCCTAATGGAAAAGGATCCAGACGGGGCTTTGTGCATTTTCTAGAGACAGCCACTCCCCAGACCCAGGCCTGCACTACAGTGGAGGCTTTCTCTTGCTCCTGATCTTTCTTGAGATCACTGGTGCTGGTCCTGCCAGTAGGTTTGCAGCTTCCAGATATTCTATGATCTCACACTAGCTCACATTCAGTCTTTAGCCATCAGCTAAAGCTTCTTACTCTCCTGGAGGGAAGCCCCATTTTCCTTCTGTGCTGCGAGTCAGTGCCTGTCTCCCAGTTTTCTGTCTATGGAGGTACCTGTCTAACTTAGAATTCAGGTGTGACTTTACCTGCCTGGTGGGTTCAAGAAAAGTTAAGATTTTGCAGATTATCCGTATTTTTCTTGCTGTCAGAGTGAGAGTGATACTCTTTTAAGTTTACCTACATCCCAAGGGGAATGTCACATTATTTAATTAAAAGAAAAATAAAATTATGCAGCCTTGATGGAAGGATTCCAGTTTAATAAGTTCTATGAGGTAAAGAAATATCTTAGAATTAGAGTACGGGGTGAATGTGGTTGCAAAATCTATAAGAGGAATGACAAAAAATAAAACTATGCTTTGAAGATGAGCCAAATAATAAGAAACAAGCATCAAGAAACCTGAAGGGGGCGGGGCATAGGGCTATTGTAAGATGTCCTGTTGTCCAAGTGAGTCAGCAGTGGTGAATGGGGGGAGGAAAGATCAAGAATATTTTTAAATGGCACATCCATGTGTTTAGGTACATTGATGCCCATAAGGAAAAAACACTATGTTTCAAGTGTGAGGAGACTAAAAATAAGGGATTTAAGAGACTCTCAGGAAGGAAATTCCTATTGCTATTCCTGTACAACTCAGACTTGGTACTTAGAATGTACGGATATGAAAGTAGAAAACAAAAATCAAACAAAGCAAACCTCTTTGTAGTTCAAAAAAGAATCAAATACTATATCTGGCTGGTGACAGCATGCATGAATGATAAAACTGCCTCTTATAATAATCACATAGTTAATACTATTATGTCAAATGAGATACTATATGAAAACTCCTCCATCAAATGTAGAGTAGCATAAAAATGTACAGTATTAGGATTATAAATATTACTTTGTTGAGGGATAACCACAACCTGCTATATGTCTCAGAATGAACTCAGGAAATGTCCACATCTGAACAGATATGGATAATACGGGCTTTATGAAAATCCTGATCATGCTGATTCTAGTTTTGGTAATTTAAATTATTCCCAATTGACTGGTTGATGTCCTGCCTCCTCCACAAAGCTTTCCCTGACTCCTTTGACCAGTAGTGATGATGTCCAGTTTCTCTGAATTCTTCTTGAGCTGGCACCCCTTCACACAGCAGTAAACCGTATGCCATGTGAGAGGACAAGGGTTTGAATGTTATGTTCTCTCTGTTCTCTGTTGCATTTCTCCCCTCTGTCCGGACAGACATTAATCATCCACTGCCTTAGGGAAAGTCTGTCACAGGAGACACGCAGAACAGAAGTGTCAAATTCTTTGAGCTTTAAAGTTAATCTTAGAAAGTATTTGGAGCAATACTTGAACTAGTTGTATGTCCCTTATGAGAGCTTAGTCTGATCCTGGAGTTCATCTTGTCTGCACTTGGGTGAACCAGTCTTTACTTGAGTGAACACTGTTATATCAGCTGTGTCGGTGGCCTATGTTGTCATTGTCATTGTCATTGCTGATCAGTAAGGACTGCAGCCAGGCCGTCCAGTGATTATCCAGCAGGAGGCACATACACGTTGGCCTCAGGATTGCTCAGCTTACTTTTTAAACTTCTCCAAGCGGACAACTGTCTTTTCAAGTGACCAGAGTCCTTGGAAGACCCAGGAAAGCAGAATGTGCTTTGGACACCCAAAATGGTAACAGTGTTATGAGAATTTAGATGATCTAAGCCTCTCCTCCAGCCCACATTTCCTGCTCTATATCTCTGGGCAAGTTGGAGCCAGAGAGAATGAGCTCTAGATCCATTCCCTCCTTCCCACCCACTCAAGCCAGAAAAGCAATCACCACTGTTGATTATAACTTTGCTTCATACCAGTTAATGATCCCTCCCATTTATTTTCTTGAGGTTAGTATCTTATGTTTTGTTTGACCAAATAAGTACATTGTATAATGTGGGGCATTCAAGTACTTAATAAATATTTGGCAGACTGATACTGATATAACTAGTGTGGTAGATATACCGGAAAGAACACAATGTTTCATTGAGGATTAAATCAAGATGGATATATTTCAGTCACCTGTGACTGTGTGCAAACCACCCCCACATTTAGGAGCCTAAAACAAAAATCATTTTTCTGCTTATGATATCTGCTGACATCTAGTGGCTCAACTGGGGGCGATATGGTCCAAGATGGCCTCATTTTTATGTCAGGTGGTTGTTACCTATTTTTCTCTTTCTTTTTCAGTCTGTCACTCTCTCTCTGTCTCTCTCTCTGTCTCTGTCACTGTCTCTGTCTCCCATCCTTCACTTGGTATTTTTTTTTTCTGCCAAGAAACTAGCCTTGGCTTGCTTGCTTGCTTTCTTTCTTTCTTTTTTTCTTTTTTAATTTATTAATGTTTATTTATTTTTGAGAGAGAGAGAGAGAGAGAGAGAGAGAGAGAGAGAGAGAGAATGAGCAGGAGAGGGGCAGAGAGAGAGGGAGACACAGAATCTAAAGCAGGCTCCAGGCTCTGAGCTGTCAGCACAGACCCTGATGTGGGGCTCGAACTCACGAACCGTGACATCATGACCTGAGCTGAAGTTGGACGCTTAACTGACTGAGCCACCTAGGTATCCCACCCTGGCTTTATACATGGTGGTCTCAGGGTAGCAGCACTGAATAATGGTAGCTACAAAAGTTGTAAGACCTCATGCGACTGAGGCTCAGGAATCACAGAAAGTCACTTTTCTCACATTCTATTGTCTAAAACAATACAACATCAGACTAGATTCACGAAGAGGAGAAAATAACTCTGCTTTTGATGGGAAGAGTGGCAAAGTCACACTGCAAAAGGATGTTGTGCTCATAGATACTATGTTTTGCAAACAAACAATAGTATGCATATAAAAGCACTTAGAATAGTGCTTACCTTTATCTTCATAAGCAATGAATAAATGGCGATGATGATGGTGATAATTTTAATAATGAATTAATACTGGTCGCTTCAGCAGTTGAAGATTCAATCCTTGTCTTCAATATCAAAATCAGCCTCCATAAGACCAGGGAAAAATCATTCACTCTTTCATTATGTTACATTGTAGCCTTGCTATTAATCTAATACTCCAAAGGTTTTCTGAGCAGTCAGCAGTATGATTTAAGATCCTAAATTCATTGCTAGAGGGTCAAGAGGGTAAGAAACAACAATAACTTAAAGTCCTTATTCTTTCTGAGGTTGTAGTACAGTCCTAACAACTTCAAGACTTAAATGCACACATGTACCAAATGTTGGATTAAGGAGTTCAAGGATATTTTATTGAAATATCTCTTTAAATATATTGAGGATAAGCCAGTGCAGTAATCAGTTTTCTTCCAAAACTCAACCTATTAGCAAATCCTCAGAGAATATCTCTAGTTTTGGTGTTTGAGGCAATAGAATCTTACACTTTCAGTGTTAATGCTATACGCCCAGGCCAGCTTTTATGAAGGCAATTATCTGTAAAATGTGCCATTTTAAAACAGATTAGAATATTCATTTGTTTTGATGGTGAGAAATGGAAATGTAGGAGGTGACACAAATATGTGAGTTGCTTTGTTGTTGTAACTATAACTGAGAATTCTCTTAGTGGAAAATGAAACAAAACAAAGATAAACTTAGCTTTGCGGGAGTGATGGGAGATAAAAACTGCCAAGGGCCAATGAGCAGCATGGCGCACTGAATTAAAAGCATCCCAAATTACTCAGGGCTGGGGTGCCCACCGCTCCAGGTGGACAGTGAAAGGTATGCATTTGTGACCCACCTGTATCAATAGACCCATCAGGGTCCAAGTGAGACCCACTGATTTTGGTGTGCCACAAGAAATGTTTATTAATGGGGGGTGGGAGGAGCTACTTTTGGGAAAGACATATTCTTGGCACAAGGAAGGTAGTGGCTGAGTGATCATTTATGAGGAGGAGGAGAGACCCGTCTTGCTCGAAATTAGTTGAAATTTTGGTCTACAGTGAGGCAGCGTATATCTGACAATATCAGTTTGCAAAAATGGAATGTTGCTCAGGGTGAAGAGCGCTTCATTTGTCATCTGAATTCCTTAGGGAAGCATTTCTTTTTCTGTATTTGAACAGTAAACCTTTTATAAAACAGGCCCTGAAATTCCAAATTGGAAGCTGTTTGCATCTAAATATTCACACCTTGTTATATGCAGGCTTTATTCAGATTCTCTATTTGAGCCAAGATAGGCTGATTACAGAATTAATCTCGAGGCAACTATATTAATTGACATTTAACTGATGGACCTGTTAGCGGCACATCAGACTGAATTGTTCTAAACCCAATTGATTAAGTACAGCCAGTTTTGCATGGTCTATGTCTACACAGGCAATGAGCAGTGAAGAGTTAAGCGGAAAACCTAAATTACCCCTCCATGAAATATCACATCACCCACTCTCTTACTGCTATTACCAATGGCAATAAACTTAATAAGTCTATCTCAATTGAACTGATTGGTTATATGTGTTGTTTTAAAATTAGAAGTCATTAATTCCCCATCAACCACTTCCTTAACTATAGAGGATTGCTTTCAATATTATCCCTATTAGCTGAGGTTATTTTCCAGTGTTTTCAGAGAAAGATATTAAGAAACCACAGGGATTGTCTAAACTAACACTCTCATTTGACAGGAAAAGACTTCCTGAAAACTATTTTAATATTTTACTCAAAGTTACACAGCCAGTTAGTAGTGGAGCCATGACAAATTCTAGTCTGAAGTCCTTGCCAATACTCTATGATGTTATTTAAAAAAATTTTTTAATGTCTGTTTATTTTTGAGAGCAGTCATGAGTAGGGGAAGGGCAGAGACAGAGGGAGACACAGAATCTGTAACAGGCTCCAGGCTCTGAATTGTCAGCACACAGCCCAACATGGGGCTTGAACTCATGAACTGTGAGATCATGACCTGAGCCGAAGTCAGATGCTTAGCTGACTGAGCCACCCAGGCGCCCCATCTATGACGTTATTTTAAAGTACATTCCATCATTTTACTATGATTGCATTTCAATGCTTAGCAATCCTCATTGGGTAAAGTGTTTCGTCACACATTTGTTTGAATGAATTCACTACAGACTTCTTTAGTTCATTTCCCATTGGCCTTTGAGGATTGCAACCTAAAGCCAAACCTTAAATCATGACCCTAAAGCTGAACTATGTAAAATTCATGTCATAGTTTAATTCTTCAATTTCCTTAAGGACATATTTGATTTCTCAATTATTTCTTTTCGAGTCCACATGTAATGAGTGACGTGTCCTGCCTACTAAAAAAGTGCTTTTTTGTACATTGTTATTCTAAAGCCTACTTCTACACTCTACTAAGTGAAAAAGTAAAGGCAGACGAAGTCAATCTACTTTTACAGTTGAGTCATTAGAGGGTCACATGGTCTTAGGGGATTTGGGTTGTAGTACTGAAAAGAAATGCAAAACCAGAAAACATTCCTGCTCTCATCACGATGGTATTCTAAGATGGAAGACAGAAAATAAACTAATTTTTAAATATATAATATGTCAAGTGGTGACAAGGACTATGAAAACATAGAAGACAGGACAAAGGAACTGATGGTAGCAGGAAGGTGTGAATTAGGGCCATCAGGGAAAGTCTCTTTAAGGAGATCTGAGCAAAGGTACAAAGGCAATGAGGCAGTAAGCTATGCAAATATCTGGGGAAAATGTGGGTATAAAATGATATAGCTACCTTGGAATGTAGTCTGGAAGTTCTTCAAATGTTTAAACATAGATTGGTCATACGACTCAGCAAATCCACTCTGAGGTATATACCTTAGAAAAACTAAAACATGTTCATGCAAAAACTTTTAGTCACATGTTTATAGTGACATTATTCGTAATAGCCAATTGGTGAAAACAACCCAATGTCACTTAGTGGATGAATGGGTAAATATAATGTAGTTTTTATTACTTGCCCATAAAAAGAAATAGAGTACTGATAGATGTTAAAATATAGATGAAATTTGAAAACATTACACTAAATGAAAGAAACTATTTACAAAAGACCACATATTATATGATTTCATTTTTATGAAATGCCCAGAAAGGCAGTTCTATAGAGACAGAAACTAGATTAGTGGTTGCTTAAGGCTGGGGTGGATGGGGGTATGTAGGGAGGGATTATGGGGTTTCTTTTAAAGGTGACAAAAATATTCTAAAACTTACTGTGGAACACAAAGAAATAAAAGGCATCCAAATAGGTAAGGAGGAAGTCAAACTATCACTCTTGCAGATGCCATGGTATTCCAAAAGATTCCACCAAAAAACTGCTAGAATTCATCCATGAATTCAGCAAAGTCACAGGATATAAAATCAATGCACAGGAATTGGTTGCATTTCTATACACCAATAATGAAGCAGCAGAAAGAGAAATCAAGGAATCGATCACATTTACAATTGCACCAAAAAGCATAAAATACCTAGGAATAAATCTAACCAAAGAGGTGAAAAATCTATACACTGAAAACTATAGAAAGCTTATGAAAGAAATTGAAGAAGACACACACAAAACAATGGAAAAAGATTCCATGCTCCTGGATTGGAAGAGCAAATATTGTTCAAATGTTGATACTACCCAAAGCAATCTACATATTCAGTGCATTCCCTATGAAAATAACACCAGCATTCTTCACAGAGCTAGAACGAACAATCTTAAAATTTGTGTGGAACCAGAAAAGACCCTGAACAGACAAAGCAATCCTGAAAAAGTAAACCAAAGCTGGAGGCATCACGATTCCAGACTTTAAGCTGTATTACAAAGCTGTAATCATCAAGACAGTATGGTGCCGGCACAAACACAGACACATAGATTAATGGAACAGAAAAGAGAACCCAGAAATGGACCCACAAATGTATGGCCAACTAATCTTTGACAAAGCAGGAAAGAATATCCAATGAAATAAAGACAGTGTCTTCAGCAAATGCTGTTGGGAAAACTGGACAGCAACATGGAGAAAAATGAACCTGGACCACTTTCTTATACCATACAGAAAAATAAACTCAAGATGGATGAAAGACCTGAAGGTAAGACAGGAAGCCATCAAAATCCTAGAGGAGAAAGTAGGAAAAAACCTCTTTGACCTTGGCTCTAGCTACTTCTTACTCAACACTTTTCTGGAGGCAAGGGAAACAAAAGCAAAAATGAACTATTGGGACCTCATCAAGATAAAAATCTTCTGTACAGCAAAGGAAACAGTCAGCAAATCTAAAAGGCAACAATGGAATGGGAGAAGATATTTGCAAATGACATATCAGATAAAGCATTAGTATCCAAACTCTATGAAGAACTTACAAACTCAACACCCAAAAAACAAATAATCCAGTGAAGAAATGGGCAAAAGACATGATTAGACACTTTTCCAAAGAAGGCATCCAGATGGCCAACCGACACATGAAAAAATGCTCAACATCATTCATCATTTGAGAAATACAAATCAAAACCACAATGAGATACCATCTCATACCTGTCAGAATGGCTAACATTAACAACTCTGGACATGACAGATGTTGGCAAGGTTGTGGAGAAAGAGGAACCCTTTGCACTGCTGGTGGGAATGCAAAGTGGTGCAGCCATTTTGGAAAAAGTATGGAGCTTCCTCAAAAAATTAAAAATAGAGCTACCCTATGACCCAGCAACTGCACTACTAGGTATTTATCCAAAGGACACAGGTGTGCTATTTTGAAGGGTCACATGCACTCCAATGTTTATAACAGCGCGATCAACAATAGCCAAAGTATGGAAAGAGCCCAAATGTCCATTGACAGATGAATGGATAAAGAGGATGTGGAATATATATATATATATATATATATATATATATATATATATATATTATATACACACACACACACAATGGGGTATTACTCAGCAATCAAAAGGAATGAAACTTGCCATTTGCAACAACGTGGATAGAAACTAAAGGGCATTATGCTAGGTGAAATTATTAAGAGAAAGACAAATATATATGACTTCACTCATATGTGGAATTTAAGATATAAAACAGATGAACATAAGGGAAAGGAAGCAAAAATAATATAAAAAGAGGGAGGGAGACAAAACTTAAGAGACTCTTAAATATAGGGAACAAACTGAGGGTTGCTAGAGGGGTTGTGGGTGGGGGTATGGGCTAAGTGGGCAAGGGGCGTTAAGGAGGACCCTTGTTGGGATGAATCACTGGATTCTGCTCCTGAAATCATTATTGCACTATATGCTAACTAACTTGAATGTAAATTTAAATATGTAAATAATAAAATGAATAAATGAATGAATAAATGAATAAAATTGACTGTAGAGATGGGTGCATATAATCTGTGAATATACTAAAAACCATTGCACTTGTGGTTTAATAAGAAATAGATTTGATCTTTGTCTCCAGATCCTGACACAGAGCTTCTAAATCTTGAATTTCCTGAGTGATAGGAGTGTTATTCATAAGGAACCCCTTTTTATCACACCTGAGTTTATGCTAATGAGGTGAATTAGGGTGGGGTTTCTGGATAGCCTCAAGATAAGGCTGATCACCAGAAAGTCCAAGTGATTGGAATTCTGGAACTTTCTACGCTATCCACTGACTGCTAGGAAGTGGAGTAAGCTCTGGAGATTAAAGCTCTCTAAAAACTCTTGAATGAGATTTGATGAGCTTCTGGGTTGGTGAATGCATCCACATAATGGGAGGGTGGCATACTTTAACTCCATGGAAGGGCAGAAGCTTCTATACCTGGGACATTTCTGGGCCTCATCCTAGGCACCTCTTCATCTGGTTCTTCAGCTATATCCTTTATACTATCCTTTATTATAGACCAGTAAATGTCTATTCCCTGAGTTTTGTGAACCACTCTAGCAAATTATCAAACTCAAGGAGGGAGTTTTGGAAACCTCTGGTTTGTAGCTGGTCAGTCAGAAGTATAGATGGTAATCTGGACTTGCACCGACATCGGAAGTTGGGGAGCAGTCTTATGGGACTCAATCCTTAACTTGTGGGATCTAATGCTATCTCTAGGAAGATAGTAGAAGAGTTGAATTGAAATGTTGGACACCTAGTTGGTGTTTGGAGACCTGAGAATTGTTGGTGGCGATGCATATCACCCTAGACATTGTATATATTAAATGAGTGAGTTGTACTATATGAATTACGTACTATATGAATTACATCTGAATAAAACTGTTATTTAAAAAAGAAAAAAACTAGAGAAGTTTGGTGCCATGGTCTCGATTCCTGCTCAGGCACCCAAATTTTACTCACAGTTATTTTTGTACCACCAATACAAACGTGAACACAGTGAAAATAAATAATTTGATATTATTATGAAAATGGTTTTGACCTCTTGGGACACCTGGAAAGGTCTCAGGATTCCCTATCCATCTAGAGACTAGGTGGTATAAGGGAATAAAGGTGTTATACACAATAATACTCACATCATGCCATATCACATTTCCCCTGGAGAGAGCTTCATAAGCAAGTTTTCACTTGGATCTCATTCAAGGATTTGAATCTCTCAAGGAGCCAAATGCCATTTTTATAAATTGTTTTCACCTATAGTACTGTTGAGTGTCATGGGTCCCAAGAGAGGAAGACAAACAGATCCCTGGTGTATTTCATTTTCAGTGTGGAATTGCACCAGTAACAATAAATATTTGTTGTGAGTGAATCCATAACCCCTTACAAATTACTCTTTGGTTGCATTTCTGATTGCTTTGTTACACGCAATAAACACTGCCATACAGAAGACCTCTAATGCTTTTTAATCAAATAACAGAATCCTAAAAAGGTCAGAACTATAACTTAAAAAAGCACTTTTCACTGGCTGTCCCCAAAGGAATTAAAGATCAAAATGTGAGTGATTCCCTAAGCAGAAATGCCATCCAAACATGAGAATCAAAAATGCATTGCTTCAAAGTAGGACAGCATCGACAATAAGTTGGAAAAAGACAAATAAATTTCTCCTGGGCCCTGGACCACCTTCTTCCATTTCTCTCTTTCATCTAGGTTTGAGAAATTAAATTATTTTCATGGATTTGAGAAATCCAATCCTCATATCAGCAAATGGAAGGAACCATTGTGTTACCAACCAGTTTAATAAAACAATTTGGCCCATGCTGTATGGAATTTATTTACTTTTGTCAGTAATTTCCCTCAGGATAGTTATAACTCTGACCATTCATTGCATGCAATTTTATCTGGGAAATGGAATCAAAGACAGGGCGGTAACTTCGCTTGATCTTGAGGTCTGGAGCAGTTGCCAAGGTATGTAGTTTTATTGGTGTGCTGTTTGGCCTTATCAGCCAGCTTCCCTATTTAAATATAATTTGTCACTTCACATTCATTTATTTTCTGACACCTTATACAACATTTGAGCACTGATTGTCTGGGAATAAATACATATAGAGAAGAGAAATTGGCAAACTAAGTATAAATGTTCAAGAATTTAATGGCCACAAAAGAATGGAGATAGTTTAAAGCCTTACGTACCACACTAGCAACAATCTCTACAACTAGAAAGGAAGTAAAGGTAGAATATGTGTGCAATAAGAATTTCCAAAGATAACTATTTGTTTTTTTTATTCAAACCTATACATTTAAATAGTTATGTAGTTCTGTAAGGTTTGATATGAAAATAATCACTGCCCCACCATTTCCCACTTCTCAAAGCAATTACTTTCAGTTTTTTCAGTGGATTTGCTTGATATGTACCTGTGTATTTATGAATAGCATGCACACATTACTACTTTTTGATTTATCAATTTTAAGCATCACCTGTTTGCTCCTTATGATGGAAGATGAAAATTTAACTTACTTTTACCCTTTTACACTCCCTAGGCTACATGTGTGTATTTCCTGTCCGTGGCCCCCTACTCCCAGGATATTTATTCCATGATTTTAGTATAAATATTGAGAATATTATTCAGTGTTTATGTAGGTAAACACTATACCTGGCTGAGCAGGTAGTATATTATGCTTATTGTTTCTTTACTGTGCAACATCCTTCTGTTTTTCAAGGTTAATAATTGTTTGTTTACCTAATTCTCTATATAATGTGAACTTTCTGCCAGTATATTAGAACACGTTAGATATTTTATTAATTTTATTTTACTGTCAGTATATTAAAACACGTTAAATATTTTATCAATTTTATTTTACTGGAAAAAATGTCTTGTAGGGCCTTCAGATCTGTTACTGTTTAAATTAATTGATTTCCAGATATGTTACATAGCTGCCATCTTGAGAGGTGGTTTTGGTTGTTGTTGTTGTTGTTGTTGTTTTAACCATCAGCCTAGAGATTCCCTTCATTTATCTTTAGTGATAGAAACTTTATTTCCTGGGTCCCAGTTCTTCATATTTGGTTTACTTCCTCATTTTGGTAGAGCATGCCTTCTAATATCTTCCTAAAAATTCATGCACGGGAAATATATTTTAAAAGATCTTTATTCTATCCTCCTTCATAATTAAGTTTGTCTGGGCAAACATTGTAGATTGTAAGTTATTTTTCTCAGAACCTTGAAGCTGTTTCTCAATTTTCATAACTTTTAGGAGAAGGTTTTAGAGAAATCTGATGATATTTTGAAACTTATCCTTGTGTAGTATCTGTTTTATCTGTTTTCCAAAGCTTGTGTGATCTTTTCTTTGTCCCCAGTATTCTGAAATTTCACAAATGTACCTTTGTGTACATTTTGTCCATTGTGTAATTTTATCCATTGTTCTGAGGACTTTGTAGGCTTATTCATTTTGGAAATTTTGGGATTTATTTTTTTGCTTGTATTTCTCTGATGATATCTTTTTTTTCCAATTTTATCTTTAACATTTATTTCTGGGACCCCAGTATTTGGATTTTCAACCTCTTGGGCTGGTCCTCTAATTTTCTTATTAATTTTCTTCCTTTAACCTTAGGAACTTTTTCTGGGATATTTCTTGACTTTGCCTTCTAAACTTCCTATAGAGTTCATTAGTTCTTAAAACAATGTTTCTTAGAATATTTATCTTTTAAGATGGAACTCTGCTCTTTTAACTCTGAGGATAGTGATAATTTTATATCTATGTTTGTTTTTTTTCCCTCTCTCTCTGTATCATCTATGACTCCTCCAAGTTGATTTTTTTCTGTTGTTTTGTTTTGGTTCCTGACTTTCACATTAGATGGTTATCTCGAGTGCCTGGTGCTCCAGGGTAATCTGATCATATTTAACAGCAAGATGCTAAAAAGACAATTGAAGCTTGTGTATGTGAGTGCCATTAAGTAAAGGAAGGCCTAGGTCTTAGGTTTTCAGCTTCTCCTTTCTTCCTCTTGGAGTCCCAAACTATTTTGTAAAGAGTTTGGGCTACCATGGTGGAGACAGAGGTGGGAGGAGTGGGGGAGATGGCTAGCAAGGCTTCAACTGTTCCAGCCTTCCTACCAGCTGAGGTCAGATGTGTGAGTGAAGCCATCACGGAGTTCCAGCTCGGGTCCAGCCTCTAGATAACTGGAACTGCATGCGTGACTCCAGGTAATGCATGCAGAAGAATCACCCAGTTGAGCCCAGCCCAGATTGCAGAACCATGAGAAAATGCATAGTTATTTTCAGCCACGAGGTATTGGAGTAGTTTTCTGGCTGGAAAAGTCCAATAGAGAGGAAAAAAATGTATGATACAAAATGAAAATCACTGAAACAATAAAAAATGGGGGAGGAACTATTAGAAGAGACAGATGAGGACAATATAGGGAATGCCACAGGTGGGATGTCATTTCATAACATTTCTTGTCCATTAACAGGGCTAATGTGTTCGTAGCCATGGTGACAGTGAAGTTGAAGGTGGGGGCTCTGCTGGTGCTCTAGTTATGAAAATTCATGGTAATCCTACAGCAGCAAGTCCCAAGTAATAGAACATTTCTGGCCCTCAAGTGTCACTCTATTCATACAGAGGAAAAGTATGTGAATAGTTGTCCAGCAGCAAAGACACTACTAAAATGCTTCATGGAGAAAATATGAAGAAGGACTGAACCAAGACAATGATGCTGGAATAGAGAGCTGTGAAAAATAGTTGTGAGGTGTCATTTAGAGAAATCAGTGACTGATTAGATTCATAGATAGAGAGGGAGAAACAAAGGATGATGCACAGATTTCTGATTTGTGCAGATAAGTGGAAGGCATTTTTCTCTGGGATGGAGCAGGGGAGTCCATTAATCCAGTTTGGAAAATTTTGAATCCCAGGTGCAGTTTTTTTCTAATTAGTATTATCATATCTGGTGCTAGTATGCACAATATTATCTATAATCGACTCATTTTGAATGTGAAAAATGTATAAGAGCCTACACAATGACCACCTTGGAGAGGACTTGGTCTTTCACAGAGTGAGTAGCGTTGCTCTTTTGGGGAAACAGAAAGGGCAAGGAATTCAAGTGAAGACAGAGCTCTAACCTTTGAGGGCCAGCAGGTGGCTCAAAAGAAAAGCTCTCCGACTTGGTCCTTCATCATTTCTGTTAGCACAAATGATGGAGTGACGATGTCAACCTGAGTCTAGTTTTCCTTGACTGGAGAAGAAAGTTATGAAATGATGACAAATCAAAGTTTTAAGCAGTGAAACACTGTTTTATTATAATAAAAAAATGAGAATTTTTAGTATGTTTCTTGATTCACTTTAGACATATATTTTTCATTTGATCCCCGCCCCATTCTGCATCAAAAACATTTGGATGGAAATCTCTGTTCTGCTGTTCACATTATTCCTCTGTAACTTTCTTTCCTTTTTTTTTTTTTTTCCAGCCAGAGGGCTAGTAGCACAGCTGTCCCTCTGTGGGTGCCGGGATCTCTCTCCTGTAGTTTGATGATGTTCTCTGGATAGGGGATGCATCTTCTCACTCCCTGGAGGAAATTCATTCCATACCTGTCCTGTGCCTAGCATGATGGGTCCAATGTGGCTCCATAGAAGTGCTAAAACACCTTTTTCCTAAGTCTTGCTGTTACTGGGCAGGGGGTGGGGGAGCAACTTGCCTTGTCTTTCTCTGTATTTCAAAACCTTGGGCCACTACCTAGAGAGCTATAGGATTAGTAGAAACAAAAACAAAAAAACCTCATAATTCTAGGACCTACAAAAAATGTTAACACTGAATTTGGGTATATTGGAAAAATGTTTCACTAATGATGGCCAGCGAGCTTCCCTGTGGACCTGCTGACAGCTCTCTCGGTAACAGATGGGCCGTTCTACAACTTTGATTCTGCATTGACAACACAGCCCACCCAGTAACAGCAGTGTGCCCTGTTAGAAGTGAAAGTACAAAGCTTAGAGAGTATTTACACCCAGTTGGTAACTCTTTCTTGCTATAAATGTAAAATAATTGGATATTTTGTCATGCTTTTTCTGCTTTTTTTTTTTTACGGGCAAATATGGTAATGATGTGAATGACTTTAAAATCAGTCAGCATGTACTAATGACCTGATGCTCTGGAAAATAGAATCAATCTTGATGGTCAGATAAAAGACAATAGATGAATAGATATGAAATCTCAAAAAAAATTAGAAACAGGTTAAAACATTTGGCCATTCCAAAGTTGCATTCAGATCCATCTTTTTATTGGCAAGATCACCTGTTTGCATTTTCTATCTCATGGGATATTTTTCCTTCTCAGTCTGACAATATTAGCATGTGGTGCTGATGCTGAGATAATTATGTTTGTAACATCTTTTGGTCCTTCAGGATGCCAAGTTATTTTCTCTGTCAACATATAATTTGATATTCTTATCCTGGGCCAAATTCATCAAGAAAAATAAAGGGCAGAGAGGTTTCTCCTTCTTCTAGTTCTACCCACCAAATATAATTTCTATTTACTGCCAGATGAAAGTAGCTAAAATAAAGGATAGTTCTGGTGATGAATTGTTGAATTTCAATATTTATTATAGCTGGCTCACAATTCATGGAGAGAATAGCACTGTTTATTATTTGTGAAGTCTCAATTTTCTGCAAATATTGACATTTTGTTATTTAAAATGACTATCAATCCTTGTTTTGAAGCCATAGCTTCTCTTCAACCTAATTACTTTCTTTTGCAGCTTTAAATTGAGGATAACTTCACAATTCTGGTAGCTTCCTTTATGACCTGCATGGTTAAAGTTCCATTATGAGTGGAGGATGCTATTTATCTGTATTTGAATTTTAATGAGTAAGAATGCCATTCATTTGTGAACACTTGAATAATAAGAAATATCTTAGCATTATCTCTTTGATTAATCCTGTTTATCACTTACAAATATACTGCATATACAATATGCATGTAAATATATTGCATTTTAGTTTAATTGGAATTTGTTCAAAGACACATTTCTTCTAGATGACTTTAAAGGTGCTATTAGAACCTTTTGGTACTAGCTTCTAGGTTTTCAGATCACAAACTTGGGTCTGAGGAATCGTCCTTTCATATTCCTGGAAGCCAATGGAAGTTGATGGGAATTATAAATCATTTGGAGGAAAAAGGAAAAGCTATAGAAGGAAAGAGAAGCAAGGGGGATTGAATTATGTTTTTTCACCAAGGTTAGAAAGGATATCAGTGACAAGGGAGCCATAGGTCAAGAGTATGTAACATGAGTTAAGCAGGCTGCAGGGGTTTTGTGATCATAACTTACTGGAAACAGAAAGTAAAAAGATTCAGGGACATCCAGGAGTTGTGGGCAGAGGTGGCTGAGAAGAAAAGTGGCTGTTCACTTAGTTCTGAGATTTTCTGGCTGCGTTTGTGTTGTGTGTTAGGGCTCATCCTAGGTAAGAGGAACTCTGTCTTAGTGGCTTGGTAATGTATTCCATATGGGTGTTGTTGAGTGTAAAAGTTTATGTAAACAGCAATCCCAGAAGAGTGTTCTCTGAAGAATGAAAATTGTGCCCTTAAAATACTTCCATTCCAGCTATAGAAAGGGACAAATGTCAAGGATGGCAGGTGAAAGATGTGGGTTTTTAGACTGGGACGACTCAGGTCTTTTTAGGGTTTCCTTGTACTTTGCTCACTTAAAGTTTGATATGATAATTTTACAGTAATTACATTCTTTATAAAATTGAGTTCAGAATGTTTGTCTGCCATTAATAAAAGGTAAGAAGAATGGGGACAATGATTCTGGTCATGTGGGGGAATCCTTTAATGTTGTGGAGGATGGTGATGGTAGCTGTTGACCTCTAGGGGAAGGAAATTTCTGGATTTTCTTTACCTCCCATGCTTTCCCTGACTCCTCTCTGGCCTTTTCTGAGACTGGTCCAGGAGCATGTCCTACCTCCTGAGTTCTCTTGGCATTCTCTTTAGTGTGTCACTCTTGCAGTCTCAGCAACCTGGAGAGCTGAAGCCAAGCCCCAGTTTGCCCTTTCTCCCTTCCAATTTCTGTCTCTTTGTATGTACTATCTACTACATTACTGCCAATATGCTCATGAAATTTATGTTTCCATTTTCTGATGCTTATTTTCAAGTAACGTCTTTGTAATCCTTTGAAATGAAAATGTGAAATTTGATATATGCTGGGAATTGGACCTGCCTCACCCTGATCACTTGATATTATATTTTGTTCTATGAAGAGCTCCTGGGTGAGTAATACATAATGAATAATGCTTATGACTCCACCTTGACTTTGGAGTTGACAGTTCATCATTATCTCCTACTGAGTAAATCTAAGTCCTAAGTGTAACCTCCCTTCCTAACATATACCCTATATGTATATGTATGTTGCATACAGAACTCTCTTTCACACACACACACACACACATACACATACACACACATATTTCTAACTGAATACAAATATGTAACAAATGTAATTATGTTTTTATTCTAGATTTCACTGAGCCATAAAATTAGTAATCATGCGTATTATGAAACTCTTGAATTACCGATATACTTACATCATCTTAATTTCATTTAATTTGGATATCCTTGAAAAAGCCCACAGAAACTCCTCCTTTGTCTTTACCTTCATTATTTAGATGATTCAATAACTTGAGTACTTGTCTTTATTTTGCTGTTGACCTTTATCTCAATACTCCTTTCTTACACGAGTTACTATGAGAAGTATTGAATGAGAAAGTTTATACTCTGATTCTCCTTTCCTACTACATTTTTGTGACTTTGATGAAATTAAATTAACCAATACACATAATCACACATTTCATTTTTTAAAATGCTTTCTTGGGCATGATTTTTCTCATGAGCTTATTCCTCAAACTATGACACATCTCAAGATAAACAGATTTACATAAGGAGCTTGGTGGGGAATAGGATAGGCCAGACCATGGAAAGACAGCAAGGTTGGACATTCCATAGAACCAACAGTGGATAGGGTCTGGAAAAAGAGAGGTATCTAAAGATAGATTTGCATCCAGGATATTTTTGAGTGGAAAAACTAATTAATATATCTAGAAAGCTGATAGAAGTTCAGCAGTTCAGTCCCAAAAAAATAAAAAAAATAAAAAAAAACAGGGACAAGTGGGATGGACCTGAAAGAGCTAAATGTGTAACAAAATTTGTGCCTTCCTTTTCTTAGTAGAGAATGGTTGCTAAGAAACAGGTTCCCAGCCAGGAGCTGTGCTTCCCAGCTTTCTTTCATCTAGGTAGGGTCGTGTGACTAGTTCTCACCAATGGCATATGACTGGAAGCAAAGAATGTCACTTCTAGGCCAAGAAGCTTTAGAAGCAGGTGGGTTTCTCCACTTTCTTCTTTCTGAAGAATTGTTTCAGATGAGCACAGCACACTTGGAAGGGTCCATAAGGTGGAGGAAGCTTGGTCACCAAATATCTCTTTCACTAATCACTAGTCATTAATCACTGTGTACTGATTAGGAGCAGCTGTTTTTGAATTTCATAAGTGAGAAATAAATATAAATAATATATAATAAATATAACAATAAACATATATGTTTATAGTAGTTAATATTACAGAATAATATAGTAAATATGGGAAAATGAATGGTAGAAGTCTAATAAATACCACTTTGTCCAGTTCCAAGTGGTCAGGTGGAAGAATTAGTAATGTCTGGGGAGGAGCTGCCAGGAACCAGAGGTTAAGGGCTAGACCCCAGGAGTCTGGGAAAGTAGGACAGGGTCTTGACCAAAAGGAAAGTTGAGTTCTACCCTATCAAAATTTTCTCCTAATGCTGAAAGAGAGAATTTCAAAAATTTTCCTATACTAAATGGAGGGCTGGCTTCAGAGATTGGTGTGAGTTGAATATAATAATGGGTTTTACAAGGTTTAATTACCACAGTTAGATGGTTTAGGAGGGGAAATCAGATAGATCATCTCAAAACATAGTTAAAAATCTACTGAGAAAGCAATGGGTAAAACATTCTATTAGCAATAAATATCAGAGTCCATGTAGTTGCTGAAATGTTCTGTAAAGAGTTCAAATGTGATCATGGCAAAGAGGAGAAACAATTTTCATTTTGGCCTTTGGATAAATTACAATTTAGAACATTTTGTAAGAGATGGTACATTTAGTGAGCATGTCTCTGTGGATTATATGCCTTAGTTGTCCCAAGAAATTGAGTCATATTGTTAGTGATAAAAAGTCGATTTTGCCTTAATTAATTAGACTTTATTCTAATTCTCTGATGTCTTAATGATTAAATTAAGTTTAACATCACAGGAGACACTGGATCTCATATTAGGCTTACACTCTTCTTTGTCCTTCTCTAGAGAATCCCAAAAAAACTTAGTCCCATCATTGACCTTGCTAGAGAGAGATTATAATTATTACTGGGAGCATAACTTCAACTTTTGGAACATTCTATTGCAGTCTATATTAGAAATAAGTGTTATGTTATTTGAAATTTACATTTCTATTAGAGATGACTTTGTTCCTTGGTTATTAAAGTGATATTGAAGATAAGTTTAAAGAGATATGACAGAAGTTGAATGAAGCCATACATTCTGAGTTAAGGGTACTTATTATCTCTTTAATTTCAGAGATATTGTCTCCTACTATACATCCTGTATGTAGAAATTATCTAATATTCTAATGAGAAGATTAAAAATAAGGAGATAATTTATTCAAAGATGATAGAGAGAGACTATGTCTGTATTATGTTACATAAATAAATCTGCATGAGTAATACTTGCCCAATGACTAATATGTGATAAATTGAGCTGTCAACTAAAGCTTAAATGATGTATCTATGCCAGTTGACTTAAGAAGTGACTTGAAATTATTATTCAGATTATCTGAACCAAAAGAGTTATTCACTTAAAATTCCCAGATCATTGACATCGTGGATTTTTTTTTGGTTTTGTTTTGTTTTTAATTTTAATGTGGAAGGTTACAGAGCAACATGGATAACAGTACAAGAAGTATGGTCAGGCAGTATGTGTTTGATAGTCAAAGAAGGTAGTGAATACCAGTAGTTCAGAAGAGGGAAGACCACTGTGGTCTGAGAGTATTTCATAAAAGGAAGGACTTATACTAGAAATTATAGTTCAAGGAGAAGGGGCTTTGGGTAGGCAGACAAAAGGAGGGATCTGTGTTCTACAGAAGAAAATAGAATATGAAAACAAAGGTAGGGTTATTAAGGCATATTTGGGTGACAGTGAGCAGAGAGCAGAGAGGTTACAAAGTTTCAGCAGGAGATGAGGTTGAGAATGTAAATAGAAGACTGCTTGTGGAGGCTCTTAGTTATCAGCATAGGAGGTTTAGATTTTTTTCTAAGGGCAATTAGAGATTTTGCAGATTTTGAAACAGAGAATGATCTTTGGAGAAGGCATATATTGCCTGTGGAAAAGGCTAGAAGCAGGGAGTCCTTGAAGAGAAAAATGTAAGATGATACAACAGCATGAATGAGGAAATTGCTAGCTGAGATTAGAAAAATAAGATAAATGGGATAGAGGTCTCATCTAGGACAATGTCAGAAGGCTTGGATCAGAATATGGAAAGCCTTAAATAGAACTGAACTTTTAGGCCACTGAAAAATGTTATGGCCAGGAGAAGGAAAAGATCAGAGCTCCTCTGTGAGCAAGTTGATCTGGTGATTACCAAGAGTAGCATGAGTGTAAGTAGCCGTAGGTAAAGGACTTCTGACTCCCTTAGCCTTAAAGGTAAAGAGGGCATTTCAGTAGTCAAAGGTTAAGGTCATTGGGAGGAACTTGAATAGGTCTAGAGGGAATAGAAACAACAAAAGGCAAGTGAGCAAAAACTTGGTGTTGATGGGATAGGGAAGTAAAGGGGAGGAGATGAAGGTATGCATTACATTTATCAGTGTGTGGTCATCAGGTAAACTGCATTAGAATTGGTTGGATATTAAACAAAGGAAATCCCTACTGAATCAGAATCTGGGAGGGAGGAGTGTCCTGGGAATGTGAATGGCAAGGAAACTTCCAAGAGGATCCATATACAAACACTTAGACTTGAAAACTGGCATAAAAGAAATAACATGGATTGGAAGTCGGTGAGGTCTAATTCATACACTCTTTATTGCTTAATCATTTTTTTTTAAAGTTTATTTACTTATTTTGAGAGAGAGACAATGCCTAGCCATTGTCAGAGACCAAGGGTTAGAAGGCAAAACAATTGATTCACACTTAGGGAGTTTTCAAATGCTTTATTGTCTTTGTGGCTCCTCTCCTTGATTTAAGTAAATCAGACCACACCACACTTCAGCATCACTGGATTCCGTGCAAAAGCATGGGCCACGATGCCCTAAGACTCCTCACAGCCCTCTGAGAAGTCCATAGACAAAGCAGCCCCACTCACACAGCATTCTCTGGAGACAACAGCAAGAAAGAGCCTGACAAATTTTCCTCAGCCGAGACTAGGCCTAAGAAAGCAGACTAAGGGAATGCAGGAAATAGCATTCAACATCCAAAGGGGCAGGATGGTATATGACCCCTGGCTGCCATAACAAAGCACCACAGGTTGGGTGGCTTACACAATGGAAATTAATTTTGTCACAGTTCTGAAGGCTGAGATGTCCCAGATAAGGTCAGGCAGGGTCAAATTCGGGTTAGAGTGCTCTTCCTGCCTTGCAACGGCCACCTTCTCACTGTGTCTTTATGTAGCTTTTCCTCTGTGTGTATGTGTGTACAAGCACAGAGACCTTTCTTCCTCTTGTTAGAAGGTCACCAATCTTATTATGAAGGCCCTACCCTCAGGACCTAATCCAACTCAGATTACCTCCCAATGGCCCTATGTCCACCACCCTGGGGGTTAGGGCTTCAACCTGTGAATTTGAGGGGGACACAAACATTCAGTCCATAACAGGCAGGGATCAGACAATCTACTTGGCATGTCTCTTGTATTTGGTGTATTTGAGTCATATAATGAGAAGGTTATTTCAAGGAGACTTAAGGAACACATATGCAAACCGTCTTCCCAGACAAATGAGAACCTGAGGTTCTCGGGTCTGGTCCCAGGCTGGGTTGTACTATCTCAGGAATTTGGACCAGAGTGGGGCAAGGTGCCCATAAACTTCATTGCAGTAGAAGAGGTGACTACATATGTGACAATATCCTGGGAATAAAATGGAGATGAAAGCCTAAAAGACTATATAACTAGACATTGGTTAGAAAGGACTTGGTAGTGAGCGTGCTTCTCTAAGTGAGACAAAAGACCTGAAACCTGGGAAAGCATTTGAGAATGGGGTTTCAAATTTGTAGTGGAAAGAGGAATATGGAGAGATTACTTGTTAACAGGTGGAGAATTTATATCTATGCCCAGGGCTGTGAGGGGTCTATTGTGGGTGCACAGCCCACCAGATACAATCAGAACAGGAAAGACGCACTGGCTCTGGGGACAGAAATCAGCGAGAACATGGCAGAAGGTGATGAAGCAGGCTGTATCCCACGACCAGTTTTCGGCCCATGGAGCCATTAAAATAGGAACCAGGTACTAGCGAATGTGACCGGGTACCTGTGGTAGGGATTCGCTAAAGCAGGATACAAGACTAGTGTTCACAGTGCTTGGAGTTCAGCTTACTCTTGGCAAAGCCAACTTCTGAAAGGGGAGCAACAGGCAGTATTTCCATCCCAGGGTCCATGAGCCCGCAGGGACAAAATGTGAGGAATAAAATGTGAGGTACGGAGGACAAAAAGCACTGTTGGCCATGTCCCTTGGGGTGGTCTTTGCAGCTCCTACAAACATTTACAATGACAGAACTAGAGGCCCAATTTTGTCTAAATTCATGAGCATTCATTTTAGAAATGCATTTATTTGCCTTTGTGAACAGCTGGCTCCCTTTTGCTGTTTTTTCTGGGCATGTAGTCCAGCTTGATTAAACCCTTATTTGTTACCGCACGCAGCAATCTACATCTTTCCATTCCCTTCTCTTCTCCTTACTCCTGCTTGCTTCTTTTAGCATTGGCCTCTTTGTTTGGGATTATTATTAAATGAAACAGAGTGTGCAGGTAATTAGTATGTGGATATGACACTGAAGAAGAAGGCGTAAATGGGAAATTCAGAGGCAGCAAGCTGTGATAATTCCATTATAGGCTTTGCTTCAGTGGGGCCTTTGGATTCCAAGGACATAATGAGACAGTAGGGGGTCTGCCATTTCACTGACTGAGGGTCTCTCTATGATGTGCCAGGCTTAGTGAATTAGGTTTGAGATCCATCATTTTATTAGTAACATTTTATCAGAGTAAATTAGTGCCCAGACACACAGTTCCACAGGTTAAATCGATGAGCTCACCCGGAATGGCTTTACCATCCCTAATCAGCAGTACTTTTCCACAGAGTTCTAATTTAGTTGAATAATATTGTGTTCCTGTGAACTTCTCCTTGCCTTCACCTCCTTTTCTCCCAGTAGCATTAGAAACAGGCATGATTTAAATATAGAGGCAAATTTAAAGTAAACTAAGCCACTAAATGTAAAATGCAGTCATTGCGATTTCTCCTAACAGGAGTACAGGCATAATTACTGTACTTTTCCCCCTGTGGTAAAGTCCCCGGTTCATATTCCAGCTCGAACAAACTGGAGCTGAGAAGTGGAAAGTTCCTTAGCATTAGAGATACAGGATAGAAAAAAAAAGTATTTTCAGAGAATTTTATTAGGTCAACAAATGCACTGGCTTAGCCAGTAAGTATTCGTAAATTGCCCTCGATGTGCTCAGTGCTGTGTAAGTGTGTTCTTTCAGCTGAAGTAATATTTGGATTGGTTTGGGAGTACTTCAATGTGAACTTTCCCCCTTGGAGACTATGTCTGTTATTCTGTCGGGAGGATTGGGAGAAAACTTGCACTTCTCATTTTGTCTGAAGATCAGCACTTGCTCTGTGGTGCCTTGCTTAGCCCAAGGTTGTGTTTATAACGAATATAAGAGAGGCAGGATCAGGAATCTGGCAGGGGAACAGATGGAAAGATTGGAAGACAATTAATTATTGAAAGGCCAGGGTACTCTGCAAGAAGGTTCGAGAAGCCAGGTGACAGTAGGTGGATTGTAGGCACATAGAGGGGCAGTTCAATAGGAATGGTCTGGTTTCTTTTTTTTTTTTTTTTAATTTTTTTTTTTGGGACAGAGAGAGACAGAGCATGAATGGGGGAGGGGCAGAGAGAGAGGGAGACATAGAATCGGAAGCAGGCTCCAGGCTCTGAGCCATCAGCCCAGAGCCCGATGCGGGGCTCGAACTCACGGACCGCGAGATCGTGACCTGGCTGAAGTCTGACGCTTAACCGACTGCGCCACCCAGGCGCCCCGGAATGGTCTGGTTTCTTGTGTCAGGGAACTCGAGAGGCAACACAGCCCAGTGAAAGGGCAGGAGCTGAGATGGAAGTTTTTGTTTGGTAAACATTACTGTTGAATATAACATACACTGAATAAAATGTAGTGATCTTTTTTTTAAAATTTTTTTTCAATGTTTATTTTCCATTTTTGGGACAGAGAGAGACAGAGCATGAACGGGGGAGGGCAGAGAGAGAGGGAGACACAGAATCGGAAACAGGCTCCAGGCTCCGAGCCATCAGCCCAGAGCCTGACGCGGGGCTCGAACTCACGGACCGCGAGATCGTGACCTGGCTGAAGTCGGACGCTTAACCGACTGCGCCACCCAGGCGCCCCTAAAATGTAGTGATCTTAAAGGCACTGCTTGATGAAGCTTTGCGAGCCAATACATCTGTGACTCCACTACCCGGATCAAAATGTGGGATATTATCAGCACCCCAGAAGCCTCCCTTCTGCTGCCTGCCCCCTCAACATCCCTCAAATGTAACCACTATCCTTTCATTTCTATAGAATCGGTTAGCCGAGTTTTGAATGATATTTAAAGGGAATCATATTGTTTTAATGTTTATTTTAGTTTTGAGAGAGAGAGAGAAAGAGAGACAGACAGACAGACAGACAGGGAGAGAGTCAGGGAGGGAGAGAGACAGAGGATCCAAAGCAGGCTCCAGGCTCTGAGCTGTCAGCTCAGAGCTCGACGTGGGACTTCAACCAGCGAACCATGAGATCATGACCTGAGTCAAAGTCGGTGCTTAATCGACTGAACCACCCAGGCACCCCTAAAGACAATCATATTTTATGTGGTCATTTGTGTGTGGCTTCTTTTGCTGCTGCTGAGATTTCATCCATCTTGTTGTGTGTGTAGTAGGATTTCCTTTTTTCACTGCTTATTGTATGGTTCCACTGTAGTTCTTTTATTGTCTTCTGTTGGTGGATGTTTGAGTTGTTTCCAGTTTGACTATCACAAATGGTGCTGCTATGGGCATTCTTGGTGCATGTATGTATTCATTTCTGAGGAGTGTATACCTGGGAGAGAAATTGCTATATCATAGGGTTTGTCTGTTTTTAACTTCAGCAGATACTGCCCAACTGTTTCCTACCAAAAGTGTATGAATGTTTCAACTGGTTCATAACTGAATTGATATTTGATGTTATCGGTTTTTCTTTCACTTTTTTATTATTAGCTATTCTAGTTGGTGCATCGTGGTACCTTATTATAGTTTTAATTAGCATTCCCCTGATGACTAATGATGTTGAGGCTATTTTAGTATTCTAATTGGCCATTTGAATATTCTTGTGAAGTGCCTATTCAAGTCTTTGACACAGTTTAAATGGGATCATCTGATTTTATCTGACTGACCTGTTAGCTGTCCTTATATGTATTGAAGACATGAGTTATTTGTAAGGTTTATGCATGCCAAGTATCATTTTCCACACTATGGTCTGCTTTTTTACTCTTCCTCTGAGTCTTTTGATGAACAGCAGTTCTTGAGTTTAAGGAAGTCTAATTTTCTATTCTTTTCCATATGGTTAGTTATTTTTTTTATGCCTTACATATACAATTTTTCCTTATCTAAATGTCATATAGGTATTTTCTGATGTTTTCTTCTAGACACTTACCTTATCCATCTGGAATTTTGTTAGGGTGCATGGGGACATAGAGGCTAAAATTCCTTTTTTCTCTCACACACGTAGATTGATGTGATCCAATATCACTTAGCAAAAAGATCTTTCTCCTTTTTCTGTTTTAGTGGCATCTTTGTCATGAAGTAGGTGACATTATATGAGCTGGTCTGTTCTGGTCTCTCTGTTTTGTTCTGTTGGTCTATTTATCTATACTTGTGACTAAATACACTAAATAATGTTTGTAGTTTTATAATAAGCATTGATATATAGTAGTGTTGTTATGCAACTTTGTTCTTGATGATTGTTTTTTATCTTCCTGGCTGTTGGCATTTTTATATATTTTTAGACTCAGTAGCCATACATACTCACACACACACACACACACACACACACACACACACACACACACACAGATCTTGCTACTGTGTTGATTTGGATTTTGATCTGTCTATAAATCAATTTGGAGAAAATTGACATCTTTACAATATTGAGTATTACAATCCATGAATATGGTATATTCCTCCATTTATTTGGGTCTTTTAAAGTTTATATCAGTACTTTTTATAATTTTTTCAATAGACATCTTATACATATTTCATTAGATTATTTATAGATATGTAAGAGCTTTTTATTCCTATAAATGCTATTATTTTCATTATTTTTATTTTAGAGAGAGAGAGAGAGAGAGAGAACACACCAGTGGGGGTGGAGAGGGGCAGTGGGAGAGAGAGAGAATCTTAAGCAGGCTCACACTCAGTGCAGAGCCCAACACGGAGCCTGATCCCATGACCCTGGGATTATGACCTAAGCTGAAACCGAGAGTTGGATACTCAGTGGACTGAGTCACCCAGGTGCCCCAATACTATTATTTTTAATGAAACATTTAAAGTGTTTTTTGCCAGTATATAGAAATATAATTTTATTTTCATAAATTGGTATTTTATTCAGAGATCTTGGTAAAGGCATGTATTAATTCTAGCAGTTGATCTCTAAAATCTTTTGGATTTGCTCATACACAATCATTTTATCTTCAAATAATGAGAGCTTTATTTCTTTCATTTTAAATCTTCACATTTTATTTGTTCTTTTCATTTTCCTCCCTCTCATCCTCTCTTCCTCCCTCCATTTCTTCCTGTCTATTCTTTTGTTGCTTTTTTCTTTTTGCAAAGGGTAGGTCTTCCAATATAATGTTGGATGGATTTGGTGATAATTGACATCCTTGTCCTTTTTCTGGTCTCAATATTTCAAGGCCAGCCTCCCCATTTCCAGTAACTATTTAGATATTTCTTATTCTCTGCTCTTTTTTGCAACTCCAATTTCATTTTTATTAGACCTTTATACTATGTCCCGTATTTCTCTTGCCCTATATTCGCTATATTTTATCCTTTTTATCTCTATGCTTCAGTTTGACCTATTTTCTAGCTAATTATACTCTTTTCAGGGCACCTGGGTGGCTCAATCGGTTAAGCATCTGACTTTGGCCCAGGTCATGATCTTAGAGTTCATGAGTTTGAGCCCTGCATCAGGCTCTGTACTGACAGCTCAGAGTTTGGAGCCTGCTTCAGATTCTGTGTCTCCCTCTCTCTCTCTGCAGCTCCCCTGTTCATGCACACACACACAATCTCTCTCTCAAAAATAAATTTAAAAAAATTCTTCTCTTGTGTCTACTTTGCTGTTAAATCCATCTATCAAATGCTTAATTTGTTATTTTATTTTTTAGTTTTAGGACTCCCACTGATTTTAAAGATATATTCCAATTCTTGAGTGAAATTTCCATTCTCTCATTTATTTTCTTTAGCATTTAATCCATAGTTATTTCAGTGCCCACATATAACTGAATCACTGTGACCTTCTTTCTTTTATCTGTGTTATTTTTTCTCTCATATTTTGCTCATTTGGTGTTTTCTGGCATGCCTGTGGATATTTTGACCAACTGCCTGAATTGGGTGTGAGAATTTGTAGAGGATCTGGATGGTATTATTTATTCCAGAAAGGATTTAATTTTTACTTATTTATATTTTATTTTATTAATTAAGTAATTAATTAATTTTCTGGCAGGTAGTTAGACTCTAGGTAGGTCATTTTGATCTAATCAATATGCATCTATTTTAGGCTTTCCCTGATTCCTTGAGGGTGGCCCTCAGTGGTTCAACTGAAAAGCTGGGACTATTTTTAGCATCCCTCCTTTTTGGCAAATTCTGTATTCCAGGTTTGTTTCCCCAGAACTGTGATGCTGAGAAATATCTACTTAGTTCTTCAGCCTCTTAGCAGCTATGCTTTGTTTGGTTTTTTATATATTGTGCCAGAATCATTCTCTGCCATGAGTTGGCAGATATCTCAAGGGGAAACTGTGCCCAGTATGTCAAGCTTGCTTCCCTGGAGTTCTCTTTTCTCCAGAGGTTGGCCCCTTAAGTCCTGGAAGCCTGGATAATCCTGATTTTCAGTTTTTGCTTTCACAGCCCAGCAAGACTACCAGAATCTCTTAGCTTCCATGCCCTGCTGTGATATTGGCATAATTCCTGAGGGGTAAAAATAACAGCATTCTTTTTACCTTGTTTTGTGTGTGTGTTTGTGGTGAGAATATTTAAGATTTACTTTCTTAGCAAATGCTGAGTGTATGATACAATATTATTAACTATAGTCACCTAGATCCTATTCATCTTTAAAACTAAAAGTACTTTTCAGCACCCCCAACCTCTGAAAACCAACATTTTACTCTCTAAAATAGCATATTTTGGACTTGTCTCAATGTCTGGATATCTTGGTTGCTCTCCAATGCCTTCATTTAGCTGGTCTGAATTTCACTCAGCTTTTACAGTTGTTATGACAGGAGATTTTTTATGATACCAGGCATTCCATCATAGCCAAAAGTAGAAGTCTGGGATAGGGATTTGTCTTTTCTACCGCTTGGCTTTCATACTGGGCAACTTGTTGAGCTTTATGAAATGGAGTTTGTTCATTTCAAAATGGATTGAATACAAACTACCTAAATGTTAGATGGAATAAATACAATATGCACATAGAGTTGGCATAGTTCCTCGCATTTAATAAACCAAATATTTTCATATTCTTTTTACTAATGATAACGTTAATTTAAATGATCATCTGTCTTACACACTTGTTCCAGACAGGGTTGAAAGAATGTTCAAGGTATTGGGTATAGTACAACGTCCAAGAGGTTTTATATTAATATTGCTCAGGCAGGTAGTAGATAATGGAGATTCAAGATAGACTACAATATAGTACAATTGTAGGAAAACACAGTTGAGGATGCAGTGGTTAGGAGTCTTAGCAGATAGGTAGGTGGCCTGTCTACATGGAAAAGTCATTTATCCAAGCTTGTCTGCTGGCCATAGGGTATGGCAAAATGTCATAATACAGGGCTCTTATTTCTAGATGTGGACTGGCATGGCCAAATGAGGCCATGAGCTTAACAAGTAATGTTTAAATAGAGAGGATATAGAATTTTTTAAAAAACACTCAAGCACATTATTTATAGCAGCCAAATTATGGAAAAAATAGCCCAAGTGTGTATCAATTGATGAATGGATGAAGATGTGAGATATCTCTCTCTCTCTCTCTCTCTATCATCTCTATCTCTATCTCTATAATGGAATATTACTCAGCCATAAAAAGAATGACATCTTGCCATTTGCAATGGTGAGGATGGAGTCAGAGATAATATGCTAAGTGAAAGAAGCAAGTCAGAGAAAGACTAATACTGTATGATTTTACTCATGTGTGGAATTTAAGAAACAAAACAAATGAGCAAAAGGGAAAGAGACAGAGAGAGACACACACAGAGAGACAGAGACAGAGACAGAGACAGAGAGAGAGAGGCAAACCAAACCAAGAAACAGACTCTTAACTATGGAGAACAAACTGATGGTTACCAGAATGGAGGTGGGGATGGGGATGGACTAAATAGGTGATGTGGATTAAGGAGTGCCCTTGTTGTGATGAGCGTTGGGTGATACATGGAATTGTTGAATCACTATATTATACACCTGAAACTAATATTACACTGTGGGGCACCTAGGTGGCTCAGCTGGTTAAGTGTCTGACTTCAGCCAGGTCATGATCTCATGGTTCATGAGTTTGAGCCCTGTGTCGGACACTGTGCTAACAGCTCAGAGCCTGGAGTCTGCTTCAGATTCTGTCTCTCTCTCTCTCTCTCTCTCTCTCTCTCTCTCTCTCTCTCTATGTTCCTCCCCCACTCATGGTCTGTCTCTCTGTCTCAAAATGAATAAACATTAAAAAAAATGTAATATTATACTGTTTGTTAACTAACTGGAATTTAAATAAAAACTTTCAAAAACAAAGGGGAAGAAAAGCTCAATCCATTATTAAAGGTAACCAGATAGAGTGAAAGCCTTGGAATTTGGGCAGAGGCCAATTGCAAGGCTCTAGCTCATGTTTAATTGGGCTTTGACAACTAACCATGATGATAAGCCCAAGTACATGGAGTCAGAACTTCCTTAAACATCCTGGCTCAAAATCAAGATTGGGAGCTGGTAAGGGACTGAACTTGTAAGGGGCATTGTGAATCCCAAACAATGGAAAGATAAAGGGTGCAGAAACTGAAAGATCAAGGAGGGACCAGCGGTCAAGGAGTCATGGAAGTAATGTTGTCTTCAGCCCCATACTCTTATGCCATGGCTCCACGTCTACAGACAGGTGTAGTAAATGACAGGGACTGTTGGATCTCTGGCCTGCTTTGTATCACTTTTTGGGGATGGGGGATCATGATCCCAGAGCATTAATCATGGAGAGAAGAAAACCAGAAACCCCACATGCATGAACACTATATTAAAAGAGGCATAGTAAGCAAGTGTTCGTGGGGATAATCTACTTCCCCCAGGTCTGCTATCATTGAATATAAATAATAGAACTTGTCTTTTGTTCTATCTTATTGTCATTTTTTTTGGACATGAACATGTTGAATCAATTAATTATTCAACATAGATTCAGTGGTACATATATATGCTAGACCCTGTATTTAGACATTCTTTGATATAACCCCAAGGACTCCATTTATAAGCCAGATGAGCCTCACCTGGCTATCTTACATCTTTGTAGTCCTGTTTCCTAAATACATAAAAGGATGATAATGACAGTACTTATTTTATGGGGCTGTTGTGAAAAACAAATGATATGCAGAGTGCTTAGCACCTTCTCTCATGCATATTAAACATTCCTTGTGATATGTTTCAGTTATCTATTGCTGTGTAACAATAAGTCACAATAACAAAAATGTTATTCTAAAACTTGAAGGCTAAAGACAGTAGCATTTATTCTGGGGCAGGGTATGTGGGTCAGGTTTTCAGATGCAGCTTAGCCAAAGGTTCCTCCCTCCCGGGGTCTCTTGTGAGGCTTTAGTCAAGGTGTCAGCCAGAGCTGCTGTCATCTCAAGGCTCAACCTGGGGGATCTGCTTCTGAGCTCACTCACCTGGCTATTGGCATTGTTCTCCTCCTTGTGGCCTCATGGTATGGCAACTAGCTTCCGATGCAGCAACACAATCCAAGAGAGTGAGGGGAGAGAGCATCGAAGACAGAGGACAATCTTTTTATAACTTCGTCTCAGAAATGACATCCTATCACTTCTGCTGTATTCTGTTCGTTAGAAGTGAGTCACAAGGTCCAGCCCACACTCAAAGGAAGAGAATTACACAAAAGTGTGAATGCAAGGAGGCAGCTATCATTCGGGCCACCTTAGAGGCTGAAAGCCACATAATTTTATATATTTGTGAAATTTGTGGTGAGCTACATGTTGGCCAGAAGAAGGCACACACACTGTAGATGTCACTTCAATTTCATCAGGCAAGACTGACATGAAATACACAAAACAGAAGCCTATGTTATTGTCAGATAGCTTCTTTTGTCCCAAGTTCCTGATTGAGGGTGGGGGACTCCAGTAGTATAAAAAGGTGAGTATGAAGGGGTGGTCAGCTGCTGGTGACACCGTGCATGTGATCAGTCTTATCAGATCTGAGAAGCTCAATTTCTCCCTACCTGACAGCCATTCAATACCAGGGATTTACATTGGGATCCAAGGGTGGTGGTTAGTTGCCAGGGTTCTAGATCCATGCTGATCATATTGAAATTCTCCACCACTCACCAGCCAGGAAATCTTGGAGGAGTTAGCTAACCTTGATGCATCTTAGTTTCCTTAAATGAAAACGGGAACAAAAATAGTGACTACTTACGTGGTTGTTGCGGGAATGAAATAAGACAGTCATGTAAAGTACTTTAGAATAGTGCCTGCCCCACAGAAAGTACTCAATAAATGCTGGTGATTAGTATTTCTATAAACATAAAGGAAGAAATTGCATTATCAGTTTATCCACTTCCCTTTGTGGGCATGTTAATACAAGTTGCAATTTCCAGGTGCTTGGACTAGACTCAGAGTCACAGAGGCCTCATCCCTCTACAGGGAGAAATCAGAGTTACTGTCCGGGCACCTTTGAGCAGGGTGTTACTACTGTTCACTTTCTGGGGTTAGACTGCCCTAAGGAAATCCATTTCCCACATACTAAAAGTGCTTGAGCCATACTAGCCACTCAAAAAATATCAGTTACCTTCCCATTTCTCCAGTTATTCCTATTTACAGTGAAGTAGAAGTGAAAAGATATCTCTATATAAAATGGAACTGGCAGTAGAAAGCCACAACCTGCTGAGTGAGTGGTTCAGGTGGTATGTGTTCTAAGAACCCAGAGGAGGAAATGATTTCAGGGTAAGGTACTCAAGAAACGGATTGGTAATTATCAAGGGAATTTAGACAGTGACACCAACCAGAAAAGATAGTTGAGGGTTGGTGCCAATTTTCTCTCAATTACCTAACAGCCTAAGGTGAAATCTGGCTGTTTGAAATGTTCTCATATTGGAAACTCTGTCCTCCTATTGCCTCATATATCTTTGACCGTTTGGATTTTCTCTTGGGGAAAATGGTGTTAACTAAACCTATTTTCTCCCTCAGGCTGATGATCGGTATCATTTACATCTTTGCAGAGTTTTCAGGTCCTCAGAGGCAAGCTCTTGACAAACAAAAGGAAGTTTGCCATTTTAATGATCATGTGAATTAACCAGGAAGGGAAATTATTCACTGCTGTGGTAACTGCTAGTCAACTTGAGGCCATCCATCCCTGTTACATTTCCATGAGAAATAATTCTGTTAAAATAGGTAACCTGCTGTATTAGATGTGAGAATAGGTGAATGTGGAATTATGTGTATTTCGCAATTATGCCACTTAAAGAGATAGAGATCATTAGAACATTAATGTTTCCTCTCAATTTATTAAGCATTGAATGAGAGAAAGTAAGAAATGGGGATAGGATTTTACCTTTTCAGGAAAAACCTTAGCAGAATGGAAAAGGATAGATTTTCAATTCAGAACAAAAAAAACTTGAAGTGAAACAAACTAATGGAAGGTTCCCAGCTCAACAATTAAAACTATTAACTAGATAAAATCTTTATAAATTAGATACTGGGGATGTAATATACAGCATGATGACTACAATTAATATTGCTGTATGGTGTATTTGAAAGTTGCTAAGAGAATAGATACTAAAAGTTGCCACAAGGAAAAAAAAATTGGGGGTAGTATAATCATATGAGGTGATAGATGTTAACTAAACTTATTGAGGTAATCATCTTGCAATATATGTACATCAAGTCATTATGGTGTATACCTTAAACTCACACAGCGATACATTGTAATTATACCTCATAAAACTGGAAAAAAGTATTTAATAAATTATAGAACTTAATTATAATTTGTAATGCCCTTCAGTATTCAGAATATCTGTTGTGAGCTGTTTTTGGTATAGGTTTTTAACTGAATTGTTGTGTCTTCAAAGAGGTACAAAAACTGTTAATTATATGTTATTTGTAACTTGTTTTGTAAAACTGTGTTACATAGAAAATACTTATTAGCCACAAAACATACTATTAAGGGATATGAGTTCCTTTTAAAAAAAAATTTTTTTATAGCGATCATGACTGTAATCCTAGTTTCCAAAAACAGTTTTCTGTGGCTGAGACATGAGTCGGTTGGCAATTTGGAGCAATGTTCTCTAGTGCAATGGACACTCACATTTTTCCGGAGAGATAATGGGCAAATTTTGGTAGCTATCAAATAATCTAAACCTAAAACAAATTACTTACACAAAATAATAATAAAAAAAAGGTTTTATTCTTTTCCCAGCTCCACTTCAAAATTGCAACATATCACAGAAAACAGATTTGCAGTAGCATCTCCTCTCCTCCCCAAACTATCCTGATTTTATCTGATGAGGGAAAAATGCTCAAATTAAGAATGATATGTTGCATTGATCTCTGAGTAGCAATCTTCTGGACTCTGCCAATAAGTGGTTATTATTTAGTACAAATTTTTCATCAAATTTTATTTTAAATTGAAAGGAAGATTATTATTTCACAAGAAAGACTAAGGAAATGTGTCTCTTCCCTGGCTTTTGTATTTTGATTTAAAGCACCACCGTTTTCCCAGGCTTATAAAACCTTGATTCACTGTATGGGTTTTCTATTGCTGCTGTAACAAATCACCACAAACTTAGTGGTGGCTTAAAACAACACCTATTTATTATCTTACCGTCTCCATGGATCAGAAGTCTGGGCACCACACAGTGTGGCTCGACCGTTTCTCTGCCTAGGGTCTCAGGAGGCCAAAATCAAGATGTTGACAGAGCTCTATTCACAACTAGGGACTCAGGCAGAATCTGCTTCAAAGTTTGTTCAGGATGTTGTCAGAATTTAGTTCTTTCTCATGCTTTCCATGTGGCCACTCCAGGTTTAAGCCAGCAACAGCAAGTTGAGTCCTTCTTGTATTTCTGGTATCTCTGGCTTCCGCCTCTGCTGTGTCTCACTGCTTTTAAGGGCTGCTATGACTATATTGGCCCCAGATGGATAATCCAGGGTAATCTTTCTATTTTATGGTCAACAGGTACCAAGGATGGAGTTCTAAAATCTAACTCTCATGCTATAATTTTGAGTGAACACATTAATTCCTGAACCAATAACTGCCTATGGGGGATGGAATATTCTGCAAGCTTATGCTAATCAAGGCCCATTCCTGGAGTTGGGGTAACTCAGTTCAGCCTAAACCACCTGGTAGAAAACCCAGGGACCTGTAGGAATGGGGAACAGGGGCTGGCGTGGCAATTAACAAGTATCTTCTAACAATTTGCAAATAACTTTATAAAAAAAGGAAAAAAGTACACCACTTTACTATCCTAGCACCCGTACTGTTAATATTTAAGTTTGTTTTTGCTTTGATTTGTGTCTTTTTCCCTGAAACAAGTGCTTTATTTAACATAGTTGTAAAAATAGTGTATTTATAATTTTATGTCGTGTCTTTTTCATTTGATAATATTTCATATCCTTGATAAATTCTTGAAACTACACAACATCTCATGGAGTAGAACACACCATACTTACTTAACCAAAGTTCTACTACTGAACATTTAGTTTACTCCTTCCCCATTATTTTTTGCTTCTTTTGTTTGTTTTGGTTTATTTGTTTATTTTCTATTATGTATTCTGTAAAGGAAATCTTCATGCTATTTTAAGTTTTCATCTAAACATGTCTAAAAAATTATTTAGTCTCAATGCCTATATTTATTCCACTATATCAACAAGAGATGGCATTTACATATCTAAAGTATCTAATTCTCTCATTGACTTCAATACCTTTTTCTATCTGCTAATTTATTTAGTCAATCAAATTAAGTGCTTAATGTTGTCCATGCATGAGAACATGCTGTAGCCTCCCCTAAAAACTTAGAGATATGGGAAATTAGGTTGCCTTCTTCAGATTAAAGTAGTGAAATCTCTAGGCACATTTTCTGCAAATATTTATTGATGCCCAATTTATGCCAAGCACAGTTATAAGCACTAAGTGATAGACAAAATAGAGTTCTTGCTCTCATGGATGGATATGATTAATCATCCATGAAATTAATTAAAGATATTACTTACTGATGATTGAGTCTGGCATTTGGGACAATGCTAAGCTTCAGTCAAGACAACTTGGTTATCATTTTAGGGATTAAGTATCTGAATGAATAAATTAGAAGTTGGAAACCTAAATGATTATATTGCATCCAGTTTGAAAATTGAATATGAGAGGCATAGAATTGAGATAATCAAAGAGATAAAATGGTCATTGTCCATCTAGTAGTGTAAGGAAGAGACTCCCCAACTCTGTGGATTCATGAGATCTGGTACCTATGAAAAGAACATCTGTGCTTGATCATGGAGCCATTTTATTTTGTTCTGATTTCACACTATTAACTGATATTTATCTTTTAACTGATATTTATCTTTTTTTAAGTTTACGTATTTATTTTTAGAAAGAGAGAGAGCAAGCAAGGGAGAGGTAGAGAGAGAGGGAGAGAGAGAATCCTAAGCAGGCTCTGTGCTGACAGCACAGAGCCCAACACGGGGCTCCATTCCATGAACTATGAGATCATGACCTGAGCCGAAATCAAGAGTTGAATGCTCAACCAACTGAGCCACCCAGGTGCCCCTACATGACTAACTGATATTTCTACAATAGATTGATCTCCTCTGGTTTGACCACCGTCTGGTTTGGGCTGTATCTTTCAGGCACACCAGATTCCCTGAAGAGACTTAAAAATTAGACCTGCCAGGCAGTACCTGGATCCCACTAGAGCAGAATCTTGGAGAATCTTCTGGCTTTTCTCTTTTTGTTTGAATTTAACACTGATCAATGCAGTCAGACAATTAGTTAATTAAAAACTATCAAGCTAGGGATGGGTGGGTGGCTCAGTACGTTGACTCTTTTTTTTTTTTTTAATTTTTTTTTCAACGTTTATTTATTTTGGGGACAGAGAGAGACAGAGAATGAACGGGGGAGGGGCAGAGAGAGAGGGAGACACAGAATCGGAAACAGGCTCCAGGCTCTGAGCCATCAGCCCAGAGCCTGACGCGGGGCTCGAACTCCCAGACCGCGAGATCGTGACCTGGCTGAAGTCGGACGCTTAACCGACTGCGCCACCCAGGCGCCCCAATACGTTGACTCTTGATTTTAGCTCAGGTCATGATCCCAGGGTCATGGGATCGAGACCCATGTTGGTCTCCACACTGAGCATGGAGGAGCCTCTTCAAGAATCTCTCTCTCTGTCTCTTTCCCCCTCTGCCCCTCTCACCTTTTCACCTACTTATACTCTCATTCTCTCTCTAAAATAGAAAAAGAATAAACAACTATCAAGTCAGTTTTGTGAATGATTTAATAATTAATTTTCCAAATTAGCTATGCACAGATATCAACTAGAGTACTTCTTAAAAATTCATATTTCATGCATCTACTCTTAAAAATTCAGGTATTTTGGAATGAGACCTGGGACTCAGAGAGTTAACCAAGGGCCCCAAATGACTTTGATATAATCAATCCAATAAGTCTTGAGTTTGGAAACCATGGTTTGGATGACAAACTCATCACAGGGAGAAACTCTTTTGTCTACTCATTTGAGGCACTGGGATATCTGCACAGTCAATACTCAGGTGTTTTAGGTATACCCATAAAACTAGTGGAAGATAACTTGCAGAGTATGTGAAATTTCTCAAGGGACATAGAACAAATGCTGTGCTGTATAGAACAAAATGGTGTCTTATCCTTAAGGATAACCTTAAGGATATCCTTAAGGATACAAGACCGATTTTTCTCAGAACCTGACATGGTTAACATTATGTTGTTTCTCATCTTTCATCAACAACTTGGGGACTTAGAATAATATGTGATTCCCTAAAGATAAATATCTAGGTTGAATATAACTGAGATGCTAAGCCAAGGAATTGATATACAACAGGCACTCCCATTTATTTAAATTTTTTTTCTGCTTATGTGATCAGGTTGCCATGGGAAACTAAAGACTAAAGGCTGATTTCCTACATATGAATGCACAATGCTATCAATTTTTAAATGAACACAAAAAACTTGCAAAAGATCTGTTCAGTTTACCTTGCCTTCAGAATGATAGCACTTTATAAAAACTAACAAATTATTTAACTGTCGACAAGTGTTTTAATGTAAATTGATAAAACTCCAAGCTGGTAAATAACTTTTGGTTTTGGAAACTTAAAATGATCTTTCTTCATTTGAATGTTTTCCTCTAATAATTTAGATGCTGCTGTATATAGTTTTTCAAAGAAGGGTGACATTTAAAATATGTAATCATGTAATTTGAATAGATACTGGCAGTAGCTTTGCAGGACCTTGTGCTGGGTCTAGGCAATACCCCACTTTTTGACTGGGATATGGGGAAGTTCTGTGAATGTCAGAAGAGCTGGTATGACTAGAAGGGGCAAGGGACATAGAGAATTCAAACAGAAGACATTTTCCAACTAGTTAAAAAAAATCAGTATTTTAACACATTTACAGTCAGCGTATACTGTCTGTCTGATTTCCAGTCCTGCTTCAAAGGGACTTTTGAGCTTTTGATTCCAGACTGAAGCTGAGGCCAGTAAGGTAGCAATTAAATGTTGCTAGGAAGACTGTAGGTGCAGTTTAGAATAAGAAAATATAAAACTGCATAAGATAATCAGCGTGATTTTTCCTACGAGCAAAAACATTGGGTTTGCCTTAAGCAAACTGATGATTTGCTCATTTAGGACCCCACTGATACATGCATAGAAACACACACAGTTTCACATGTTTGCACATATATAGATATGAAAATATACTCATGTGTGGGTAAAAAGTTGGAGGAGTCTCAAATGAGAATGAATAACTAAGGTTTCTTTTTGTTTTGTTTTGTTTTCAAATAAATATGTCTAACTTTGCTTTGTCCAAACCCCTTCACCAGCAGACGGACCTTAGCAATATGTCAGTCCAATCATGGTAACTATAACCTCATTTCTCACCATTACCTCCATTAGAATAGGTGTGTTTTGCTTGTTCCCAGGAGCTGCCTGTGGAGTTAAAGGGTCAGGCAGGTGTTGTCTTTGTCTTTCTTATTGAAGGCTACAGGCTATGGTCCACAAACACCCCAACAGGGAGAAGGTCACAATCATCCCTTCTGGCCCCAACACAAACAATCAAAATAACAAGAGGGCCCTCTCCTCCTGCCCTCCTGCTGCAGTGAGGAGAGAGATGGCTGCCTAGTCACAAACTCTGTGAACCCCCAAAAGCGAATCCCTCTCCCCCTCTCTAGGACGTTTTAAATTAATTGGGGAGGGAGATGTTCTACAAAATTTGAACAGGTAGCTGATAAAAAAAATAGGTTTTCCCCAAAATACAATGAATAAATTACAAATCATAACAAGGAGATATTATTTTGGCAAAAATTACGATCAGATACGACTGAGTGTGGGTTACCAGACACATTTGTGCACTCTTATGACAGTGAAAATTGGTCTAATCTCTTTGGAGAAACTTTTTGGCAATACCTTTTGCAATTATATACTCAAACATACTCAAATAGATTTCTTTTAAAATTAATTTTAAAAGAGGCACATATCTTTTAACCCTCGATTTTAATTGGTAGGAATTTACCATTCATTCACATTGCACAAATCCAAAGGTGATTATTGCAGCGTTATTGTAATAAGAGAGAAGGACCGAAAGCAATGTAAACACCCTTAAAAGAGCACTCCTCTATTATGTTGTATTATGCATATAACAAAATACTATAGAATTTAAACAAGTTGAAATAAATCTATACATGCTGATATAAAAAGATCTGGGAGAATATGTTCCCAAAAATTCCAAGGCACAGAAGTGAATAATACATAATATGGTGACATTTTTGTAAGTGATAACTACATATACAATTTGTTCCTTTATGTGTCCTTTTTACCAAATCTATTTATTTTGTGCATGTGTATACAAATTCTGAAAGTGTATATAAGAAAATATAAACAGTGCTTATCCCTGTGAGTGGCACTGACAATTGCTGGGTGTGGAGGTATTTTACTACTCAATGTATATACTCTCTATTGTTTGAATGTTTTTAAACTATTTGCCTGCATCACTATTATAATGGCAATAAAATAGTAGAAAATGAAAATAATTCCAGTGTGAAGAATGGAGGTTGTAACTCAAGCATTAGTTTTTCTTGCTCCTCTAATGGTCATCAAACTTAGCACATTGAGAAAAGGGACTCCGGTTGGAGGTGGGGAACCTGTTTCCTGGCCCCCTCCCCTGTTGTTCATTTGGCAGTTGCTGTACCGTGTTAGGAGGCCTGTGCTGTTGTCCCTGGTGCTGATACTCCCCTACTCCCTGCAAAGCCTCCCTACCTCCTGCTCATATTACCGCTGGTCACTGGTGTAGCTCCTGGACAGCACAGTCCCCTTGAATTAAGGTGGTGTCCAGGTGCCGTGTTGCAGGGAGGATGGGTATAGAGTTTGTGAAGTAGCATCTGTGTCTCTCACACTGCCTCTAGCCAGAGTTGGCTATGTATTTTCCTTTATTCTTTAAATGCCACTGTATAAACTACATGATGAAAGGGAATTATAATTGTAGGGTAGAGAAAAATGCCTAGAGCTGGAAGCCATACATGGCTTTTCCTCCAGTGCAAGGGAAGCACAACCAAGAATTTAAACCCTTCTCTGGGTATCCCTTGTGTACATCCACTGTTCCAAAATTGGCTCTGTTGCCTGCTTTGCACGATCCCTCCTTCCTCTTGTGCATGGTGCCAGCTTCTACCAACCCTTGGGAAAACTCAGTCTCTGTTCAGTGTACCCTAGAATACTAATTGTTAAGCAATAATCATCCTCTCTTTCTTCCTTAGTGATACAACCCCGAATTTATTTCATGTGGTATTTTGTCCAGCTGAAGAATTTACATTCCTGTACATCCACCATCTAGAATGGCCAAGGAGAGAGGCATGTTGGATGGGAGTTTGGGTAAATATTTTTAGGGATGACTTAGTCGATTGGTGGCATGTGAGTTTTGGCTTTCTTCCCTTCTGCTACTACTTGTGTAGTGCTCAGCTGTGATGGCTGGAACTTGAGCAGTCATCTTGGACCATTGTGGGGACATAAGGAAGAAAGCTGACATTGAGAATAGTAGATTACAAGATTGAAAGCACCAGATACTGTGAAGCTACCCTATCAGTATGGCAACCTGCCTCTAGTTCATTTTACTTGAGGGAAAAATAAACTCTTCTGTATTTAAACTGTGATAATTCTCTCTATTGCAAGTAAAACGTAATTCTAATTACCTGAATCCACCTAACAAGTTCCAGTGTATTTTCCAAGTGTGAGTTATTTAGCAGTGGAAAGCACAAATACCTTGGGTAGGTCGACAACTGGTAAAGAAATAGAGCCACGGGCCTGCTTTGGTTTTCCAATTTCTATAGATAGTATAGGTGAGCATAGTTTGGTTCCCTTTGAAAATCTCTCTTCTGGAATTTGTTGGAGACACATTATTTTTTCCTATTATAAAGCAGTACCTTAAAATATTTGTTATGGCTACTGTCTTAATGGAATGCTTTTGGATTACATGCATTTTGCTCACATTAACTCAGTTCATCCTCACACCAGCCTTATGAATAACTTATGAATAACAATGGAGATTGTTTCACCTTGCTGTGCAAAGCAGTACTGATTTATTTCGTTTGCAATTCTTCCCTCCTACTTTTTAAATTATGTGATTCATGAATTGCTGGCATTTAAAAATATGCCCAGTCCTGACCCAAGTGATAATGATCACTCACCAGACCTAGTGATAAAATTATCTGTTTTAAAAGAACTTGTTTCAGTTCTTAGGCAAGGTTGATGGCTTGTCCATAATCTCTGATAGTAGTGGGGCAGGGTGAGTGGATGAATTTCATACTTTCAATTGCAGATAAAAGAAACAGTATTTCAAGAATGGGGTGAATCATTTGCCTTTACCCTTACCAAGCACATACAGATGTTAAATATGTGTGGCAAATGTTCAAAACCCCCTTCAAGCATCCAGTAAAAAGACAGTTCCCTATGACCACAGGAAACTCCTTGTCTCTCTTTTCTTAAGTTTATTTACTTATTTTGAGAGAGAGAGAGAGAGAGAGAGAGAGAGAGAGAGAGAGAGTATCCATGTACACGGGAGGAGAATAGAGAGAGGGAAAAAGAATCCTAAGCAGGCTCCACTCAGTGTGGACCCCCTACATGTCACCTGATGCAGGGCTTGAACTTATGACAAAATTATGACCTGAGCTGATATCAAGAGTTGGGCGTCTTGGGTGGCTCAGTGGGTTGAGTGTCTGACTTGGGCTCAGGTCATGATCTCAAGGTTCATGGGTTTGAGCCCCGCATTGGGCTCTGTGCTGACAGCTCAGCACCTGGAGCCTGCTTCAGATTCTGTGTCTCCCTCTCACTGTTCCTCCCATACTCATGCTCTGTCTCTCTCTGCCTCTCAAAAACAAAAAAAAGTAATAAAAAAAAAAGAAAAAAAGTCAGACGTCTAACCCACTGAGCTACTCATGTGCCCCAGAACCTCCCTGTCTTTGAATGCCTTGCTACTAGTTGTACTCTGTAATCCAAGATTTCCACAGGACACATTAATTTGAGTTAATTAAAGCTTTGAGACCTCTATAAATAGTTACATGTCATAGGAAAGATATTAAAATGTTAAATAATTTGATCCATAAATGGACATTAAAAGTCGAGCTGTCAAGGGGCACTTGGGTGGCTCTGGCGGGTAAGCATCCTGACTTCGGCTCAGGTCATGATCTCACATTTCGCGGGTGTGAGCCCCACATCAGGCTCTGTGCTGACAGCACAGAGCCTGCTTGGGATTCTCTCTCTCTCCCTCTCTCCCTGCCCCTACCCTGCTCATGTGCTCTGTGTCTGTCTCGAAATAAATAAATTTCTTTTTTTTTTTAAGTCGAGCTATTGATTTCTTTACAGAAGATAGGTGTCCATGGGAATGGCCAGGTAAACTTTTATTTTGGTGGCAGGAAGCAGAAAGGTGCTCATGCCTGCCATCCTTAGCATCCTAGGCATATGAAAGTAAGAAGCAGTAGTGAGAACATTTGGTACTTGCAATAGGTCTAAAGGGCAATGGCATACAAAATTCATGATTTATCTATAAATTGGCCCTATGTATACTTGTATGGACTATGTGCTCAGGAGGTTTGAGCCCTGTGTTTCTTTAGACTCCAAACAGAGTTATGTAATTTGACAAAGAAAGTATTTTATTAATAATTTCAGAATGCATGCCCATTGATACCTATTCTTTAATATTTTTTATTTCCTTTAATATTAGAAATTATTATTTTTTTTAAATTTTTTTTCAACGTTTATTTATTTTTGGGACAGAGAGAGACAGAGCATGAATGGGGGAGGGGCAGAGAGAGAGGGAGACACAGAATCGGAAACAGGCTCCAGGCTCTGAGCCATCAGCCCAGAGCCCGACGCGGGGCTCGAACTCACGGACCGCGAGATCGTGACCTGGCTGAAGTCGGACGCTTAACCGACTGCACCACCCAGGCGCCCCTAGAAATTATTTTTTAAAAGCCATAAGATCCAACTTCAGGAATAAAGATTTTTTAAAAATGTGTAAGCTATTGTCTTCCCTTACTGTGCAGGATGAATAAATATTCCCAAATTCACTTTGTATGTTTAATGTTTTAAATGCATACAATTCAATCTTGAATTACCTGTTAGGGCATTGTTTCTGGGTAAAAGACTTAAATTTGGATGTTACAGGTCACAGATCTGTATTTATATAGCAATTTCATGCTTCAGAAAAATAGCTTCTTATAATACTTGATTACCAAATTATGTTGTGTATAAAAATACATAAATGTGAGTGCTAGTGTTGTTTCCATGCCTGGAGAAAAGAAATTGGACAGCCTAGAAATGAGACACAAAAAGCACAATCAGTATCAATTGTTTAAGGAGAATCATTTGCCTATTTTAAACCATATTGATAACTACGCCAACAAGTGAAATTTCTAAATTATGAGTCATATAGTAGTCACAGGGAGAGTTGATTTTTCTAATCCAGAGCCTTTTAAATAAGTGATTTGTAAAATGATTGCGACAGGGAGGAGGCTTCAGTGGCGTCACTGCTGGTATCTGTGTGGATGGGATGCTGAGAACATCTTTTGTGGGCACAAGTTACAGGGTTTAAGTACAGTCACCGAAGAACAAAAGGACCACAGATAACAATGAAACTGACTTGGACTGGAAGAAACAACAGAAAACGAAAATAAAATTGCTTCCTGATTTCAGTTTGCTTTGAAAAATGGTTGTCTGTGGCTAGTTGCACCGAATGTATAATAAAATAACTTGTTTTTCCTGATGAAGAGTGTTTTATGCTTCTGGGAACTGTGTTGGACAATCCACAGGCCTGTTAAAATAGAGCCTGGTGCACCCTCAATCTTAAATTATTTTGGTCATATTTTGCTGACATGATCCTTGAAGCTTTTGCTGCCAGAATCTATTAGAAGAATAAAATAAGTTTAGTGAGTACCCAAAGAGAAAAACAAACAAACAGACACATATGCATATCAAAATCAATATCATAAAATGGCAAGCACCCCCATTTGCCCTGAAGTTTCTCTAGGTTTTATCACATGCTATACCAGAGAGCTATAAAGTGGTTTACTCTGCTCTAATTTGGGGAGATTGGGGAGAGAGCTATGGATCAGATACTCATGGAACAAAGGGAAAATGGTTCAAAAGTGAGGGAAGAATGAAGAGCTGAAAGAATTTGAAGAGAGTGTTTGGGGTATATGTATTTGAAAACAGAGCCCAAGGCAAGCTTTATATTTGCTCTATCAGAAAGTTCTGGTCTCATGGAAGGGATTGGTGTTAATCCTGGATTCTACTCTAAGGAGTTTAGTGCTCTCTTTGTTCCTCTGTTTCCTCCTTTCTGAAAGTGTGACCCATTTTACCTTGTGAACTGGTTTGAACAGTGTTTACCCCCAACTTGGAGTCCACTCAGAACCTAGGCATGTGACCTTATTTGGAAATAGAACCTTTGCCAATGTGATCAAGCTAAAATAAGGTCATGCTTGGTTGGAGTGGGTTTTTTTTCTCATTTCTTCTAAGATTCTTATATTTACAAAAATTACAAGAGCACAGGGTTTCCTGCAATTGTTTTAAGATGCATTTTCCTATATTTTAATTGTTTTTTTTCAACCACTTTATTGAGATATAATTGACATACAAAAAGCTATACATATTTAATGTTCACAAACTTGAGGGGTTTCAAGATAAATATACATTTTGAAGCCATTACCACAATGTAAGCCATAAACATATTCATCACCTGCAGTTTCCTCGTGGCTTCCTTCTTGTTCTTCGTTTTTTGTTGTTGTTTTTTTTTTTTTTTTTTTTTTTTTGTAACAAGAACACTTAACCTAAGATCTACTGTCTTAATAATACCATATTGTATACTTAGAAATTTGCTAATTATAGGCACTATGCTGTATTTCTAGGACTTATTTATCTTGTAGGACTAAATTTTATGCGGTTTGGCTAATACTCTCCTTTTCCCCTCTCCTCAGCCCCAGGCAACGACTACTCTACTCTCTGCCTCCATGATTTTTACTCTTTTAGATTCCTCATATAAGTTGTATTAGGAACTAATTGTCCTGTACCTGGCCTATTTCACTTAGCCTCCTGGTTTATCTATGTTGTCCCAAATGAAAGGATTTTCTTTTTTTTCTTTTTAAGGCTAATATTCCATTGTATGGATATACCTTATTTTCTTCATCTATTCATCCATCACGGACGTTTGAGTTGCTTCCATGACTTGGCTATTGTGAATCATGCTGTGGTGAACAGGGGAATACAGATAGCTCTTTGATTCTGATTTCAGTTCCTTTGGATGTATACCCAAGAGTGGAAAAGCTGGATTATTTCATAGTTCAGTTTTTAATATTTTGAGGAATCTCCATACGGTTTTCCATAGTGGCTGCACTAATTTGTATTTCTACTGACAGTGTATGAGGTCCCCTTTTCTCTGTATCCTCGCCAGTACTCATTATTTTTTCTTTTTTTGTAATAGCCATCCTAACAGGTGTGATGTAATATATCATTATAGGTTTGATTTGCATTTCCCTGATGATTAATGATGTTGAACATGTTTTTATATACCTGCTGGCCATTTGTATGTCTTCTTAGGAAAAATGTCTATTCAGTTTCTTTGCTCATTTTTTTAATTTGATTTTTTCCCCTTGAGTTATTTAAGTTACTTGCATATTTTGGATATTAACCATTTACCATTTATATGGTTTACAAATGTTGTCTCTGATTCCTTAGGTTGCCTTTTGATTTTGGTGATTGTTTCCTTTGCTGTGCAGAAGGTTTTTAGTTTGATATAATACCTCTTGTCCATCTTTGCTTTTGTTGCCCGTGCTTTTGGTATTACATCCAAAAAACTATTGCCAAGACAAATGTCAAGAGCTTTTACCTTATGCTTCTTGTAGGAATTTTATAGCTCTAAGTGTCAGTTCTAGGCAGAGATTCCTTGCAAGCCAAGGAATCCAAGAATTGCCAGCAACCACTGGAAGCTAGGAGAGAGGCGTGGAACCTGTTCTCCCTCAGAGCTTCCAGAATGAACTAACCTTGCCAACACTTTGATTTGAGACTTCTAGCCTCCAGAACCATGACACAATAAATATCTGTTGGGTTAAGCCACCTAGTTTATGCCACTTTGTAAATGGCATAAGAAATTAATACACCAATATTACACAAAGAGTAGAAAATTAGAGTGAGATTTAAGAGTCCAACATAGGGATGCTAGCTAATGTATATAGAAGATTATCTAATGAGATTCAATGAGAAAAAAGGGGAAGAAGGGATACGCTTTTAATTTGTAAAATCATTACGTTAAGATTAAGATTCCCCAATGTTTTGCAAGTCTGATTTCAGAAGGAGGCTCTGATGTAGCTTCCACTCACCACAAGCCTTTATGGGAATCCTAAAACCTGGAAGAGACTACTATGGTAGCAGTAACCAGTTTAAAGACCTAGTAGGTGAGCCTGTGAAATGTATAAAAATATCCAATGCTTATGTATCTCTTTTACATGAGGATTAATGTCTTAGATGAAAAATATCTTAATTATCTGATGCAAATGTTAATTAGAATGGAAAAGAGAAAAGAGATCTAAGTAGAGCTTTGATCTAGACAATGGAGTATTTACAATAAAGGTATTCATAAAATTTCCTTTGTACTCCTTAGCATTGCGATGGAAACCTCGAAAATCTTACCATAGTGTGATTTTTCTTAGCTTCACTTCCATTCAGAAAAGAAAATAGCAACACATTGCTTGTTAATATGTGTGATATAATATAAAGCAACAGATTAATCAAATTAATGTCCTGACGCTTTTCTGGCATATGTTTAAATTTGGATGCATGGGAAACATCAGCATTTTTTGTTTCCTGCTTTGCAATTAAAAAGTTGATGTTTGGTCTTAACAATTATACTTAAGGATCTTGTGTCAGAATCACTTTGCAGAGAACACTGCAAAGCTGCCGAAGACTTGGAAATGGTTTAATCTCTGAGGGAAGGATACCAGGGAATAAACAAACTGAAGAGAATAGATGATTTCCAGGCAAAGACTAGATCTATTCAACCATGTTAAATTTGGAAGCAGAAATGAAGTATTTAATGAGGCTGGTTTTCTGGGCATCAACTTCATAGGAATGATAAATATGCTTCTGTATCCTGCCATGCTTCACGATGAGCCAAGTCAAAGAGATTTACTCAGCCCCATTCATGGAGCCTTTGGGTGCTCAGTTTGTTTGGTCTGACAAAACTAACAGTTCTCTGTTGCCCAGCCTCTAAACCTAACCTCAGATTGCAATTTAAAGCCATTCTTTAAATGTCATTGCCCGATGCAGGGTGGATGACCTGGCCCTTCGAGATAAACCAGTTCTGTACCCCCAGACCAGTTCAGACAGGTACAGACCTGCACACCAACTGTTGTTTATGTGTATCTTAGGAATCCTATGGCTAAGTACAGTAAAACCTTGGTTTGTGAGCATAATTCATTCTGGAAATATGCTTGTAATCCGAAGCACTTGTATACCAAAGCGAATTTCCCCATAGGAAATAATGGAAATTCAGATGATTTGTTCCACAATCCAAAAATATTCATATAAAAATGATTATAATACTGTAATATAAAATAATAAAGAAAACACAAAATATAATGAAAATAAATTAACCTGCACTTACCTTTGAAAACCTTTGTGGCTGGTGCAAGGGAGACAAGAGACAGGAGGGTTATTGTATAGGATCACTTTCACTATCACTAACAGAATCACTACTATCTATTGGCTCAATGGAATCTTTTTCTGCCTCAGGGTCATTGTATATGCTCGCATGGATGTTGACTACAGTATGGTATTAATAAACTCTTGTCATATACTGTATTTAATGGAACTGACAATAAGGCAGCAGAGGAAAGGATCTATATCTGCAGGCAGCCTGACCTAGAATGAAGCAAAGCATTCCTAAGCTTACTCTTGTATGGAAATACAAAGGACTGTCCATAGGTGCTTTGACGTGACAAAAAATACACTAGTGCCAGTTGTGGGTACTTGCCAATGTTCTGAAAAATCATGGATTTCTTCCAAACACCGCAGCCTGAGACTGAGCATCCAAACAGAGGAGATGATGATCCACAATCCTGCAGCTAGAGAGATAGAGAGAGAACCATTGGATCAGTTGTGATCCTGTGACATTCAGTGTTATGCACTACTCATATTGCAAGACATCACTCATTTATCAAGTTAAAATTTATTAGAAATGTTTGCTCATCTTGCAGAACACCTGCAGAACAAGTTACTTGCAGTCCAAGGTTTTACAGTAATTCTCTTTTTCTTCTCATTCTCTTGTTACTCGGTTGCAAAATAAAGAAAGAAAATTAACCAGCAAATGTCAACATTTTGGTCCCAGATATCTAAATGTCTGGCTGTTCTGCTTTCTTCCTGCCTTGTTGCCTAAAGAGGAAACATATACCTAGAATTCGATGGTGTTTGCAAAGACCTACAGAGGTTAGGGATTGAGAACTTTGATCCTTTCAGGAGGGTCTAGAAGAGTCCTAAATGCCTGAGATCATTGATACAGATATAGAAAAGAAAGGGCTCTGGATAGGATAGGTATGTAGTTTCTGGTACCTGAAAATAGGGCAGAAAAGAGCAACCTGAAGAGATTTCCTCTTTCAATGAACGAATCTGGCCTTTTAATTAAGGATGGCATGGAAGGGGTAAAAACTTCTACTTATGAACTATTTGTGTTGTTTTCTAGTTTGACTTTAAGTCAGGCCTTGTCTTAATATTGACATAATTTGAATGTTTCCTCTGGACCAAGTTACCTTAAGCCAATACTTGACTAGCTGGTCATTACTGACGCTTTTGCTAGCATTGGATGTAGTTACAAAAATTAAATGGAAGTTTTTTCAAACTTCAAATGTCTACCTTTTTTTTTTTTGGCAAAATATTAACTGAAATACAGCTGAATCAATTAATCTTAGTAGCCAAAAGAATTCCTGTCTCACATAATTTAGTGTTTCCACAAACATAGATTTGTGCTTTTAAATTCCCCAGTCAACAGTAATTGAGTGAATAAATCAATGAATGAATGAATCAATCAATGGATGAAGAAATTAGGAAGATTTTACGGATATGTGTATTCCAAATGCATTTTAGGATACATTAGAAGAAAAATTGTAAATGACATAAAAATAGACCTTTGGGGGGGTTGCCTGGTGGTTCAGCCAGTTAAGCCTCTGACTTTGGCTCAGGTCATGATCTCACAGTCCATGAGTTTGAGTCCCACGTTAGACTCTGTGCTGACAGCTTAGAGCCTGGAGCTTTGGATTCTGTGTCTCCTTTTCTCTCTGCCTCTCCCCTGCTTGTATTCTATCTCTCTGTCTCTGTCTCTCAAAAGTAAATAAACATTTAAAAAAATAGACCTGTTGGAAGTTTTTATGCCCTTAAAATTGAGATTAGGTTAGAATATTTGAGTATTCACCACATAAAATCATTAAAAGGAAGATAAGTATAGTCTCAAAAGATTTCATCTAATTAATTGGTCAAAGAGTAAAAAGGAGATTCAAGTAATTTATAAAATACATATTAAGAAAATATCCAAGGAGAGTAAGTGGTACAAACTCAGAAAGTTACAAACCAAATTTTACTGGGAATAAAGGAATGTTTAGATACATAAGGTCTATTGAACACATAAGAAAAAATTTCTCTTTTGCTTGTCAAACTCACTTAAATTTTCCATTTGCCTAATTTGATAAAATAGAATAATCCAAGTGAAAATATAGTATGGTAGAATACAGAATTTAAAAGAATTAGAAGTTTATTTAAGGCATTCGTTTTCAGTAATATTCTGGATTATGTACCTAGGTAGACCTCCATCTGAGGAAGAATCATCTTGGATAAATATTAAATGGACTGATGAATTGCACAAAAGGTTTAAAAAACTAATCAAAGGCAGGAACCCAAAGAAGTAAAGAAAACAGTGACACTGGGTTTCACATAAAGGCATTTACTGGGCCTCTGAACCTTGGCTGTATTTCGTAGAACTCTCAAAGTTTGGGAAAAGGAGGCAAAATCCAGGACCTGTGTAAGGTGGAGGATCTAATGTGAAAGCTTTATGTCTTAAAGCTGGTACCCTAATGGGTATATAATAGTCTAGAAATCATCTTCTCTGCCACGGTCAAGTGGGACCACAAGAGAAATTAGTTATCTAAAATATGGCACTGAGATGAGGAGGTGGATATCATTAGTAAACATTTGGAAACACCAGACTGACCCCATGCAGCTTGGAAGCCTAAATTTATGTTGCCTTTAAGATATAAAGATATAAATTAAAATGATTGCTGACTGATAATTTCCCCAGGCACTTGGCAGACACGAATGCATAACTTAAAGGAACTCATTTTCCTCTTAATCATCTCAAAAGTTTCCCACAATAATCACCAAGTACAGAAAGAAACAAAGTTCTATGGGTAAGAACCTTCAGAATATCCTCAGGGCACCTGATGGCTCAGTTGGTTAAGCCTCGGAGTCTTGATTTGGGCTCAGGTCATGATCTCATGGTTGGTGAGTTTGAGCTCCACGTTGGGATCTGCACTGTCAGTGAGGAGCTTGCTTGGGATTCTGTCTCCCTCTCTCTCTGCCCCTCCCCTGCTTGCTGTCTCTCTCTCTCTCTCTCTCTCTCTCTCTCTCTCTCTCTCTTAAAATAAAAATAAATAAATAAATAAAACTTAAAAAAAAAAACCCAAGGTCCATAAGCATCAGATATTGTAATTTTCAGATGCAGAGTATGAAATATGTATGCTTACTATACTTAAATTTTTTTTAATGTTTATTTTTGAGAGAGAGAGAGACAGACAGAGAATGAGCAGAGGAGGGGCAGAGAAAGAGGGAGACACAGAATCCAAAGCAGACTCCAGGCTCTGGGTTGTCAGCACAGAGCCTGACACTGGGCTCAAACTCATGAACCCTAAGATCATGACCTGAGCCAAAGTCAGACTCTTAACTGACTGAGTCACCCAGGCTATGTTTACAATACTTAAAGAAATAAAAGACACGCTTAACATTATGTGCATCACACACACACACACACACACACACACACACACACACAAAACAATAAAGAATTATCAAACATTTTATAAAGAATTAAAGCAAAACTATTAGAAATAAAAACAGTAATATTAAAAATAAAAATCCATTGGAACAAGGGAACATTATAGAACAGAAACAAAAAAAAAGTACACTGAGAAATTATCAACTAAAACCATGCAAGATTTAGCAAAGAGAGATAAGGGTCTGGAAAAAATAAAAATTAAGTTAGGGGATTTGGAGGATAGAGTGTGGATATCTGTAAAATGTCTAAATGGGGTTCCAAAGGGGAAAAGATAAAGAATGAGCTGAGACAATATTTGAAAAGATAATGGCAGGAAATTCTTCAATAACTGGGAAGACACCAATCTTTAATATCTAGGAGTAGCCCAAATCTTAGGCAGATAAATTAAAAAAAATGGTAACTAGACAAAACAGCAAATGTAAGATGATTTTAGAAGCAGGCATTGAGAAGAGACTGAGAAATACATCTAACTTTTTCTTAGCAACAAGGGAAGGCAAAAGACCATGAAATGATGTGCTAAGGGAAAGTACCTATTGATATAAAATTGCATAACCAGCAAACAATGTCTTTAAAATATGGTAGTGCAATAAACGCATTTGCCAACTAGAAAGAAACTGGAGATAGTTTTTCACCATCAGACTTCCAGTAAAAGAAACCCCAAAGGATATACTGGGGGCAGAAGGAAAGTGATATAAGATGGAAAGTCAGAGATTCAAGAATAAAAAGCACAGAAAATAGCAAATGTGTGCAAATCTATATAAACATCTATCACATAAAACAGAAGTAATAATGTCTGCTCCAAGTGAATTATAGACCTTTTGTAAAATCCAAAGCTATTAAAGTTTTCAGAAGTTGATATCCAAGAATATCTTCATGACTGCAAGACAGGAAAATTTCTTTTTAAGTCACAAACCCCACTAACTGTTAAAAAAATTACTAAAATGATTATGTTAAAATTATGATTTTCAAAACTTCTTTTAAACTAAAGGTACTATAGAGGGGAAACAACAATCACAAGAGGAAAAAAAGCCAGAAACTGGGAAAAGATAGATAACCAAGGAATACAAATACCCAGAATATATAAGGAATTCCAAAAAAATCAATAGAGAATGGCAAAACTCAACAGAACAAACTCAACAGGAGACTTAGGTACTTCACACACGAATAAATCCAAATGGTCATTAAACTTACAAAATGATGTTCAAGCAGGCATGCACAGAAATGTTTATAGCCACTTTTTATTAACCAAAAAAAAAGGAAATATCTGTCCATTATCAGTAGGTTAGATGTACCTTGTGATATATTTACACAACGAATATTAGGTATCTATGAGAAAGAAAGTTCTAGCTGTGGGCATCATCATGGATCTTAGACATGTAATTTTGAGTAAAAGAGGTAGGTCGTGGTTTTATTTATACAGATTCAAAAAGTTGTAAAACTAAAAAGTGTATTGTTTGGGAAATCTACGTTGAGAAAACTATAAGCAAAACCCTGATAATTAATATACAAGTCAAGATGTCAATTACTTCTGGCACAGAGGCAGAGAGATTAGCTAGAGGAGGTTACACAATTTTTTAAGTTAGTGGCAATTTTCAATTTCTTATCCTGAAAATGCTAGTTAAATGGGTGCCTGTTTGTCTGGTGCTGAGCACAGTACCCGGCTCAGAGCAGGAGCCCAGTGAATGCTGTGGAATAAATGATGGATTAGTCTCTCCTTCTTTGTAGTCAATCCTTTATCTTTCTTTTTAAATGGTTTGTAAAAAGTCTTCCTTTATATATCTTTCTCAGTCAGCTTGGCCTGCTATAATGGCATACCGTGGACCCAGTGGGTTAAACAACAGTTTATTTCTCACTGTTCTGGAGGCTAGAAAGTCCAAGATCAGGACCCCTGCAGATTTGGTTCCTAGTTCTTTTCCTGGTTTGCAGGCTGCTGCCCTCTTGCTGTTGCCCTTACATGGTGGAGAGAGGGAGAGCAAGTTCTACAATGTCTACTTATATGGGCACTCATTCCAGCATGGAAGCTCCACCCCTATGACCCCATCTAACCCTAATTCACCCCCAGGGGCCTCACTTCCTAATATCCTCACATTGGGGGGTGGGGTTTCAACATACGAATTTGGTGAAAGCACAAACATTCAACAAAGTTAAAAACTTTGAATTAAGATTCCTCTTGAAAAAAGACACTTGAAGCTGATTTTAAGGACCATTTTCCAAATGCTGACTTTGGGTAAGGACTATATCTTATTTTCTTCTTTATTGCAGTGCCTAACATAAGGTCTGGTATCTGCTAAGTCTCAAAAACGATTAACTCGCCAAAATAAATGAAAAAATTATTTTGGTTAAGATATTGCCCTTTTATACAGGAGTACTGATGCATAGGGGCACTTGTACCCCAATGTTCATAGCAGCACTCTCAACAATAGCCAAATTATGGAAAGAGCCTAAATGTCCATCAACTGATGAATGGATAAAGAAATTGTGGTTTATATACACAATGGAATACTACGTGGCAATGAGAAAAAATGAAATATGGCCTTTTGTAGCAACGTGGATGGAACTGGAGAGTGTGATGCTAAGTGAAATAAGCCATACAGAGAAAGACAGATACCATATGGTTTCACTCTTATGTGGATCCTGAGAAACTCAACAGGAACCCATGGGGGAGGGGAAGGGAAAAAAAAAAAAAAGGACGTTAGAGTGGGAGAGAGCCAAAGCATAAGAGACTCTTAAAAACTGAGAACAAACTGAGGGTTGATGGGGGGTGGGAGGGAGGGGCGAGTGGGTGATGGGTATTGAGGAGGGCACCTTTTGGGATGAGCACTGGGTGTTGTATGGAAACCAATTTGTCAATAAATTTCATATATATAAAAAAAAAAAAAAAAGAATTTCTGTAACAGTCTAAAAGTTAATTCCAGACCATAGCAACATGGAGCACAGAGAGGTAAAAAGCAAAAAAAAAAAACAAAAAAAAAACAAAAAAAAAACAAAAAAGCAACTAAGAACGTGCCAACCAAAGGGCACCTGAGTGGACAGTTAAGCATCAGGATCTCCGGGTTTGGTTGGAGCCCTGTGTCCTACCGCTCTGTGCTGACAGGTAGGAGCCTGGAGCCTGCTTTGGATTCTGTGCGTCCCTCTTTCTCTGCTCCTGCCCCGCTCACACTCCGTCTCTCTCTTAAAAATAAACATAAAAAAAAAAAAAAAAGATATTGCCCTTTTAATATAATGAAGTGAAGATTCAACAGCTGTTTTTTTGAAAACCGGGTCCCTAATTACAAACCTCTGTTATCTTCACTGTAGTGTGTGGGTGTTTGCTAAGTAACCATCTCTAGGATTAGCAGTTCATCTGGGGTAACAAGCTAGTTCCAACCCCCAAAAGCCCATCTCTAGAGAGGTTGTAATGGTGATATTCAACGATCGTTTCCACCTTAGCATGCATAATATAACTAGATAATTAATCAGCTGATGATAGGGACTAGAGAGAAAGGAAAGGGACAGTGAGCTTTCAAAAATGATTGAGTTATGCCATCACCTTTAATTTTGCCTGTCTGTTCCAGGGATATGGGTGTCTTTGGTGGGTGATAAGAAGCTCAGGGCCACTAGTGTGGACCCACGTAAGCACAGAAGCTTACACTTTATGTGGACACACATCTCTTGACCATCACAATGGTTTTCTAAGGGCTCTGAACCTAATGTATTTATCATTTTCTCACACTCTCCTTTCCCACCTCTTGGATTTCAATAGTTTGTCCTTTGAGGGGGCCTGATGAGGTTTACTGTCTTACTGCCTCACCAAAGTAACCATCTGAAGAGATCTCTGTTGTCATCAGATAAAAAGGAAGTGAACTTGTGCCAGTAACAAGGCTGGGACTGAGTTAGCTGGATGTGGCCCTGGAACTTGAAGTTAACAACATTTTCACTTTGAACATGTTGTTGGCATAAGAAGATGTTAGGCTTCTAGAAATGCCATAAAGAGGCTTAGTCACTGCTCAAAAGTACTGGTGCATTCAATAGTCTCAGAATATCAATGAGGATTTTTTTTTACCATGTATAATATTAATGAGCTCATGTATAAATTGTTGCTTAATAAGATAATTTTTATTTTGATGCTCATTCATTAATCCTTGGAATCATGATGAAAGTGTAACACTTTAAAAAAATTTAATGTTTATTTTTGAGAAAGCGAGAGAGAGAGAGAGCGAGAGCATGAGTGGGGGAGGGGCAGAGAGAGGGAGACACAGAATCCGAAGCAGGCTCCAGGCTCTGAGCTGTCAGCACAGTGCATGACGTGGGGCTCGAGGCCACGAACTGTGAGATCATGACCTGAGCAGAAGTCAGAGGCCCAACCAACTGAGCCACCCAGGTACCCATGAAAGTGTATTTAGGCTTCCTATAAGTGTGACACATATATGTTATATATATAATTGTATACATACATGTGCGAGTGTCTGAGTGTGGCTCCCTGTAAGATAAACATAGATGTACAGATGTAGATGCAGATGTACATGTAGGTGTGAATGTATCTCCCTGGGCAGGATTAGAAGGAACAGATACTTTTTGCCAGCTGTGTCTAGGGTTTCATTAGGATGACTTTTTGGTGGAAAGGAGAGATGTTCAATGACTGTGTGTAACCTCAAACAAGAGTTTGTCAACTTCCCTAGTGTCCCAGAACTATTAGCTCTGTTTTAAATGTTTTGTGGCGTTTTAGGAGGACCAGGATCCACTTTTTACTAAGTAGGCTGTTGTGGGCTTCTAAGGCCACATTAAGGAAGGCAAAGCCTGGCTTGAATTAGAATCTTAGGAGAATGTGTTAGTTGCGTCTTGTTTGTGGGGAAATTATGGAAATGAAAGTGTGAACATTTACAACTTAGTAAAAAAAAACCTTCAAATTAGGCCTTGGAGCCTATTGGTAGGTCTCGTGGTAAGACTCTTGGAAAGGTACAGGTAACTGACCACTGCTGTACTTGTGCCGTATAGTGATGAGAGGTGTACTTGCAGTCAACTGTGCTGAGCTAATAAGGCTGAGGATGATAAATGTGAACTTTGATTATGCTGAGTGAACTGTACTGAGCTTTGTAATCCATTCAGGTATTGATCGTGCAATTCTGAGATCAATGAGATAGATGCACCAGCTCAGACAGGCTGATTGTGGTTCCAACCCAGACCAGCCTGTGTGCAATTTTGATCTGGACTTAATGAAAAATGGTTGGGCATCAAAAAACCTGAAATGGACCTTAATCACACAGACAGTAACCTTTACAGATGTGTATGCCAGGGGATCTGTATGTGTATACTTGGGGATCTGTATACCTCCTGGTCCTAGAAGCTAACATGCCCACATGTCTCTTCCATAGGTCCTGATTACATTAACCTTCCTCCATATTTTTACATATGTAAATTTTATTTAATTTTTTCTGTTTAATTTATTTGGAGTCTATGTACTCATTCTATCAATCCAAGTCCAATATTGTTATTATTTATATGGTGGTCATGTTTTTCACTCTTTACAATCCCTTTCTAATTTTGGCTCTTTCCTAAATAAAAAACTCATTTTATATGATAGATATTACAGGACATAATGTCAAGAAAAATGGAAAAATCAGCTTACCATTGGGGTCTCTGTTTGTGATGTTTGATCATCATCCCCTTCTTTTTTCTCTTTGAGGACTCTCAACATCTAGGTATACTTAGCTGTAAATCTGGCCTTTTAATTCTTACTCTGTGTTCTTCATCAATAGATGAGGGGGACAGAATGACATACATGTTACCTATCTAATGGGGGAAAAGTGACAATTATAAGAAAGTGGAGGTTTAAAAAGGACTATTTATTTAAAAGATAAGGGAATGCAGGAAAGATAGTTAAATTAATGCTTAACCTTAACATCAACCTCAAAGCTATGGTAAATAAGGGAAGATGAGATTATTACCTCCAAATTAATCTTTAATAGAAATTATACATTAGCTATACAAAACAGAGGCAAAACACCAAGGGGGGGAAAAGGAAAAATAAAAAAGAAAATCACCACCAATCTTACTTAAACCAGATGAATTTCCCTTAGGTTTCCTTAATTCCCTTAAAATATTCCAAATAACCAGTTTTCTTTTTCCTTTTAGCCTCCAGGGGTGCCCACCAAGTCTGTGCCATTCTCTAGGACCACAGAATTTTCCATCAGCCTTCTCTTCCCCAGTACCCCCTAGATTAGGTATAGAAGGGGTTTTCTCATCCTTTCTGACAACTCTGGAATGAAAGGGATCATAGTCATAAGCATCACAGTCTTTAAATATCTACATGACAGAACCATAAAGTTTGGGCACTTTGTCAAAATAAATTTATAACCCTTAGAAATGCTTTATTTTTCTTCACTCTCTAAAGCATTGGTATCATTTTGTAAGGTTCAGTAGCAGGCCTGAAAGATTAGGAAAATGAGCTCATGGCCCCAACATAGCTCTTAGTTCCTGGGTATCTTGGAATCATGGTGATACCAATGCCTTCTTGAAACAAGGCTGTAAATCTTTGGCACAACTAATATTTTTATTGTTGGGTGCTATAGATTCATAGAGATTGCTTAGTTATGACTGATCCATTTGCTTATCACATAAAACATCTTGAAAATACAGCACCTAAAATGTGAGAACCTTTAGGGTTTCTGGAGGTAAAATCCCCTAAAACTGACGCCCCCATGAATTTCTTGCTCTCAAGCCAGTCTGCACTCTGCCTCCAAAAATTCTTGAAAGCTGTCATGTAACTGTTTCTGTCAGTTTATGGCTCCAGGTAAGCTGATCTCAGCTGTGACTCTCTGTATTCATCTATCTCTCCAGATTGAAGGATGGCGGTTTGCCCTAGTAGTTTGCCTCAATTCTCTGTGGAGTCCAAGAGAAATCATTGATTTTCAGTTTGTTCAGCTATTTTCTTATTATAAAGATGGGAGTGATAACCTGCAAGCTCTCCACTTGTCAAAGCTGAAATTGGAATAGCTTCCTGCATGGTTTTTAGAAAGGAAAACATCATTACTGTATCTTGCATGTGAATTGTTGCTAGATAATTATTAATTTCTGAACTCCATCATATTGCATGTAAATGAACTGAAGTTCTTGTGACTTTTCAGTCATTTGCTTTTATTAAGCCCAGTTTTCCCCATTTTGTACTTCTATGGTTAGAGTTTTAAACCCTGGAGCAGGATTTTACATAGATATCTTAAACTGTATAGATATTCTAGGTATATATGAAGCAGTAGTCATTACTATAGGTAATGAAATACAGATCCACATGGAGCTTTATGACATAACTCAGATTTGGCAAATGGTACATCAGGGAGTTAGGGGGCTGAGATCCAAAGGGAAGAACAGTGCCTGATAGAGCCAGAGTATAGAGAACCAACATGAAGATTAAGTCAGATGCAAATTAGAGGCTTCCAGAAGAGATGGGTTAATGATAATATTTCTTGAAACCAAGGAACAGTGGAAGGACTAGGGGAAGGAAATTATGACAACTATTTTAAAATATTACAAGAATGTTCAATAAAGAAGAGATTGAATTTGTTTTTGTGTCTATAGAAGTTAATCCCAGAGCTCATGGATGGAAATTTAGAAGCAGACATGTTTTAACCCAATACAGGAAATAACTTTCTAATGGTCAATATTCTCTGAATATGAGCATAATAGAATATTGAGGCCTTCTAAGTTATTTATAAAAAGAATATGGCCACAAACTGGGAATTAGTCTAGACAATTTTAAGCCATAGTCTTTTGTTATTATAGGCAATACTTACATATGGTCTTACATGTTGTTTCATGGAGGTTTTCATGATTAATCATGAGCCCAGACTTAGGTAGTTCTCATGTTATATCACAAATAAATTTTATCTCCCAGCTTTTCAATTTATCTAATTTTGATTTTTGTGTGTATGCTTGTGTTTAATATAAATTCCTGTTAAGAAAGTTTCAACAGATAAGAATGGATTATAAAAAGAAAACAACAACAACAAAAGAACAAAGGCTCTGAACTGCCACATAGCACCCATATTTGCCATTGGAACCAAAGATAAATGATGGTTTAGAATAAGTCTTTGTGTATTTTTGCTCAAGCACCTCCTTAAAAAATTTTGAAAAACTCTATAAATGACACCTATAATTTTTCACTGTAAGCTTAAATAGTTGCAAAAGATATGGGTGAATTCAGATGAAGAGAAAATATCAACATTTTTATTTTTTATTTCATTAAAAATTTTTATTTAATATTTATTTGTTTTTGAGAGAGAGACAGAGCACGAATGGGGAGGGGCAGAGTGACAGTGAGACACAGAATTAGAAGCAAGCTCCAGAATCTGAGCTGTCAGCACAGAGCCCGATGTGAGGCTCAAACTCACGATGAGAGGTCATGACCTGAGCTGAAGTCAGACACTTAACCAACCGAGCAACTTAGGCACCACTCAACATTTTTTAAATTAAACTATTTGTGGGCAGAGTTTTCAGAATAGTGGAATAAGAAACACAGAAAATCCTTTTGCCACAAGATAATGATAAAATTCAACAAAATTGTTAAAAACAACCTCTTTAGCATGCTGAAATTGATCATAGGCTTTATATAAGAGCCAAAACTATTAAATTTAGAAGAAACAATAGGAGAACATCTTTTTTTTTATTACGAAATTTATTGTCAAACTGGTTTCCATATAACACCCAGTGCTCATTCCAACAGGTGCCCTCCTCAATGCCCATCACCTACTTTCCCCTCCCTCTCACCCCCCATCAACCCTCAGTTTATTCTCAGTTTTTAAGAGTCTCTTACAGTTTGCCTCCTTCCCTCTCTGTAACTTTTTTCCCCCTTCCCCTCCCCCATGGTCTTCTGTTAAGTTTCTCAGGATCTACATAAGAGTGAAAACATCTGGTATCTGTCTTTCTCTGTATGACTTATTTCACTTAGCATAACACTCTCCCATTCCATCCACGTTGCTATAAAAGGCCATATTTCATTCTTTCTCATTGCCAAGTAGTATTCCATTGTGTATATAAACCACAATTTCTTTATCCATTCATCAGTTGATAGACATTTAGGCTCTTTCCATGATTTGGCTATTGTTGAAAGTGCTGCTATAAACATTGGGGTACAAGTGCCCCTATGCATCAGCATTCCTGTATCCCTTGGGTAAATTCCTAGCAGTGCTATTGGTGGGTCATAGGGTAGATCTATTTTTAATGTTTTGAGGAACCTCCACACTGTTTTCCAGAGTGGCTGCACCAGTTTGCATTCCCATCAACAGTGCAAGAGGGTGCCCATTCCTCCACATCCTTTCCAGCATCTATAGTCTCCTGATTTGTTCATTTTAGTCACTTTGACTGGCATGAGGTGGTATCTGAGTGTGGTTTTGATTTGTATTTTCCTGATGAGGAGCGACGTTAAGCATCTTTTCATGTGCCTGTTGGCTATCTGGATGTCTTCTTTAGAGAAGTGTCTATTCATGTTTTCTGCCCATTTCTTCAATGCATTATTTGTTTTTCAGGTGTGGAGTTTGGTGAGTTTGTTATAGATTTTGGATACTAGCCCTTTGTCTGATATGTCATTTGCAAATACCTTTTCCCATTCCGTTGGTTGCCTTTTAGTTTTGTTGATTGTTTCCTTTGCAGTGCAGTAGCTGTTTGTCTTGATGAGGTCCCAATAGGTCATTTTTTGCTTTTAATTCCCTTGCCTTTGGAGATATGTCAAGTAAGAAATTGCTGCGGCTGAGGTCAGAGAGGTTTTTTCCTGCTTTAGGAGAACATCTTTGTGTCATTGGGTTAGGCAAAAATTCCTTAAATAAGATGTGAAAAGCATAAAATATAGAAGAATAATTGGCAAAATGGACTTCATCAAAATTAAAATTTTGCTCTTCAAAATTCATGGTTAAGAACATAAAAAGACAAGCCATAACTTGGAAGAATATTTGCAAAACATATTAGATAATGGGCTTGTATTTAAGATACATAGAAGACTCCAACAACTCAATAATACAAAGACAAACCAATGTAAGAAGGGCAAAAGGATTTGAACAGACTCTCATAAAATAGAATACACAGATCATCAGGAAAAAAAGAAAGATGGTCAGCATCACTAGGCATCAAGGAAATTCAAATTAAAGCCAAAAACAGTTGCTACTACATGCCTGCTAGAATGGCTAGAGTTAAAAATGCTGTCAATGCCAAGTATTGGTGAGAATGTGAAGCAACAGGAAATCCCATTATTGGTGGGAATGCAAAATGGCAGAACTATTTTGGAAAATGATATGGCAATATCTAATAAAGTTAAACATACACTTAATATTGGACCTAGCAATACTACTCCTAGGTATCTACCTAAGAGAAATGAAAGCATATATTCACCCAAAGATTTGAAAATGAATACTGCAGCACTGCCCATTATATCCTGGTTGGAAACAGTTCAAATGGTCTTCAGTTGGGGAATGGAGAAACATACTGGTATTCTACTTAGAATTGCAAAGGAGCGATAAAACATGGCTGGATCTAAAAACATTATGTTAAGTTAAAAAGTCAAACACAAGAACTACATTCCATTGAAGATTCATTTATATTAAGTCCAAGAGAGTATAAAACCAGAGCGAGTAAAGCAGACCAGAGGTTGTCTGGGCTTGGGGATGGGGGAGATAATGGACTGAAAATCAAAGAAGAACATCTTTTCCTGTGATGAAGTGTTCTATACCTTAATTAGAATGGTGGATATATGTTTGTGCACAATTACCTGTATACTTTAAATGAGTGCATTTTATTATATGTAAGTTAAAACAATAAAACTAAAACGAAAAAAACCCCGAAGTATTCTTTAATAATATAAAATATTCATTTTTTTCCGTTTCTCTTGAAATTTATTCATCCTACTACACACAGAGAATTTTATCCTAGTGTAAAATATATTTATGCTTGTAAGTCTTTTACTAATCATCCTAACATATTTCTCAACAAGGCAAACAGGAAAATACATTGAAATATATATTTCTTATATATTACTAATACTGCTACACAAGTCTTTAAGTGTTATTTTTCTTCTTGATTGAGTGATCTCTATAACTATAATTAGTATACAATTGATCAAATTGGTATAAATATATTTCAAATTTTGAAAAATAATTATCTAAATTTAATAACTAAACATATCTCTTAATGAGCTGGATGGAGGTTATACTCCTTAGGACAGTGCATCATAGCTAGAAGATTCTGGATGGGTATGAGGGGAGCCTTTGAGAAGGTGACTGTGAAAGAAAATATGAAAGAAGTTCATCCTTATGCCTCAACCCCCATCATATTCTCAGGCATTCAGTTTTCAAAGAGAGTACAAATGGACATTGTGCATCTGGGAAATGGAAGACAGTTCTTTTAAAACTCTCCATGACTGCCTTCCCTTCTTCCTTCCTGAGCGTGAAAACCAAGGTCTAGGGTGGTGATTACAAGTCCTGGCTGCTTAAAAAAATATATTGATACTTAGGCTCTACAATGGACCAACTTGATCAGAATCTCTGAAGAAGTGCCCCTGGCACAATATTTTTTCAAAACTCTGGTTAATAAAATGTGCAGCAGCCATGATTGGGAATCTCTGGTCTAGGACCTAGTTTGGGAAATCCACTTTTTATTTTGGAGGGCAACTGGCAAGGATTTATCTATTTTCTGAATTTTGTAGAGAAAAAAGTGAAAACTAACAATACCAAGGGTCTCATCTGGTGGTTTGGATTTCCTGTCTTCAGAAGAAGAAAAGGAAAAAAATATAAAACAGGAAAGAAAAGAAAATGGGATTGTCCCAAGTATTTCTAAAACTTAAAAAAAAAGTAGTCATAATCCACAAATGTAATTAATACGGTTTTATAAAAATCTTTTTTTGCTTTTCATTTCCAAGGATTTGAAAGTTAGAAAACAACTCTACTGTAGAGTAGTCAAAGCCAAGTAAGGTAATTAATACTCTTAAGCAATATATTATACTTCTGATTAGTTGCTTGCCAAAATATAGGACTCATATCCAAATAAACGTTTTTTTTCTCATTTACTGTTTTGCTCCCATTCCCATTTATCTACTCTAGAAAAGAATTTTTTTTAAAGATCACCTATTCTTGTCATACAGGTTTTACTAGAAATTAACAAAATATGCTTCCTAAAAACATTGGCTATTACTATCTATCCCAGAACTTAAACTTATTAATACATATAGCTTATGCCACTGTAGTTATTTTATGCATTACTGGCACTCTCCTAGAACTTACATGTGTGTTGTAAAGTCATAATTGGTAGCAGATGCGAATTTTAAGACCTCAGAATTTATAGGTGGAAATGTTTCTGGGATGTCAAGGCAGATTTCTTCAAATAGATGGATTTTCTTCCATGATTTGGAGCAGTTTCCAGTAGAGCACAAGTCGAATGTTAGAGGGAAGGGATTTTTCGTCATGAAGCTGCGGCTGTCTTTGAACAGACAAGTAGAAATATCAGCAGACTCCATCTTTTGTAAAGGTATCTTCTGGCATTCTGGGAAAGCTATAATCTGTGCCACATGGCAATTGGATCCCATCAATGCAATTTTTTTTTTGTCTGTTAAAGAGGAAATAAAAATGATTTGCTGTAGACTTGGTTTCCTAAGTGTATTACCCATCTTCTTATTTACCTATGTATCTATCCATATCTTAAATTTTCTGTACAGTATTTCTACCAACACTTCATTAATCTTCAATTATTAATCTAATTTTTCTATTATGTATAGTAGACATACATGTTCACCTATCATCCATTGATTTATTCTTTTTTCGTCTCTTTTAATATGCTATCTAAACTCTCTGCTTATCTGAACTCTATTCATGAAAACTATCTAAATTATCCCTCCCTTTCCTTCTCTTCCCTTTTATAAGTACTTCTGTATTTGGCCTAAAAGTAACTAGCAATGTTATGTGGTCAAGATTGCTAAATTGCTTTTCTCAACATGCTTTATTTTCCTCCATCTCAAAGTTAATAGCCCTCAAAATCTTATATATATCCCCCCATCTCTTATCAATTCTACTTTTCCGTCTGACTATCGATGTAAGTAAAATATCCTTATTGGAGGTCATATTGTGAATGGGCATCATAATACTCTGAATACACTGCAGCTTACTTTGGATGGACCAGAAGAACTTGATCCTTTGTTTTCTTGCTTCTCCATTTTCATGTGCCAAGGAGTCATCTCATAAAGGCTTATTTTTGAGTGTTAGTGAGATAAGTGAGGTACCTGAAAGTGTCTTGTCATCAAGATATAATTCCCTTCTGATGTTTCTGCTATTACAATCCCAACCCAATGTGGAGAGTGAAGCCCACACACCCAGTCTTGCAGGAGAGATACTTGGGAGATGTGTATGATTTTTGCTTTTCCTTCACTCTCTATATCTGATTTCTGATACTCTCTGTAAGTTTCAAATTTTCTTTTCTTGAGGCACCTATAAGATTCAATTCTTGCTTCTCATCTACATTGGTACCTTCCTAAATTCAGATAAACTGTTCACTACATGAAAATGCCCAACAAATGTGTGAAAATAATACATTGTTGTATATAGACACAATACATTATTCTATGATATAGTTGTATAATTTGTTTGCATGCATTTATATATTTATATGTGAAATACATGAACAAGTGGAATCAAGTAAAAATAACACTTTATGCTAATATTTAATGATGATTAATGTATGGTAATTAAGCAATACATTATCACAATAAGCATAATATTGCAAATAGTTTATTATCACTTTTACATGGACAAACAACATTTTGAGTTTTTCTGGTCTATGTTATTCCTATAATACATGTAATTTCTGCTACTACTGACTGTTCTCCTATAAATGGTACTCAATGTACCATTTATACTCCTCTTTGCCACCCACCACCCCTAACACACACACATACACATTACAGTGTAAAGAGCCTCACCTTAATTTTCTCCACCTGGAGCCTTCTTGCTCAGTACTTCTCTGTTTTGCCCTTACAGTTTTCATTTCTCACTTGAGGGATTTTTGAGTAATTGACTCCTTCCCCACCCATTGCCTGTAGTTTAGGAGACCAGAGAGATGGAAACAGTGACCTGTTTGCAGTGGCAATAACTCGAAGTGGCTGGAGGAGGGAGGGAAAATGGACCAGCCTGGAAGAAGAGATAAAACAATAACTGTTTTTGAAAAAGGGAATAGAGGGAGGAGAAGAGAAAATTCAGGGTTGGAAGGAGAGAGAATGAAAGAGAGAAAGGGGCCTACCTGAGCCATTCCTGCTGGCAATTCTAACCCATTTCCCAGATTTAACTCTAGAGCCAGCTAGGGCTAATAGCAGAAGTTCAAAGACAATCACGCTTAACAGGTATTTTTGGGGCACATTTCACTTGCCAAGCACTGTGCTAGGTACCTGCCATAAACAGTGATGGAGATATAGGTCTCACTGTTAAAACTAGGTCGCTCAAGGAGAGAAGTAAATGAACGTTGAAAAAAGATGTGGTTAGTATCCAAATGGGGGAAATTACTTCCGTGCTATTGGAAAGAATAGGACGGGAGGGGATCTAACTCAGACTTGGGGGCTTCAGGAAGGCATCCCAGAAGAAATGTTTTCACAGAGACCTACAGTGTGGGTTGAAATGAGCTGGGCAATGGTGAGGTCTGTGCCATGGAGGGTGCAGGAGAGAAGCAGGAATGCAGCAGCTGTAAGAGCCAGTGCCAGCTCCTGGGCATCCGATCAGAGCACAGATGGAGTCGGAGGCAAAGTGTCCCTCTGCACTCTTCCCATCCTCCTCTTCTCCCAGGCCTCCTCCCTGGCCCCCAAACACATCAAATCTTCTGTTCCTGCTGATATTGCCTGAACTTTCCAAAACAGTTCATAAGTTACTAAGAGATCAAAGGTTTTAAAATGCAAATCTCATGGAGAGTTTGTGCCGGCGGTACTGAGTTTTAGTCAAAGTATAAATTGCAATGTAAGATTGCTTCCCATCTTAATGTAGAAAGTGCCTAACAAAATCACCCGATGCTTAAATTCAGACAGAAACAGAAGTGAGTATAGACAGTTACACACACTCAGCTTATTCTTGGACTGAATGCATCTTAGAAGCTGCTTAAAAACAAAAAGGAAATACTGTGATTCATTCTTTTTATAGGATATGAGATATCAGTGGGTGTTAAATAAGAGCATATTTGGTTTTGTAGACAAATGATTTTCAAAATTCTAGAATTAAAAGGCATTGAGAGAGAGAGAGAGAGAGAGAATTTCTTCACTGTAGAGTTTCCCAAAGCTTTAGTATGCCAATAGTTTGTGAATCTCTCAGTGGGGATGACTGGGCCCCCTTTCCCAAACTTACTGTCTATGTAGCCCTTTTATCATAGAATCCCTGTTAACTTCTTACTGAATTTGTGTTTTTCAACCGGGAAGAAACACCGCATGTTTGGATTTTTCCCTCAGTGATGTACTACGTTGAGAATTGTTTTTTTTTTTTTTTTTAATTTTTTTTTTCAACGTTTTATTTATTTTTGGGACAGAGAGAGACAGAGCATGAACGGGGGAGGGGCAGAGAGAGAGGGAGACACAGAATCAGAAACAGGCTCCAGGCTCCGAGCCATCAGCCCAGAGCCTGACGCGGGGCTCGAACTCACGGACCGCGAGATCGTGACCTGGCTGAAGTCGGATGCTTAACCGACTGCGCCACCCAGGCGCCCCATTGTTGAGAATTGTTTTAACTTGACATGTAGTCAGTCAATGTGTATATTTCTGTAAAACTTTGTAATTCCCCTTTGAGGGTGAAGAATCCTTTTAGTGTGCAACTCTTCTAGGAATAGAGAATGAACTATTTCTAGAGTCTGATAGGTCCTCTTAAGATTGTGGGTCACTCCTTGTTATTTAAGAAAAAATAGGTTGAGATAGTGTTCTGAAGTCCAAGTGTGTTTTGTGTAATATTATAGACATGAGAAGTTTCCCAATATGACAATCCTTTCTCTTGCAACTTTCTCTCACAAAAAAATTTATTTTTTATTTCCCGTCAACTAAGTATAATCCAAAAACCTTTGGGATAATGTATTCTAAACTTGTACCTAAAAGGCTCAGCAAAGATTACTGAACAAGGACATTTTTTATGAAGACGTTTTTTTCCCCCAAGGCCAAGACATTGCAGTAACATGTTGTCTGGTATAAATAAAATCTACCAGGTAGTGAGAAATTTCTCATACTCCCCCATCCACCCATTAGTTGAGCATATTAAGCGAACTTGGAATTAATCATGTTGGATCAGTTTACTTTAATGAGGAAGGCACTGATGATATCTGTCCTCAAATTCTGGCACAAACTATTTCAGGCACTGAGATAATTATGTTTGTGAGGCCTTTAATGAGGAAACTGTCCCAGCTCAAGACTTAGTTTAGGCAAAGGGATTATTCTGAAGGCTTAGACATGGTAGTTATGCAGATCTCAGCTCCTGGAATCTTAAATGAATGTGAAAGAACTAGCTAAGAATCAGGACAACTCACATGCACGCTCCTTCCCTTCTCCTGTCTTACAAAAGCTAAAAGGCTCTTATTCTTAGGTAGATTTGTATACATACATACCTCAACTACTATTAAAAAGGAAGCATTTGAAGATATTACATTTTCAAATGGTATTTCTAAGAATGTTTCACATTTACTAGGGGGAGACACTCGGTCCCGTGTTTAGGGATTGAATAAACTCGGCTGCTGAGCCCGAGCCCGGCAGCAAAAAAAAAAAAAAAAAAAAAGAATGTTTCACATTTAAATGCAGTTTTCAATATTTTAAAAAAGAAAAATCATATTTATTAGAAGGAAGGCAGCTGTTATGGGGTGAATTTTATCTCTTCCAAAAAGATATGTTAAGATCCTAATCCCTAGTACCTCTGAATATAATCTTATTTGGTGATAGGATCTTTTACAGAGGTAAACAAGTTAAAATGAGGTCATTAGGTTGGGTCTTAATGTCATACATCTGGAGCAAAGAAAAAAGGAGAGAAACAGAGACAGACATGCATACATGAAGACACCCAGGGAGCAGATATTCATGTGATTGGAATGATACATCTCAGAGCCAGGGAAAGCCAAGCATTGCTGTAAGAGACACGGTGGGATTTTTTTTTTTTTCTGAGAGCCATCAGAAAGAGACTGTGTGGTCCTGCTGACACCTTGATGTCAGATGTCTAGTCACCAGAGATGTGAGATGATGAATTTCTGTGGTTCTGAGCCACTGAGTTTTCTGTACTTTGTTTCTCCAGCCCTAGAAAATGAATATGATGACTCTGTGGTTGAAAGCACAGGCTTTAGGATGTTGGCTTCCAAAAATTATACTGAAGAAACTTCTGAAAGGGGAGTTCCAAAAATATTTATGAATTTGACAGTTTCAGTGGGTTGGGGTTTTTCAGCCATCCCATATAACAAGATGAAAGAACTAATACTAGTTTACAAAATTTTATATACTCATTGTGTGTGTATGTGTGTGTGTATGTGTGTGTGTGTGTGTGTGTGCGCGCGCTGTTCTTCTCTGCTTCTCAGTAAAACTACAATCTTAATGGGAACCTCAGGAGAAGAGATGAGAGAGGAATCAAGGGAAGAAAGTAATTGATAATACCTTGTGGGAAAAAATAAATTTATTTTAAAACAAAATGTGAAAGTTGTGGGGAAATCGGTCATTTAATCATCTCCTTGAAGAAGTTAGAGTTTTAAAAAATATGTTAGCAAGGTACTGTCACTTGATCACAGTTAATCTAGATTTGTGAGGTATAATCTGCCTTTTGCTGCATGGAAAGGCCTTTGTGTCCAGTGGCAGTCAAGCTGTCAAAAGCAATGAAAGTGACCTCTGAATTAGTAAACATTCATTTACTAAAGGAAATGGGTATTCTTCATTTGTTCATTGTTCATTTGTTTCAGTAACCTCCCCACTGCCTCAACCACAAAGTATGCAATTTCATGAAGAAATCTTCTATATTTAATGACCAAGACTTTTGCTAAATATGACAGACCGTATACAGATAGCATAGCTTCTAATGATTCTCTTTATGAATCATGTCTTGATGAAGGAAGATTTGGCCTCAACCTAACTGTGTTACCAGTGACTAAGCAGAAAAAATGTGCATTGAGTATTTTCTGTGTGCCAAGCAGTACACTAAGTTTCTAATATAGGTATCTTATTTAATCCTCATGTAACTTTCTGAAGTGGATGTCTAGGTTTTACAGAAATTGAAGATGAGAGGTGAGAAAATTGCCCAAACTTCTGGTTCTGATAGGAGCCGGATAGCGACTCCATTCCTACTTCTTACCACTTACTACTACCGAAGCAAAAAAAAGAAAGAAAGAAAAATAAACCCGCAGAATTCATCTCTATGGAAGGTAAGAGAAAAAGGAAAACTCATAAACCCCAAATTTTATATAAGTATGGCCAAAAGATCATAACAAACAGAATAAGCTTACCACTCAATGCCAGAACACAATGGAAAAACACTAATAAGATACTCATGAGAGTGTGAACCAAGCATTTTAGATTCCACCAAGCTGTCCCTTAAATAAAAGACTATAGATAAATAATTTTAAACATAGGTTAACTGAGGAAACATCCCCATGGATCCTTTATGAGAAATCTACTAACAGGTAAGGGATAGTCATCAAGAGATAAACAGTCAAATTTTAGCAAAAAGACTAGGGGTAAATCTTGACTATATTTATCTGTAAACTAAAACAAAGATGGAAATTACCAAGAGAAAGCAGAGCTCAGGATGTTGATATTAGACCAGGCAGCCAAGCCAAGAAAGTATTAAGTAAGACAAAGCATGGTCCTTTGTAATGGTTAAATTCACATTAAAAATATAAGATTTGTGAGCAAATATTCTTCATACAACATACCATAATACTCTTAAAGCTTCTGTAAACAAAGAAAAAAATGATTTCTACAAACTAAGAACAACTGCTCTTCAAGTGCCCCTAGATGTTTATAAAAATCGACTCACAAAGAAAATGCCAACAAATTTCAAAAACCAGATTGTAGACTATAATTTGTGACCACGAAATAATAGACTAGAAACTGTCATATAAAATAAATACAAGAGAAACTCCAACCTCGTGAAAACATCTTTGGAATTTTAACATTTTATTTGAAAACAACCTGAAACTTACAAAAAAGCTGCAAAAGTAAGAACACATAGAATATTCATGCATTTTTCTACCCAGATTCATCTACAGTGAAGATATTCCCTATTTGCTTTATTTTTCATAATTTGTGTTTGTTCTGCATGTGTGCGCATGTGCAGGTATATATATATATATTTTCCTGATCATTTGAGAGTTAGTTCATATATCAAGGCTCTTTACTTTTTTACGTGACCATCAAATACCTCAGTATTTCCTAAGAATAAGCGAATTCTCAGATGTATCCACAGTACGATTATCAACTTCAGTGTCATATTAACACAATGCTTTTATCTAATCTACCATCCATATTTCCATTTTGTCAAGTATCTAAATATTATCCTTTACAGCATGTTTTTCCCTCCAGTGGAGGATTCATTCTAGGATCCAACATTGTTTTTGTTTGGGATGTCTCCTTTGCCTCCTTTAATCTGAAATGTTTCCACAGTCTTTGTCATTGATGACATTGCTGCTTTTGAAGGGTAGTCTCTCTCCACCTTTGTTTTTAATGTGATGATCTTTATTGGCCTGCTTGATGTTTCCTCATGGTTAGATTCAGATTATACATTCCAGGACCGAATAATACATTAGGGATGTGGTGTCCTTCTCAGGACATCTGCATCCCGATGCACGCCCGTGTCTACTTGCTCTTCATTAGTGATATTAATTTTAATCACCTGATTAAGGTCTACATTTTCCCACTATTTACTGTTTATTTTTTTCCATTGTAGTTTAAAAAAAATTAAAAAAAATTTTTTTTAACGTTTATTTATTTTTAAGACAGAGACAGAGCATGAATGGGGGAGGGTTGGAGACAGGGAGACACAGAATCTGAAACAGGCTCCAGGCTTTTTTTTTTTTTTTTAATTTTTTTTTCAACGTTTTTATTTATTTTTGGGACAGAGAGAGACAGAGCATGAACGGGGGAGGGGCAGAGAGAGAGGGAGACACAGAATCGGAAACAGGCTCCAGGCTCCGAGCCATCAGCCCAGAGCCTGACGCGGGGCTCGAACTCCCGGACCGCGAGATCGTGACCTGGCTGAAGTCGGACGCTTAACCGACTGCGCCACCCAGGCGCCCCTGAAACAGGCTCCAGGCTTTGAGCTGTCAGCACAGAGCCTGACGCAGGGCACGAACTCACGGACCATGTGATCATGACCTGAGCCGAAGTCGGCCGCGTAACCGACTGAGCCACCCAGGCACCCCTAAAAAATTTTTTTGGGGGGATCCTGGGAAGATGGCGTAATAGGAGGATGCTGGGCTCACCTCGTCCTGCTGATCACTTAGGTTCCACCCACACCTGCCTAAATAACCCAGAAAACCGCCAGAGACTAGCAGAAAGAGTCTCCGGAGCCAAGCGCAGACAAGAGGCCCACGGAAGAGGGTAGGAAGGGCGGAGAGGCGGTGCGTGCTCCACGGACTGGTGGGAGGCAGCCAGGGTGGAGGGGCGGCCCGCTGGCCAAGCAGAGCCCCCGAGTCTGGCTTGCAAAAGCGGAGGGGCCAGAGGAGTGTGTTCCGACAGCAAGGGGGACTTGACATCTGGAAGGTTATAAGCTAACAACTCTGCTCGGAGAACGGGAGGGCTGAGGACAACTGGAGGGAGAGTTGTTGAGCCCCGGATGACAGAGCTCAGCTTGGCGGGGAACAAAGGCGCTCGCCAGCGCCATCTCCCTCGCCCATCCCCCAGCCAAAATCCCAAAGGGAACCAGATCCTGCCAGGGAACTTGCTCGCACCGCGCAAACACCCAACGCTGTGCTTCTGCGGATCCATTCCTCTGGAGGGTCTGACTCCCTCCCAGTGCCGCAGGGCCCCTCCGGAAGTGGATCTCAAGGAAAAGCGAGCTGAGCCAGCCCCTCCCGCCCCTGTGCATCTTGCTGATCCACCCCAGCTAATAAGCCAGATCTCCAGCACCACAAGTCTGGCAGTGTGCAAGTAGCCCAGACGGGGGCCACCCCACCCCACAATGAGTCCCGCCCCTGGGAGAGGGGAAGATAAGGTACACACCAGTCTGACTATGGCCCCAGTGGTGGGCTGGAGATAGACATCAGGTCTGACTGCAGCCCCGCCCACCAACACAAGTTACTCCAGACAGCACAGGGGAAGTGCCCTGCAGTTTCGAGCCACCCCAGGGACTATCCAAAATAACAAAATGGAATAATTCTCCTCAAAAGAAACTCCAGGAAGTAGCAACAACTAACAAATTGATCAAAAATGATTTAAGCAATATAACAGAACAGGAATTTAGAATAATAGTCATAAAATTAATCGCTGGGCTAGAAAAAAGTATAGAGGACAGCAGAGAATCTTGCTACAGAGATCAAGGGACTAAGAAATAGTCATGAGGAGCTAAAATATTCTATAAATGAAGTGCAAAATAAAATGGAGGTGACCACAGCTCGGACTGAAGAGGCAGAGGAGAGAATAGGTGAACTAGAAGATAAAATTATGGAAAAAGAAGAAGCTGAGAAAAAGATAAAAAAAATCTAGGAGTATGAGGGGAAAGTTAGAGAACTAAGTGATGCACTAAAGAGAAATAATATACGCATAATTGGTATTCCAGAGGAGGAAGAGAGAGGGAAAGGTGCTGAAGGTGTACTTGAAGAAATAATAGCTGAAAACTTCCCGGATCTGGGGAAGGAAAAAGGCATTGAAATCCAAGAGGCACAGAGAACTCCCTTCAGACGTAACTTGAATCAATCTTCTGCACGGCATATCAGAGTGAAACTGGAAAAATACAAGGATAAAGAGAAAATTCTGAAAGCAGCTAGAGATACATGTGCTTTAACATATAAAGGGAGACCTATAAGACTCGTGACTGATCTCTCTACTGAAACTTGGCAGGCCAGAAAGGAATGGCAGGAGATCTTCAATGTGATGAACAGAAAAAATATGCAGCCGAGAATCCTTTATCCAGCAAGTCTGTCATTTAGAATAGAAGGAGAGATAAAGGTCTTCCCAAACAAACAAAAACTGAAGGAATTCGTCACCACTAAACCAGCCCTACAAGCGATCCTAAAGGGGATCCTGTGAGACAAAGTACCAGAGACCTCGCTACAAGCATGAAACCTACGGACATCACATTGACTCTAAACCCATATCTTTCTATAATAACACTGAATGTAAATGGACTAAATGCGCCAACCAAAAGACATAGGGTATCAGAATGGATAAAAAAACAAGACCCATCTATTTACTGTCTACAAGAGACTCATTTTAGACCTGAGGACACCTTCAGATTGAGAGTGAGGGGATGGAGAACTATTTAGCATGCCACTGGAAGTCAAAAGAAAGCTGGAGTAGCCATACTTATATCAGACAAACTAGACTTTAAATTAAAGGCTGTAACAAGAGATAAAGAAGGGCATTATATAATAATCACAGGGTCTATCCATCAGGAAGAGCTAACAATTATAAATGTCTATGCGCCGAATACAGGAGCCCCCAAATATATAAAACAATTACTCACAAACATAAGCAACCTGATTGATAAGAATGTGGTAATTGCATGGGACTTTAACACTCCACTTACAGAAATGGATAGATCATCTAGACACACGGTCAATAAAGAAACAAGGGCCCTGAATGATACATTGGATCAGATGTACTTGATAGATATATTTAGAACTCTGCACCCCAAAGCAACAGAATATACTTTCTTCTTGAGTGCACATGGAACATTCTCCAAGATAGATCACATACTGGGTCACAAAACAGCCCTTCATAAGTATACAAGAATTGAAATCATACCATGCATACTTTCAGACCACAGTGCTATGAAGCTTGAAATCAACCACAGGAAAAAGTCTGGAAAACCTCCAAAAGCATGGAGGTTAAAGAACAGCCTACTAAAGAATGAATGGGTCAACCAGGCAATTAGAGAAGCAATTTAAAAAATATGGAAACAAATGAAAATGAATATAGAACAATCCAAATGCTTTGGGATGCAGCGAAGGCAGTCCTGAGAGGAAAATACATAGCAATCCAGGGCTATCTCAAGAAACAAGAAAAATCCCAAATACAAAATCTAACAGCACACCTAAAGGAAACAGAAGCAGAACAGCAAAGACAGCCTAAACCCAGCAGAAGAAGAGAAATAATAAAGATCAGAGCAGAAATAAACAATATAGAATCTAAAAAAAACTGTAGAGCAGATCAACGAAACCAAGAGTTGGTTTTTTGAAAAAATAAACAAAATTGATAAACCTCTAGCCAGGCTTCTCAAAAAGAAAAGGGAGATGACCCAAATAGATAAAATCATGAATGAAAATGGAATGACTACAACCAATCCCTCAGAGATACAAGCAATTATCAGGGAATACTATGAAAAATTATATGCCAACAAATTGGACAACCTGGAAGAAATGGACAAATTCCATTTAAACACCCACACGCTCCCAAAACTCAATCAGGAGGAAATAGAAAGCTTGAACAGACCCATAACCAGCGAAGAAATTGAATCAGTCATCAAAAATCTCCCAAAAATAAGAGTCCAGGACCAGATGGCTTCCCAGGGGAGTTCTACCAGACGTTTAAAGCAGAGATAATACCTATCCTTCTCAAGCTATTCAAAGAAATAGAAAGGGAAGGAAAACTTCCAGACACATTCTATGAAGCCAGTATTACTTTGATTCCTAAACCAGACAGAGACCCAGTAAAAAAAGAGAACTACAGGCCAATATCCCTGATGAATATGGATGCAAAAATTCTCAATAAGATACTAGCAAATCGAATTCAACAGCATATAAAAAGAATTATTCACCATGATCAAGTGGGATTCATTCCTGGGATGCAGGGCTGGTTCAACATTCGCAAATCAATCAACGTGACACATCACATTAATAAAAGAAAAGATAAGAACCATATGATCCTGTCAATCGATGCAGAAAAGACATTTGACAAAATTCAGCAACCTTTCTTAATAAAAACCCTTGAGAAAGTCGGGATAGAAGGAACATACTTAAGGATCATAAAAGCCATTTATGAAAAGCCCACAGCTAACATCATCCTCAATGGGGAAAAACTGAGAGCTTTTTCCCTGAGATCAGGAACAGGACAGGGATGTCCACCCTCACTGCTGTTGTTTAACGTAGTGTTGGAAGTTCTAGCATCAGCAATCAGACAACAAAAGGAAATCAAAGGCATCAAAATTGGCAAAGATGAAGTCAAGCTTTCGCTTTTTGCAGATGACATGATACTATACATGGAAAATCCGATAGACTCCACCAAAAGTCTGCTAGAACTCATACATGAATTCAGCAAAGGTGCAGGATACAAAATCAATGTACAGAAATCAGTTGCATTCTTATACACTAACAATGAAGCAACAGAAAGACAAATAAAGAAACTGTTCCCATTCACAGTTGCACCAAGAAGCATAAAATACCTAGGAATAAATCTAACCAAAGATGTAAAAGATCTGTATGCTGAAAACTATAGAAAGATTATGAAGGAAATTGAAGAAGATATAAAGAAATGGAAAGACATTCCGTGTTCATGGATTGGAAGAATAAATATTGTCAAAATGTCAATACTACCCAAAGCTATCTACACATTCAATGCAATCCCAATCAAAATTGCACCAGCATTCTTCTCGAAACTAGAACAAGCAATCCTAAAATTCATATGGAACCACAAAAGGCCCCGAATAGCCAAAGTAATTTTGAAGAAGACCAAAGCAGGAGGCATCACAATCCCAGACTTTAGCTTCTACTACAAAGCTGTAATCATCAAGACAGCATGGTATTGGCACAAAAACAGACACATAGACCAATGGAATAGAATAGAAACCCCAGAACCAGACCCACAAACGTATGGCCAACTAATCTTTGACAGAGCAGGAAAGAATATCCAATGGAGAAAAGACAGTCTGTTTAACAAATGGTGCTGGGAGAACTGGACAGCAACATGCAGAAGGTTGAAACTAGACCACTTTCTCACACCATTCACAAAAATAAACTTAAAATGGATAAAGGACCTGAATGTGAGACAGGAAACCATCAAAGCCCTAGAGGAGAAAGCAGGAAAAGACCTCTCTGACCTCAGCCATAGCAATTTCTTACTTGACACATCCCCAAAGGCAAGGGAATTAAAAGCAAAAATGAACTACTGGGACCTTTTGAAGATAAAAAGCTTCTGCACAGCAAAGGAAACAACCAACAAAACTAAAAGGCAACCAACGGAATGGGAAAAGGTATTTGCAAATGACATATCAGACAAAGGGCTAGTATCCAAAATCTATAAAGAGCTCACCAAACTCCACACCCAAAAAACAAATAACCCAGTGAAGAAATGGGCAGAAAACATGAATAGACACTTCTCTAAAGAAGACATCCGGATGGCCAACAGGCACATGAAAAGATGCTCAACGTCGCTCCTTATCAGGGAAATACAAATCAAAACCACACTCAGATATCACCTCACGCCAGTGTGAGTGGCCAAAATGAACAAATCAGGAGACTATAGATGCTGGAGAGGATGTTGAGAAACGGGAATCCTCTTGCACTGTTGGTGGGAATGCAAACTGGTGCAGCCACTCTGGAAAACAGTGTGGAGGTTCCTCAGAAAATTAAAAATAGATCTACCCTATGACCCAGCAATAGCACTGCTAGGAATTTACCCCAGGGATACAGGAATGCTGATGCATAGGGGCACTTGTACCCCAATATTTATAGCAGCACTCTCAACAATAGCCAAATTATGGAAAGAGCCTAAATGTCCATCAACTGATGAATGGATAAAGAAATTGTGGTTTATATACACAATGGAGTACTACGTGGCAATGAGAAAAATGAAATATGGCCCTTTGTAGCAACATGGATGGAACTGGAGAGTGTGATGCTAAGTGAAATAAGCCATACAGAGAAAGACAGATACCATATGGTTTCACTCTTACGTGGATCCTGAGAAACTTAACAGGAACCCATGGGGGAGGGGAAGGGGAAAAAAAAAGGAGGTTAGAGTGGGAGAGAGCCAAAGCATAAGAGACTCTTAAAAACTGAGAACAAACTGAGGGTTGATGGGGGGTGGGAGGGAGGGGAGGGTGGGTGATGGGTATTGAGGAGGGCACCTTTTGGGATGAGCACTGGGTGTTGTATGGAAACCAATTTGACAATAAACTTCATATATTGGAAAAAAATAAAAATAAAAAAAATAAATAAAAAATAAAAAAAATTTTAATGTTTATTCATTTTTGAGAGAGACACACACACAGAGTGTGATTGTGAGAGGGTCAGAGGGAGGGAGACACAGAATCCAAAGCAGGCTCCAGGCTCTGAGCTGTCAGCACAGTGCCTGAGACAGGGCTTGAACTCACGAATGGAGAGATCAGAACTGAGCTGAAACCAGACGCTTAACCCACTGAGCCTCCCAGGCACCCCTATTTTTTCCAGTGTAGGTAATAAGTAATCTTTGGGGAGATTTACTTTAAAATGGTGTACATGTCCTATGCTCATCAGAAATCCCCCCTACACTTAGCATAAATTGATGAATCATCTCATAACTAATCTTTACTATGATGGCTACAAAATGAAGATTTTCCATTTCCAGTATTCTCTTTGTATTTACCAGTCAGTAATTGGCATTCTACTATAAGCAAGGCCGTCCCTTTGTTCCTCCTCATTCATTTACTTACCTGCTGTAAATGAAGTCAAGGATTCCGATTTTTAAAAATATCTTTAATCAATTATTGCACATTAATTGGGTCCTCAAATTGTCCCAGATTTGGACAGTAGGAACCCCGTTATTAAACTGGCTCTTGTCACTTTGGGACATGCCTCCATCTTTTTTTTTAACTCCCTTCCTCTCTTTCTGGCACAATATGTCCTGGGCTCATTGTGTTGTCCTCTAGAATCAGCCATTTCTTCAGGGATCTCTGGTTCTCTTCATCAAAGACCTATATCTCCACATTGAGCATATTTACTCCTACTGGTGTCTTTGCTTCTTAGACCTTTTGCACACAGTGCTCCTGAAAGTGTAGGAGAAAAATACTTACATGTCACTCTTTCGTCAAAAATAACCCCAAAGCTTACTGACTTGAACTTCAAGGTATGTTTAAAACAAAACAAAAACTCCATCTAAAGAAAACCTACATGTCAAAACTTATGGAACACAAAATATTATTTGAAATCAAATGTCTAGCCTTACATGATTTCATTAGTAATAATAAAAGAATGAAAATAGAGGAACAAACCATTAATGTTCACCATAATAAACAATAATCACAGAGACCTACGGACAGCCAAAGGAAAGCAAAGCAGAATTTATGACTTAGAAAACAAAGGTTAGAAATGTTTGAGATATACATACAAACAATAAAATGTAGATAATTCTGGCAAGTCCATAATTTAAAGAAAATATACTTGGATACATTTTCCTTTATGGGCCTGAAGATTCCTTTAATACTTATATATATTCTAATTATTTACTTTCTCTATCTTCTTGGAAAAATATGAAAATAAAAATTGTGACTGTTCACTCCTTTTTTAAGTTCTACAAGTTCTACCATGACTTGCATGACTTGCATAAGTGATTCACATTACTGCAACCAAAGATACGTGCAATATTTATAATTTCCTAGAGGAAATTTTGTATAAGATGCATACTAATTTACTCTTTAATGTTGGTGCTAAAGAAGAGAGAAAGACCTGCCAATTAAATCTACTTTGCCATGGAAATGCTGCTAGGATAAGTAATTTCTGACCCGAGAGTGGTCATATGGGGTCTGGGATCCTCCTGCAAAGAGGGTACTTGAATGCAAACAAACTCCTCTGCTCTCTGCTTGCTGAAAAGCTGGGTTATCTATTTTGGCAGATGATGGTTTTGTGGGGCTTTTATATAATTCGGAGGGATTCAGTTAAAGAAAGAGGATGCAAAATGATGTAAACACAATTTGGGAAAAGAATAATTGTTTACTTAGAATGAGAGAGGAAATCATGACCACCCACTGAAGGCTTAGAGACTGAGGTCTCATCTGACCCTCCTTCAGGCCCTTTTCCACTCATGCTACGTATTTTCATTATTCTAACCTGGCCTCTCTGTCAGCACCTAGAATACTGAACACTTTCCAACAATTCCCAGTACTTGCAAGGGATCCACGTCAAGTGAGGGGAGTGAAGGTTATGCTCCATTAACTTCACAATCAATCTTCCTCTGGCTCAGACTTGTGAAAAACATCTACCACCTGCCAGGCATTATTGTAGGTGTGAGGATACAACCCTGAATAAAGGTGCTGTTTTTATAGACTTTATAGTCTAGTGGTGGGATGGGATAGAGAAAGTCAGGAAGGCAAATATGAATATAAATATGCCAAGATGGTGATAAGGGCTATGGGGAAAAAGTTGGTAAAGGGAGAGGGTTCTGGGGAGAATTTCTAGATACAGTAGTCAGGGGGACTTCTCTGAAAGGATGAATTTGAAGTTAAGATCTGAAGGAAGTGAAGGAGTCAGTTACACATGTAGGGACACAATCCCCCCCCCCCCGAAAAAAAAACAGGAAGTAAATGGCTCTGGCATGGAGGGGTGTTTGCCTTACCAGTCTGACTGGAATAGAGTGAATCAGGAGAGTTGTGGAAGATGAAGTCAGAAGTTAAGGAGGGAAAAATCACGCAGGATCTTGTAAAGTTTTTGGCTTTGATGCTGACTGAAATGCTTTTTGGTCAGAGGAGTGTTGTGATCTATCATGTGTTTAGAAAAGAGGGAGGGCAGGGGTGGATAAAGGGAGACAAACTAGGAAGCTTTTAAGATAGTGGTGATTTGGACTACTCAGGTAGGGAAAGATGTAGTGACAAGTGGTAAAGGTTTCAGTGTATTTTGAAGGTGGAGCTGGTAAGATTTGCTGGTAGATTGAGTCATGGGAGAAATAGAGGAGTCAATGATGAAATCAGTGTCTTTGGCTTGAGTAACTGGAAGAAAGAAGTTTCATTTCCTAAGAACAAGAAGTCCTTTCCTAAGAACAGGAATTCCTTGGGGGTGTTCCAGGGGCTATGGCAAAGTGTGCTGATGGTTGAGATCTGGAGTTCAAATTTGAGCTTATTGAGGCCCAGGTGGCTGTTGGACATCCAAATGGAGATGTTGGTGCTATTTAATGATCTGGTGCCTGAGGTTCAAAGGAAGCATTAGGACTGCAAATGCAAATTTGTGTCACTGCATATAGATAGGCTTTGCAGCCATGGATTTATTAGATTACCTAAGGAATGAATTTATAATGAGCCTGGGGCACTCAAAATTTTATAGTTTGAGAAGATGAGGAAAACCAGCAGAGCTTGAAGAAGAACTGAGTGAATGGGTATCATAAAAACCATGAGAAGTGTTTGAAGAAGGAGGAAATAACTTTGTCAAGTTCTGTAGATAGGTGGAGTGATATTTAGATTATCTAAATGTTTTGTAATGTATTTGTAGAGAATATAGGGCCAGTAGAATAGCAATTTAACTGGTCTCTGGGTCCCTTGGTATCTTGAAATTGCTGCCACATTGCTGACATTAAATATCCTAAAATTCAAGTCTAGTCTAGAGAAAGTAGTCAGCTGTCCACAATGTGGTAACAAGGCAGGAACAGGTAGACTATAGTTTGGGGGCCTCAGCAGATTTTATAGCATTGAGCTGCCCAGATAACAGTCCAGGACTTTCTGGGGAGGCAAAAAACAGGGAATAATATTAAATCGAAGCCTTCTCCTTCTCCTCCCTCTCCTGGGGTTTGTGGAACCTTGCATACAATTGCTGGCAGACAAAGGCAGGGAGAAAAACCTGGCTAGCTTTGCTCTCTCTCTTTGTTTTCTTTCATTTTGCTTTTAGCTGAGGAAGAAGGTATGTTTTAGGAAAGGTAATTCTTTTTTAAGTGGAATTATTAATTTTTTTAATGCACTAATGGCCAAAACTTGTTCCAGCAAAAGTGTAAAACCTTCTTTAACTTTTTTTAAAATGCAAAAATATTACTGTTCTGAATGAATACATGTGTAAAGGTGACTAAGCAAATTTTTGAAGGATTGTTACCTTTATTTTAGATAGAGTCCAATCAGTCAACTTGAATGGAGTCAAGAAATTAAACTGTGTTTTAAACCAGTAATTTTGTTTTTCACTATAACTTTACACTCCAAATGAAATTTAATTTCTGAATAGCTAGTCTGGAAATTGACAGTCACTTTGAATTGGTTAGTATACATACTATGACAGCGTGCTTAGAATATAGATGATGCCTGACTTTAACGCTTTTTCCACCCATCCCCAAGATTAAAATGTTAGGAAGCGGGGGCGCCTGGGTGGCTCAGTCGTTTGAGCGTGGGACTTTGGCTCAGGTCATGATATCGTGATTTGTGAGTTCAAGCCCCGTGTCGGGCCCTGTGCCGACAGCTCAGAGCCTGGAGCCTGTTTCAGATTCTGTGTCTCCCTCTCTCTCTGCCTCTCCCCTGCTCATGCTCTGTCTCTGTCTGTCAAAAATAAATAAACATTAAAAAAGTTTTTTTTAAATGTAAGGAAGGAAACAAAAGTTTAGGTGTAATTTTAATTGTATTTGAGCCCTAAGTGAGAGACTCCACTGTCAAATCACTTCTTTGGTAAATACAATGGAAATTTATGTTGAAAAGTTCTGGTTCCAAACTTTTGGAAATTGACATTAAAATGAATATTAAAAATATATGTATTTAACAAATTTGAAAAATTTTTTCTTATTGATTGAAGATTTCCTTAACTCAGGCTTCTAGCATAAAACAATAACATTTCCATTGGTAATTTAATTTTTTTGGAGGACTCTTAATTTTTCTAGATTATCTGCATTTCATTATCGAAGGGGCATTTGTCACTGAATGCAAAACAAATATGACATATTTTAATCCTTGAAGACTCAGACTCTTACATAAAAACTAAAGTTATCAAAGATGCTATGGTTGTCACTTTGAAATTTCCCTAAACTAGCCTTTATACCAAAATTCTGAAATTTACCATTTCCTTAATTGGTTGAAGTATTATTGGGTGTGTGTGTGTGTGTGTGTGTGTAAAATGGACTGATTTTACAATTGATATGTGTTCTAAATCACACATACACACTAACATATGCATCCTAGTCTATATTTTGTGGCAAAGTGAAAACTTAATGGAAGATGTAGGTATTTCAAAGAACTGAATACACTTACTCTCCCTTTTATTTCTTTTCTCTATTAAGAGTATGCTGATGCTGTCTAAAATGTCATGTCTTTGTATTTTCCGATGTATTCCTGAGAGAGGATTTCTTTTTCTTACTGAAGGATACAATAGTTAGATGAGAATAATAGCAATTGATTTCCTACCTATGTTCATGTGAAACAATACGAAGTGAACCCTTATCACTCAAATTTTGATTTTTAATATTATTTTCCAGTAATTAAAACTAGAGCTTTTCAGGGTATACTTCAATTCAAGAAGAATTTTTATTTTCCTGGCCAAATGCTTTTGAAAGTATCTGAGGGTAATATAAAAGGGAGAGAAACAGACTTGAGATTTCAAGTGGCCAAGCAGTAATTATTAGATCTGTAGATAAAGGAAACAGATGGAATCTGTAAAGGCTGTTTGCCCACTATGATACTCTAAAAGGACAAATATTACAAAAGGTCCTAAAAGAAACTCATATGTGAGTTTCTGGCAGTATTTACTAAAATGCTACATGTCGTTCCATAAGTCATACACTAAAATTTGTGCAACACCTAGGGTAACACACACAGAAGATATATACAAATCTTTAAAAAATGTTATACTGGGGGCACCTGGGTGGCTCAGTAGGTTGAGCGTCTGACTTCAGCTCAGGTCATGATCTCGCTCATGGTTTCGAGCCCCATGTTGGGCTCTGTGCTGACAGCTTAAGCCTGGAGCCTGCTTGGGATTCTGTGTCTCCCTCTCTCTCTGGCCCTCCCCTGCTCATGCTCTGTCTCTCTTAAATAAGCATTAAAAAAAAATAAAAATGCTATACTTATTGTTAGTTTCATCACTCTTATATTAAAAGTATTATGTTAGTGTTATGTAATAATGAATTTAAAATACATTGCCTACCCAGAAATTAAAACCTGTAAAAGCCAGGTAAAGTCACCAGATTTGTAGCATTGGTAAAATAAAAAAGATATGACAGTTTCATTCACTGAACACTAAGGCTATTCTTCACATGTAAAAGTTGACTATTTGAGCATATAAATTCCTCCCCATCTACAAAAAATAAAGCTTTGAAAAATAAGGATAGGATAGCCCAGATATAATAGTAGATTAAAACAACAATTTGAGAGAAATAGTCACTTCTGAGTAGAGATAGTGTGGCTGTGGGGACCATGTACAGGCTTGTGGCTTTGACTTATGCTGCTCAGGCTGTTGAAAACCAGACAGGCTATCCTCCATGCTACCCATACCCCATATCTAGGTGGGAAATTGAATAAAAATAATTAACAAAATAATTTATAATCACCTTGGCAAATCCAGAAAGCTAAGAAAATTTAAAATTATAGCAAAGAGTTAAATAACCATGTATGTTCATTTAAGTGAATCAAGATCGGTAACTGTTAGAAGAAAGGGAGTCTCAGAACACAGGATACAAAGATCCTAGTTAGTAGTAACACTTATTACTTAAAACACACACACACACACACACACACACACACACAGTCACTCCTTTTGTGAGTCAAGTGTCATGAGGGCCAAGAATATCTTTCCTGGAGCCAGCAAACAGAAACATTTAAACATGTTGGACTTTCAAACATTTAAAATGTTGGGCACCTGGGTGGCTCAGTCAGTTAAGCATCCAACTCTTGATTTTGGCTCAGGTCATGCATGATCTCATGCTTAGTGAGTTCGAGTTTCACATCAGCTCTGCACTGACAATGTGGAGTCTGCTTGGGATTCTCTCTCTCCCTCTCTCTCTGCCTTTCCCCTCCTTGTGTGCTTGCTCTCTCTCTCTCTCTGTCTCTCTCAAAATAAATAAACTTAAAAATATTAAAAAAATAAAATGTTGGACTTTATATTAAAATGTGAGCACAAAAAGAGACTAAAAATTATAGGTCAAAAGTTACGAAGTATCATTTACACAAGATGAGTAAGTTATAGAGATCTGATATACAGCATGATGAGTGAGAGTAGTTAATGATGTTGTCAGATACTTGAAATCTTTATGGAAATATTTTGATTATAGATTTCCAATGGATCTTAAATGGAATCTTCTCTATACACCATGTGAAGGTGACAGATATGTTATTTAGCTTGATTGTACCAGTCTTTTCCCAATGTATACATATACCAAAATATCAAGTTGTATACCTTAAATGTATACAATTTTTATATGTCAAAAAGGCCACCAAGAAGGCAAATGTATATTATACTATTAATGGTCACTTTTTACTTTTAAATGGTGACATACAAGTTGTAAAAGTAAAAGGTAGCTTCATTTCACAGCTTGAATTTATTTTTCTTGTGAAATCATATCTTACTATTTCAGCAGATTATTTACCATCCAACCAAACTCTTTCAAAAAAGCAGTAACCTGTCACCATTCTTTTTTGGCTTTAGTTTGCTTGTTTATTTATTTGTTCATGCACGTATTCATTCACACAACGCATTCTTATTGAGTGCCATATGCCAAGCACAGTATTATTAAGTGGGGATCCATTACTGAACAAAGCTCCCCTAATTCCCTAATTCCTGCCTTCACAGAGCATTCATTTCAGAACATAGAGACAGACAATAATCATCAAACTTATTAAATAAGTGTACTGTTGGCTATATTAAAAGATAACAAGGGTTTTGGGGAAAATACATCAAGGTAAGGCAGATTGGGAATTCTGGGTACCAGGTGGTAAATTTTCATGGTGTGGTCAGGTTGGACCTTATTAAAAGGTGACATTTGAGCAAGGAAGTTAAAGAGGAGGGTAGGTGAGAGAAGATATATATAGTGGAAAAGTGTTCCAGATAGGAAAAAAATAGCTAGAACAAAGAAAATGCTATCACTATGAAATATATTAATAATTGATTCCCAATTAATAAGAAAAATATTGATGTGGAGTTTTTCAGTAAACGTTATTTAAATTGCCCTTAAGGCCTGAAGATCCCTAATATTTCTAGCACATTTAGTAATAAATTTGTTTCTCTTGGGAAGATGATAGCAATAAAAAGCAATGATAAACTTTTGTCCTCAAGCAGGTCTGACAGTGATCTGTGTGAATGCTTCTGAAAAAAAAAATGACTTTTATGGTATTGAAACAACTGAAGTTATAAAATGTTTGCAAAGTCCTGATGACAAATCTATATGCAAAATCTGTGCCAGATTAGTGTTTACCGCTGCAGCTGAAGAATGGCCTGTCCATTCTTTTCTCCTCAAAGGCAGTAATGAAGTTACTATCGGAAGTCATCACTACAATCACTGCCATCATAGGACAAGCCTGAAGAAGGGTCTGGAAGCTACACGCTCTTGAATCAGATGGCCTAATAGGAGGCAAGAACTCCTCAAGGATCTGACTCACAGACTGGGGGAAGTGTAGTTTAGATTATACATGTGGAGAAAATTTCAATCCACAAACAGAGTTGAAAACATATGAGAAATGCAGAGAGCAGAAGCAGTTTGCCCAACAACGTGTTGTATGATATTTGGTGTAAGCAAATAGTATCAAAAGAATCCTTTGAATAGAGGTGACCTATGTGCCTTTTGCCTATTAAAAAAGCCTGAAAATTTAATCTAGCCTTAGTATTTTATTTGTTATTATTTTTTAATGCTATTTGTTTTTGAGAGAGAAAGAGAGAGCATGAATAGGGGAAGGACAGAGAAATTGAGGAGACAGAAGATCTGAAGCTGGCTCTGTGCTGATAAGTGGCTAGTCCTATGTGGGGCTTGAACTCACTAACTGTGAGATCATGACCTGAGCCAAAGTCTGGCACTCAGTTGATTGAGCCATCCAGGCGCCCTAACCTAGCCTTGAGTATTTTAACTCAACCAGCCATTCAGCAGTGCTCAAAATATTTTTCTCTCCCTAATCAGCTCTGTCTCCCATTTTGCGCGCACGCACGTGTATGCGTGTGTGTGTGTGTGAGAGAGAGAGAGAGAGAGAGAGAGAGAGAGAGAGAGAGAGACCTAGCACTTAGTCATCAGGTGCTTAGAAAGGTAAGCCTGTTTTCACTAGAATTTAGCTACCGAGTTTCCATTTGACAGTTTCCAGACCATTTGTTTCTATGTTGGTGATATCAACACATTGAAGGAATTATTATTTTCACTTGGAAAAAACTCTCAAGTTTCATTTCAGTATTGAGATGAGCCCAGGTTTTGGAGGAAAAGGTACCAGATCATTTTTTTCCTGATGACTAGGGACTATCCCCTCCTTATACCTTGGTGTGTGGAGCTCAAAGGCTGCTGGGAAAGAGGGTAGGTGAGTTTTCACAATAAACCAAGAGGACTGTGGGAAGAAAAGGATTAAGACCTTGACACAATTTTTTGAGGGAGGTGGGGGTGGTGGAGACTGAATGTTGGAATATTCTGAGCACAGTAAACCCTTAGAGACCAGCAGATGGGAAAGGCCACCCAGCAAAATCACCTAGACCCAAAGAGAAACTAACTATGAAATCAGGGCTTAGGTTATCCTACAAAAGAGCTAGTTGTGGGCATGACGTGAAGTCGGTAGAGAGACACTCTCTGCCCGCTCAGCCCTGGAACTTTGGTCTAAGCTTATGCATGTATTCCACACCACAGATCAGAGAACACACGATTCGATCTGCCAGTGAAGCAGATTGAATGTTAAGACTTGTAAGGGAGCTTTTAGAAGAAATTGCTCTCTTGCTGGTGGTGTTGAGATACCGTGAGCCTGAAGGTAAAAAGGTACGTGATCAGCCAGCCAGCCTTGTGGAAGCAGAACTGAGAAATGCTTTCTACCGTTCTTTCATCCCTTTCCTGGTTCCTTCTCAAATATCATTTGCCCAGGGCATCTGCAGACTTGATGGAAAAGGAATTCTCAGTACGAGTGACCATGTAAGTGTGTTTGGTGTGGCTCCAGTAACTCATGAGCCGCATCTGTTTCAGGGAATAAGGTTTCATTCATAGGTCACTTTTTGTAATTCCATTTTGATCTTATTCACATCTTCTTATATGTTTTGTTTGATGAAAACTGTGCCCAAGCCAGTGGAGACTTAAAACTGATGTTGTTCAGACCTGGTTCTACTGACTTGTCTCTCCCGATAGTGCTGTACACGGTTGGTTGGCTACCACCGTTTAGTGGCAGTGATGATGGCCTTGGTAGTGGTGGCTATAGGTTTCTTGTGGAGACCGGAAGCAGAGAGTTGGAAATGCATTATTGGGTGACGCTTTATTTTTAAAAGTAGCTGAAATATGTTTTTGTTTTCAAGGTGCCTGAGACCAAAAGAAATGTCCCTAGCATCAAATCCCATATACATGCAAAGAAATCCTGTTAATGCTTTTTGGTAAATAAGTCAAACAACACTGAAACTTCCAATGTGTTCTCCACTAGAATGCCTCACCTTCTCCATTAGTTTTCATTTCACCTGTGGACTCAAATTTCTCCCATTCATTTTGAGAATTCTGGAGAGAAGTTTGTGGCTTGATAACAAGCAAATAGGCAGCAGTGCTCTGAACCCTCAACTTCACAGGATGAAGAGCTCCCGATGCTCCAGGGATAGCAAATATTTCATGGGATACGCTGTTTGATCTAATTCTTCTTTTTTTTTTTAAGCAAAGGCTCTCTGAGGTGAAAACAAATTTGTAATTGGTGATACACATGGTGGCAAGTTGACTCTTACCATTGTGAATAGTAGGGAAAATTAAGAATTTAACCAAGAGCTGGTGTTAAAGAGAACTCAGAGGTGAAAGCCTCGCTCTCTCTCTCTCTCAACTTCTCTTCCCTTCAATATGCACTGAACAACCAAGACTTTACGCTGCCTCTTATCTCATTAGGATGCCATGCTGAGCCGTCTTCATTTTCACACTGTCTTTTGCTGTGATTTCTCTTTTCTGCCTTTTCTTTTTTTAAATCTTCTTTCCTACTATGCCCAAAACCAACCATTCTTGTCCTATATTCCATTCTCTCAGAGTGTTTCTGGGGTCCAGAATGAATCTTATAAACTAAGGAATTGCTGGATAATTGTTACAGTTTCCATATCACAAAAAATATTTGCATCTTAAAGGAGTAATTCTGGAGGTGGCATGCCATATCCTAAATTAGAATTTTCAATTCTGGGATATTCAATTCTGGAATAAAGGTGTTCGTAGTCCTTCTTGGATAATATTACCTGGGTACTCTGCTTACATTGTGCATATATAAATGGGCATGGAATGTGTAGCTATAAAACTCTGGGCCACTGAGCCAAGTTTCAAAGTGTAGCTATACAGTGAGTAATACAGATAATGACTTTTACACAGTGCATAGACTTCTTCATATGGCCCTCAATCTTGAACACTTTCCGTACAAAAAGTTGAGAAATACGTACTATTTCAGCAAGAGCAAAAACAATAAAACCTGCATGGGGCTTCCTAACTTTTGTGTTGGGAATAGATTGCAGATGTTCCCTGAAATATTGATCCCTTTATCCTGTTGACTCTCAAACTTTAGCATGAATCAGAAAGCCTAGAAACCTTGTTAACATACAGAGTTTCTGTCTCAAGCGGAGCCTGACAATATACATTTCTTGTAAGTTTTTAGGTGCTGTTGCTGCTGCTGTTGTTTTGGGGACCACATTTACAGAATTGCTTTAGCCTTCGGGGCACTTAAATTGAGTCATCAAACAAGGGCTCAAGGAGCCCGATCTGGCAGTGCTTGCTCTCACATGCCTGCTAAGCACTGAGGAGATGCTCTACCTTGTGGAAATCTACTTTAGAATCCAGTCCAGGCTGCTGCTGGAAGAGTTTACATTCAGAACACAGCATACAGCTCAAGGTGAATTGCACAGGGGTGAGGGTCGGAGAGGCCACAAGAAAGGTCCTGGAGGGTGTTATTTTAGGACTGGGCTCCTCAAGCTGTTTGTGACATGTTTCATTAGTGCATACAATCTAGCTTCAGTATGACCATTCTAAAAATGGATGCATTTTCTGCAAATTAGATGTTCTCCCTTATTTTGGAATATCTCATCTACAAAAGTTTATTTGGGTTTGAAATCCATTTGCATTGCTATAAGAAATTTCAACATTACATTGGTAAAGGAGAGTAAAGGAAGTGCTTTTAGATTTTTTTAAGTATAACTTCAATTGGCTAGTTTTTAAGCAGCTATAAAATGGGAAAATGGTTTTAAAATTTTTTATTATCTATATGTGAACAAAGTTTTTTACTTGATGTGACTCTTAAGGATTTGAAGAAAGATCACCATAAAAATCATGATTAGGAAATGCTTGTCGTCAGCTTAATCATAAAATCAAACATAAAAATCTATTTTCATAAAAGGAAGCTCAAGTTTCTCATTAAAGAAAAAAATGAAAAGTCTTTATTTTGAAGTTTTATATAAATTCAATAGTTAATACTCTTTCTATCACTTTTATTTGACTTTTCTAACATTGTTATCTTACATCAAGAATGTAATTTTTTTTCCCCACCAAGCGCTATATAGATATTCCCAAATCCATTCCAGTTTATCCCAGTTCTCATACAAATATAATAATTTTGTATGTCTACTCTAACTTGAAAATGGTTGGGAGACACTGCCATGGTCCCCACTGAATGTGACTCAGCCAAGTAGTATTTAAAATGATGTCCCCAGGGTGCCTGGGTTGCTCAGTTGGTTAAGCATTTGACTTCAGCTCAGGTTATAATCTCAGTTTGTGGGTTTGAGCCCCATGTCAGGCTCTGTGCTGACAGCTCAGAGGATGGATCCTGCTTTGGATTCTGTGTCTCCCTCTCTCTCTGCCTCTCTCTTTCTTTCTCAAAAATAAACATAAAAAATTAAAACTAAAATAAAATAAAATTATGCTCCCCACTTCTATGTCTAGAACTGTAGAGTAAACCCCCTTAGAGCAGATTTGTGCTATTATGGGACAATCAATTGCATTATCCCTCTTAAAAATAATTTTAAGGTAAGTAGGTACCCATTGCTTTAGGGAAAATATGAAGCAGCATCTATATATGGTTTGACAAAGACACCAGTTTTCCTCAATTATACAGAAATGAGCATGGGAATGAAGTAGATAAATCTGCACAAATGACAAGGATCTTCCTGGGAAGAAAGTGATAAAGACACCAACCATTTTCCTTTTGAGATTCACTGTTATCATAATGAAGCTCTGTGGTAGATTAGAATGGCTCCAACTAATGCCCCCAGGGATCCCCAGAAAAGAATTCATCTTATAAGAAATGAAAAATTCTGATTGGTAGCTTGGATTTATGGCTGTCTATGTCATGAAAGGAAGAATTATTTAGGAATAGCATTTTTCAAAAGTGAGAGATCTCTTTCTAATCCAGATACTCTGACATGGAGGCCAGAATAATGAATACATTTTGTGAATAAAACTAAGTATGATTTCAAATTTATCTGTAGTTTATGTGGCTATTTTGGGGCTAAGTGGAATAGTGCATATAAAATACTTAGAAGAGTTAATGGCCCATGGTAAGTGCTTAATAAATGCTAGTCACTGCTAATGTCAAAACAAATTAAGTATGAATCCTTACTTAGGAACTGAATATTTGGGAGCCCAAGTAGAATACTCCCTTAACTGATCATAATATTGAAAGTAATGAGGTTATTTTTCCTCAAAACAAAACAAACACAACACACACCAGGTTCAGAAAGAACCTCTTAAAATCTTTGTGAGATTAGTTTTCAATGACAATAATTGTAGCCTAAAATGGGGCCCAGTGGTGATGGATCAGATTCTTCATTTGTTTCCTTGGCATTTAGAAACAAGGATGATTTTTGTTGTTGTTTGTTGTTGTTGTTTGTTGTTGTTGTTATAAATAAGTTTCTTTGTCCTTCAATAATTTCAGTGGGCAAAGGAAAGATAGAAATAGAGAGAGAGGAGGGAGGAGGTGGGAGGAAGAAGGGGAAGAAAAAGAGACAGATTGAGAGAGAGAGAGAGAGAGAGAGAGAGAGAGCTGTCAGATAACTAACTTGGCCAGGTAGAGGCTTGAGTCATGAATTAAGATATTATAAGGAGGTTTGACCACAAGGTGGTGAAAGATGTCAACTGGGTGATATAATAATAGACCTATATGAGAAGCATTTTTAGAATTAGAGAGCATTGTGGAGGAGAGTGGACATCTTTACATTTTTTCATTACAGGAATTTCTAGCTTGAGAGGCAATTTAGGAAATCAATAACTAGAACTTTAGAAGAATATTTGAAGGACACTGAGAATAATGTATGAACTTTAAACAGTTTTACACAAAAAGATTTAGGATAGAAATGCCTAGAATGAATCCACATACTTAAATGCATGAAGGTGAACATGTAGATGCAGAATGATAAGCATTAGTGGAGTTGACACAATACACAGTGCAAAAGGTGGATGATATACCAAAAAAAACCACCAAAAAATAAAAAACAAGGAAAATCCACAACAGAGATACTTCCTACAACCATTCCTAAAGATGGATTTGAATTAATACTGTCACTACCAGTTTAATTTTCTTTTTGCCGTTTCAGATATTTCTCTCTCTCTGTCTCTGTCTCTCTGCATACAGACCCAAGTACACACATATACATAGGCATGCGATTGTACTTTTTTACATATGTGCACATGTATGGTATCTATGTTTACCCTTAGTTTTATTGGTAAATAGAATGTGGCTTATTTTACAACCGGTTAATTACTTCCCAGTGAATTTTTTGCCCATTTGTTTGTTTGTATTAATCACATAATATCTAGGTAAGAAAACATCTTACTGGATTCCGAGATCCAGAGAATCAGCACCTTTCAAATAGTGTTGCCTTTGCCATTCCTCTCACTATCACTAGGTCATATTTTATATTTATGCCAACAATAATGCCAAATGTAGCCACGCTTGACTATATTCTCCTTATCCCTGCATATTTCAGGGAAGAAAAAATGATAGAGATGTTGTACATGTAAATTTTGCATTTGGGTTGTAAAGGATGGGTTCTTTTCTCTGAGAACTTCTTAAAACCACAAGTATCGATTGCACATAACTACTGCACTCAAGGGGAATTTGGAAGTATGTGAGTTCATTACAGTGTAGACTTGGACATAAAGTCTTCATCATCAACATACCCAGTTTTGGCCTAGGGTGGGAAACTGTGTGAAAATATTCTTAACATGCTTAATCGAGGTCAACCCTGTAGCTATGACCACACAAAAAATTGAACTCAAAATTTTAGTACTTATCCTTACTAATTTCATCAATACAAATGGCTCTGAATGATTTAGAAATCGACCTTTTCTTTTTCCTTCAAAGGCACATTTTTAAGGAATGCCACGAACACTTACCAATCATTCCAGCTTGGATTTGGAATTGATGATCAATAAAGTATTCATCATTTTCTCAGTTGTTTTTCCTTCTAGATTTACTACTAAATATATCCTCTCTATTTTCATTTTGAAATGGAAAGAGCCCAGCCTTAATCTTTCCAGGATACTAGTATAGCATACATCAAAATGATACATGAGAAGATTTGGACTTATTTTTGAGTTTATATATTTATTTTGAGAGAGAGAGAGCAAGTAGGGGAGGGGCAAAGAGAGCAGGAGAGAGAGAATCCCAAGCAGACTCCACGCTATCAGTGCAGAGCCCAACGTGGGGCTCAGTCCCACAAACCATGAGATCATGACCTGAGCCAAAACCAAGAGTAGGATGCTTAACCGTTTGGACTTTTAACAACAAATCTTCCATTATTAACAGAGATTACTTAGATTTTCAGAAGAACACAAACAGTTAGCAACCTATTAGATGAGTCTGGCAATGGGAAATAGCAATGCAATAATTTAGCCTCGAATTCCCTTCTTCCCTTGATTGTTGCCATTTCCATCTTGAGTTGTATAAAACATTGCAGATATGTTTACCTGGTCTAATAAATAGGGAATGTTATAGAGTTGTGCCAAATTGTCAGTGGTTTGTAATGCACATGTTTTCTGAATCTGGGAGAGTTCTAATGTGAGGTGGGAGTGGGGAAGGGTCTCTCTCTGACTCACACATAGACTCTCAATTCTTCCATGTTTACCGCTTGCACACTACAGGTTTTATTTTAAGGACAGGCATCTTCCAATGCACTTCCATCAAACACACTTGGCAAAATTATGTTTTCTGAGATATCGCAGCTCAAATTTATCATAACTTACTTCCCGCCTCCATGTGAACGTAATTTATAGTAGAGAAGAACAACAGGAGAGATAGATGGAATCATTGTTCTTTCTTTCGAAGTCTTAGAGTCATGAGTAAATTATTCCTGGAGTCTTTCACTATTACCTGAAGCCCTGGTGTTTTGTTAATATAACCAATATTTGAAATAAAACTCAGAAATGAAAGACAAATTCTGAAAATAGGCTAATCCCTAGATTTTATTATTTACAAATATAAAAAATACAAAAACATCTCTCTATCTACCGATCATCTATCAATCATCTATCATCTCTCAGTCTGTCTCCATTCTAACAGTCTTCATCAGCTGTTAAAACTTTTATTTTTATTTAATTTTTACCATTTAAACTCTATAGTTCATATTCTTGACTATCAAATTGTTTCATTCTGGCAACTGTAGAAACATTAATATACCTTATAGTATTCTGGTTATTATCTTTAGCAGCCGTTAACTCCCACAGGAAGTGGGGAAGTTATGAGTTTCTTTTTTCTTGCACATTTCTAATATGAAAAAAAATTGAAAATAATCCTAAAAGAGGAATAAAAATAAAATTATAATATGGTAACTTGCTGTATTATGTTCATGTACCAAAGCTGAAGGAACATGGGGAAACCTAAGTGACAAGTAATTTTGCATTTTTATAGCTTGAGAAAAGAACATTTTACCAATTTTATTGGAATATGGGCAACAAGGAGGGTTAACGAAGAATTTTAAATAGAAAATTATGTTAATCTTAATTCACGTTACAAAATAGTAAAGTCAGTAGACAGACAAGCAGTCACACATACGTACAGTTTTTTTTTTTAAATCTAACAGAAGCTATAGGACTGTAGTCTTTTCTGTAAATGGATTTGAACACCACAAGTACCAAATACTGCATTCAAGGGAATATAATTAGAGCTGAAGAGTTGAGAACTCTCAAAATACAGATGAAACTCGATACTCCCAAAAGATTGTACTGGCTCAAAGTTTAAATGGGTTAAATAAGGGTTTAGATAAATCCCTGGATGACTGAGCCATAGCCAGTCATTTAAAGGCAATTAGAGATTTAAAGGTGAAGGTCTTGGGAGGATTATGTCACAGCAAAGGCAAAAGTCCCGTAGGGCACTTTAAGAGCCAGGATTCTGCCCAATTCTTTCATTCTTAAACAGAAGCCTTAGATACCTCATTCTCTGGGACTTTATATATATTTGAGTGTTTGGTCTGGTCCCCAGGAAACACAGTAGCTACTCCAGGTTAAACCTAAAGTAGTACTAGATGATCTCATCCTAATTAATGAATTCCATTATCTATCTAGGAAGATAGAAAATCATTCCTAGTGTTCCTTTTGTAAAAAGAAATGTAGGTTTGAGATTACCTCTCCATTCTTGTTTGCATATTTTTTCTCCCTAATTTCCTCCATTAATATTATACTTAATTGTAGAAGTAATTCAGATATAATTACATTTTACAAGTAAGAATAAAGGGGAAGGAATCATGTAACATGACTGAAAAGAAATAATTTTGACCATTTCCATTTCTGTTACATTTCAAGTCCCCAAAGATTTGAGTATGTGATCAACTGTTTGCAAAACTGTCCCAAGTTCTTTATCTTTACCTCTCCTTCTACCCTTTGCAATGTAATTTGCAGTTCTTCCAATCAAAGCGTGGCCTATTTCCCTAACTCTTGTTTAGTCTGGTCTTGTTACTAGCTTTGGCCAATAAATTCAACAGAAATGATGGTGTGCCAATTCCAGGTATGGAATGGCAGTATTTCAAACTTCTTTTTGAACCTCAGCCACTGGCACAAGAACAAGCCTGCCGGAACATGAGAGGCCGCGTAGAGAGAAACTGATCATCTTCAAGGCTAACTAGCTCACAGATGATCAGCCAGCTGATAGTAGATGCATGAGTTAGCCCATCTGAAATCTTAATAATTGTGCACATGATTTACATATCCATAATTAATAACGGATGCTTATTTTATGACAGTGCATTTTGCTGTGGATTGTTATATAGTAATAACTAAATAATAAAGGGATGAAGCATGTAATTGAGGTACTTGTTAGCTATATATTATCATAATAAGTATGTGGCTTTGTACTCTCTTCCCTCAGTATTTCCTTGGTGATATTAAATGATTTTGAAACATGTGACCACATATTAAATCCAGGAGAATAAGGAGAAAGCTAGACACCAAACTTAAGGAAGTGAATCTGACAAAAAATATTATTCTTTCATTTAATGGATTATCAGAAAAATACAACTGTCTACTTATATGTACTAAATAACATGTCCTTAAAATATATAAAAAACAAAAATGGTAGTAAATTAATTATAATGAGATGCTTTAAACACTCTACTTTCAATAGTTAAGAGTTACTTATCATTTGAAGAACAAAATTACCAAAAAAATGATTATCAAAACCAACTTACTAGAATATTCCACTCAACTGCAGAAGGCTGGTTTTTTTCCCCCAAACACCCAGAGGATATTTATAAAAACTGACCACAGATTGGGTCATAAAGCAAATCTCAACAGACTTCCATGAATTAGAATCATATGGAATAGTATATTCCTTGATCACATGGATGAATTCATGCGCACACATATATATAGGATAAAGTGGGGCATTACATAATGATAAAGTGGTCAATTCTTCAAGACAGTATAATATGCATGTGCCTAAAAGAAGCATCAAAATATGTGAATAAAAGTGCATTAGAACTACAAGGAGAAACAGATGAATCCAGTATTATTTCTGGATATGTCAACACCCTTTCAGATATGGAGAGATCTAATAGGTAGAACATAGTTTAACTTAACAATACCATCAATCAACTGAATATAATGGCCTCTTATAGGCTGATTCATCCAACAACGGCAAAATACACATTCTTCTCAAGCTAACATGGAGAATTTACCAAAATAGACCACATTGTGGGCCATAAAACACACCATAACAAATTTAAAGGAATAGAAATCACACAATGTCTTTTCTCAGACGACAGTGGAATTAAGTTAGATCTCAATAAAAGAAAGATATCTAGAAAATACAAAAATATTTGGATATTAAACAACATATTAAATTTTTTTAAATGTTTATTCATTTTTGAGAGAGAGGGAGAGAGAAACAGAGTGAGTGGGGGAGGGGCAGAAAGAGGGGGAGACAGAATCTGAAGCAGTTTCCAGGCTCTGAACTGTTGGCACAGAGCCTGAGACAGGGCTCGAACCCACAAACCATGAGATCATGACCTTAGCAGAAGTCAGACGCTTAACCCACTGTGCCATCCAGGTGCCCCTAAAGAACACATTTTTAAATAATGCATGAATCAAAGGAGAAATCTCAAATTAAAAAAAATATTTTAAATAAAATGAAAATGTAACATCAATATTTGTGGGATTTGAATACATATAAAGTAAAACCTTGGATTATTAGTAACTTGTCCTGTGAGTGTTCCACAAGACAAGCAAACATTTCTAATACATTTTAACTTGATAAATGAGCAATGTCATGAAATACAAGTAGTACCTGACGCTGAATGTCACATAGTCAGAATTGAGCCAATGGTTCTTGAAATTCACTTTGATATACAAGTAGTTTGAACTAGAAGCATGTTTCTAGAACAAATTATACCCGCACACCAAGCTTTTACTGTATTTAAAAGAATAAAGATCTAAAATCAATAAGCAAGTTTCTACCTTAGGAACTAGAAGGAGAGCAAATTGCATTCAAAGTAAGCAAAAGAAGAAGAGGAAGAGAAAGAAGAAGGCAGAATAAAAAGTGGAGCAGAAATTAATGAAATTAAAAATAGGAAATCAATAGAGAAAATCAATAAAATCAATAAAACCAAAAGCTGGTTCTTTGAAAAGGCCAATAAATTGATAAGCCTCTAGACACATCTGATAAAAAAGAGAGGACACAAATAACTAATATTAGAAATGAAAGAAAGAATATCATTGCAGATTTCATGTACATGGAAATGATAATAAAGTGGTACTCTGAACAACACCCACAAATTTGATAATCTTCAACCTAATATCTAAAATTATGTTTCTAGAAGAAAACATAGATTATCTCTGTAAACATGAAATAGGCAAATATTTATTAGACTTGAGTAAAAATGCACGAAACATAAAAATGGATAGGTGGTTTTTAGTGGAGATCAACAATGATGCTTTTTGAAAGACATTTAAAAAATGAAAAGGCAAGTGAAGAACTAGGAGAAATATTTACAGTACATATATCTGATAAAGCATTTATATCCTCAAAAATTATAATAATATGGAGTTCTACATTTATAGTCCATGCACTATTCTGAGAATTCAAGTTCCTAATGAAAGGTTAAAACAAACAAACAAAAATGGCAAAAATCTTACAAGTTTCCAGCACATGTTTAAGCTGGCAAATATTTAAAAAATTTTTTTTAACGTTTATTTATTTTTGAGACAGAGAAAGAGACACAGCACGAGCAGGAGAGGGGCAGAGAGAGAGGGAGACACAGAATCCGAAGTAGGCTCCAGGCTATGAGCTGTCAGCACAGAGCCCGATACAGGGCTCGAACCCATGGACTGCAAGATCATGACCTGAGCCAAAGTCAGATGCTTAACCAGCTGAGCCACCCAGGTGCCCCCTAAACTAGCAAATATTTTAAAGAGAGCTTCTGGCATGATACACAAATGTGTTTCTGCACAAAAACAGTACCCTTTCATGCTGGATTCATCAGCTGTTTTCCTTCATACCTACTATATAAACACAGCCTCCCTTTACAAAACAGTAGAATAAAATAGAAATTTCCCAGAGAAATTTTTTTCATAGAAAATAATCAGGGAGCATAGAACAAGCTGGAAATATATATTCATTCTTATATACATATACACAGGCATACAGATTTTTTTCTAAAGTTCCAATCTTTGTGTTACTTTTTATGAAGACGCTGTTGTAGTAACTCCTTCTCAGAACATGATAAGCCTATGGGATGTCTGAGATGCATCACTGGTGAGGCGCCCACAATTTTCTTGCATCCTCCATAACCCTGGAGGAGAAGGCCATTACTGTGTCCAGTCATTTAAGACTCAGGAGAGCCTTGTTTCATGGCATACTGTTTAAAGGTTTCTTGATTACAAGTGAATTCTATGGATCTATTATGTTTCATTGGCAGTTTAAAAGGAAAATTTAATAGATATCCCTGTTTACATAAGGTTTTGGCTGATAACCATATTGAGCATCCTGTACACTCCTATGTTTTTTCTGAGTCCTTTTTGCTTCCAAAGATTGTGCTAACTGCTGTTGATGAAACAGAGGCCATTCTCACCATAGAACAACTGACTGCTTTTACCTTCATTGATTTTTGAATTGTGCTGCTCACCAGAGAGTAATTGTTAGAGTCTCTTGTGGACCAGGGAACTTCAAGCCCAGTTCACACAGCTTCTATTGCCCAAGTAACTTGCAGAAACTTTTTATAACCTAAGTGTACTCATTTTCGAGGAAAGAAGATATTTTGTTCTTTTGGTAAGAAAGGAAAATTTACCTAAATAGACTCCAAAATTGCAACACCGAAATGTTTATATATTCTTTTAGTTTAGTGTTCCTTTAATTGAAGAGAGCTATACTGATATGGTAAAAAACTCGAACAGTATAAGAATATGCACAATGAAAATCAAAACTCTCCCACACCGTGGGACCTCTAATCTTTAGTGGTCCTCACTGAACAGTTTCTTGCATACTGCTGGAAATGGTTCATATACATGTATGAGCATGTGTAAATTTTATGATATATATATTACAGGTATCATATATGTATAAATAAAACACTAAGGGAAACATATGATATATATACTCCTCCGCATAATATGTTTTAAATTTATTTTTAATTTCCATGTGATAAAATTCACTCTTTTTGATGTACAGTTCTATGACTTTTGACAAATGCATAGAGCCATGCAAACAACATAAAGTACAGAACAATTCTATTATTCTTCTCCCCAAAAATGATCCCCTAAGATCTCTCTCTGTCTTTATTGTAATTTTCAGTAGAGTTAAGATACAGTGCTGTATTAGTTTCAGGGGTACAGTCAAGTGATTCAACACTTCCGTATACCAGTGCTCATCAGGATAAGTGTCCTCTTAAACCCCACCACCTGTTTCATCCATCCACCACCCACCTCCCCTCTGGTAACCATCGGTTTGTTCTCTATAGTTTAAGAGTCTGTTTTGTGGTTTGTCTCCCTCTTTTTTTCCCCTTTGTTTGTCAAGTCCTCCCTCAACCTCTCTTTAACTTGTGGAGTTCACTAATTCGTTTTCCTCTCTAGTTTTGCCTTTTCCAGAATATCATATAAATGGAATCATAGCATGTAACCTTTTTAGTCTGACTTCTTTCACTTAGCAATATATATTTGGAATTCCTCTGTGTTGTATATGTTGATAGTTCACTTCATTTGATTGCTAAATAGTATTCCATTGTATGGATGTATCACAGTTTTTCTATTTCCCAGCTGAGGGACAGCTGGGCTGTTTCCAGATTTGGTGATTAAGAACAAAGCTACTGTAAATATTTCATGAATAAATTTTTGTGGGAACCTGGGTTTTTATTTCACGTGGGCAAATACCTAGGAGTGGTTGCATATGACTTTTAACCTAATATATTTTGAGTATTATTTAATATTAGCATCAAAAGCACACACAAACACACTCCACAAACATACTTCTCCAGAGAGGACGTAACTCAGACTCTAGTACCTCTGTCAATGCCCAGAAATATTCCATGGTGTTAAGAGAGGTGTGAGTTTAATTTCTGTTCCTTTCTTTATTATAATTTTCTAAAATGAATTATGTATTATCTATCTACTAAAGAAGAAAACAATAGCAAACATTAATCAGCTCCAATTAAAAAATAACTCTAATTTAAGTAGCTCACTTAATTACTTTAATACTTTTTAGATTTTGTAACTAATTTCAAGTAGCAGTTTCTCAAGTCTGTTTTGAGTTTATAGACACAAACTGCCTAACTGTTGGAACATTTTGCTCATTAAAGCTTTCTGCTAAAGCTATTGTCCCATGTTTATATCTGAAGAATTCACTTATTAACCAGGTTTGCCAACGTCTCTGACTTGACTGGTTACAGAAATTTGAAAGCATTTAAGTCAATTAAATAATTGGTTATATGGACCAACGACAGGAAAGCACTCTTTAGATGTTTAAGCATCGTGTAAATAGCCATTGGGTGATTTCCCCAAGGAAAAAAAATAATTATGAACAGAAATGGAAGTTCAAGTTCAGAGAACTTAAATAGAAGTTGATAAAGTTTTTCAGCACCCAACTCTGTCAGATTGCTTCTCCTGTAAATATACGTGTGGGAGGGGATCTCAAGGCACCTGACCCCTTTGATTTATAGATACTACAGTAATAAGGTTAATTTAAGACATTTACCTTATGTATTCCCACCACATTTTTACTTTTAGGGAGTAGGGGGCTCCTTGTTAAAGAAAATTCCTGACATACATTGCCTTCTTGGGTTTTTCCAAAATTCATATATTGAAAACCTAGCCCTCAGTTTCTCAGAATGTGATGGTATTTGGAGATAGGGACTTTAAAGGGGTATTTAAAATTTAATGAGATCATAGGGCAGGTCCTAGTCTAATATGACTGGTGTCTATATAAATAGAGGAGATTAGGATATACATGTAGAAATTAGGTGACCATGAGAGGACACAGCTGGAAGGTGGTTATAAGCAAGCCAAGGAGAAAAGCTTCAGAAGAAACCAAACCTGCCAACATTCGATCTTGGACTTCTGGCCTCTATAACAGTGAGATGTAACCTCTACTGCTCAAGCTACCCAGTCTGTGACATTTTGTTATGGCGGCCCTAGCAAAGTAATACATTTGTCACCATGGAGGACTGTTTCCACTTCCTGGTAGAAAGTGAAATATCACAGCCTGAGCTTCTGCTATGAAGACTTTGCTTAGAAAGAAATAGAAAAATAACAGTTACTTCCATGGTTACAAATAATGCTAAGCAAGTACAAATAGATTTGAAAGTTCTACTTTTTTTGAAGACTTATAAACAGATGATTACAATAGGATTTGGTAGTAAATAAACCTTTGTTCTCTCCTTTCCTCATTTCCTGTCTTCCAGAAATGCTTATTTCTCACTATGAAATTTTTTTTGCCTCTTGACCTCCTTTACCCATTTTCCATCCCCAGCCCTTCACCTCTGGCAACCACCAATCTGTTGTCTGTATTTATGAGTTTGTTTGTTTGTTGTTGTTGTTATTGTTTGCTTTTTAGACTGCACGCATAAGAGAGATATGGTATTTGTCTTTCTCTGTCTGAATTATTTCAGTTAGCATAACGCCCTCAAGTTCCATCTATGTTATCACAAATGGCAAGGTTTCCTTCTTTTTTTTTTTATGCCTGAGTAATTTATTTTTTAAAAGTTATTTTTATTTAGGTATAGTTAACACACAATGTTATATTACTTTCAGGTGTACAACATAGTGATTCACCAAGTATATACGTTATGCTGTGCTCACCACAAGTGCAGTCAGTATCTGTCATCATACAACACTATTACAATATCACTGATTAAATTTTTATGTTGTACCTTTTATTCCTGTGACTTACTTATTCCATAACTGGAAGCCTGTATCTCCCACTCCCCTTCAACCATGTTTCCCATTCCCCCACTCTGCCTCCCCTCTGGCAACCATCAGCTTGTTCTATGTATTTATAGGTGTGATTCTGTTTTTTGTTTGTTTGTTTATTAATTCCTTTTTTTAGATTCAACATATGAGTGGAATAATGTGTTCATCTTTCTCAGTTTGCTTTATTTCACTTAACATAATACCCTCTAGGTCCATCCATATTGTTGCAAATGGCCTGATCTCATCCTTTTTTATGGCTGTACAATATTCCATGTTGTATATAACACATCTTTCTTATCCAGTCTATTGAATAATTTCTTTTTTAGAAAAATGTGTTTATTTATTTGTTTTGAGAGAGACAGGGAGAGAGAGAGAGACAGCGAGAGAGAGCGTGCACAAGAGGGGGAGGGTCAGAGAGAGGGAGAGAGAATCCCAAGCAGGATCTGAGCTGTCAGCACAGAGCAGAGGTCAAACCCATGAACCATGACATCATGACCTGAGCTGAAATCAAGAGTTGGACACTTAACTGAGCCACCCAGGCATCACTTGAATAATTTCTATGCAGGCAACCTCTACATGGGAAGAATACATAGGTCAGCTTCCACCCTATTTACTTCAACTAACATTTATTGGGTCCATGATAAATAGACTCTAGTGATTTATAGATTCAGAAGTCCATATGCACTCATCATTATTCTTATGAGGGCAGCCAGGGAGATATCAATACTAAGAAAATAACCACAAAAACATATTTTCAGTGGCGTGATAGAAGCATGAATGGGTATTATAGAAGCACACACAGAAGCTCCCAATCTAAAAGCAGTGAGCATATGAGTGAGGCAGTACAAAGCATCAGAGACTGATTTTATGAGAAATCAATGTTTTAGTTGAGATTTAAAGGTAAAGAAAGAGTAAATTTGTAAGAGCAAAAAGGATCTTTCTGGCAATGGGAAATGCATAAGAAGAGGCATGATGGGAGAAGCAGCATGAAAAAGTTAAGGTACTGAAAATAGTTTGGTTTCACTAAAACATTACAGGAAGAATGCAGGAAGTTGCGAGTTTGGGAATGAGCAGGTAGACATATGCAGGATATGAACTTTGTAAACTGTGCTAAAGCTTTAAGTTATTATTTAAATTCTGGTTACTTAACATACAGAGTAATATTAGTTTTAGGTGTACAATGTAGTGATTCGACACTTCCATACAATACCCAGGGCCCATCACAAGTGCCCTTAATCCCCATTACTCACTTAACCCATCCTCCCACCTGCAACCAAAGACTTTAGATTCTACAAATGAGAAATGAGGCATAGGGATTTTTTTTTTTGAGGAAACTGGCACAGACATATTTGCATTTGTAGAAGGATCCTTCTGGCTGCAGGACTGAGAGAAAATCATACAGGGTTGAGACCAGGAGCAGGAAGAACAATAAAGAGGTCATTGAGTTTGTTCAGAAAAGAAATAAGGTAATCCAGAAGTGAGGAAGTCATGTCGGAGAGGAAGAAACAGAAATTCAAGGACTGGGAAGACAAATAAGTTTCGTCTCGTGTATCAACTCCAGTCACCTGGTGGTTGATGAGGGACGTTGTTTTGAGGAATTATGTGGTGGTGAATTCAGGATTAGCTGGAATGGGTATTGTGATTATTTAATTATGTCTGCACAGGCTTAGCAGAGGAGCGTATGTGGTAGGATGCTTTTCATGCATTTGCCGGCCATGATTTCAAGGGAAAAACTAGGAAGCCTAGAGAGAAATTGGATGTTGGAGAGTGTGGGAAAGGAAGCCAGAGGTGAAGGTGACTTAGATTTCTGGCTTGAGTGACTGGATGGATGTCCTATTGGTAACCCTACTGATAAAGGAGATATAAAGAAGGTTTTGCAGTGTGTGTGTGTGTGTGTGTGTGTGTGTGTGTGTGTGTGTGAGAGAGAGAGAGAGAGAGAGAGAGAGAGAGACAGAGAGGACATTTGTGCCCTAATGCATCTATTTTGGGGGACAGTTCCAGTTTGAGTATAGTGAGATAGAGTTTCGTACATAACATTTAGGTAGAGTTAGGTAGAGATGTCAATTAGAAAATTGACTGCACTGGGGTGCCTGGGTGGCTCAGTCGGTTAAGCGTCCAACTTCATCTCAGGTCATGATCTCACGGTTGGTGAGTTTGAGCCCCGCATCAGGCTCTGTGCTGACAGCTCAGAGCCTGGAGCCTACTTTGGATTCTGTGTCTCCCTCTCTCTCTGCCCCTCCCCTGCTCATGCTTTGTCTCTCTCTCTCTCAAAAATAAATAAACATAAAAAAAAAAGAAAAAATTGGCTGCATAAATTAATCAAGCTAAGGGAGAGCTGGAGAATCATTATTTAAGACTGATTAGCTCTTCAGTTTAAAAAAATCAGGAAATGTAGAATGAAACACAATGTGAAAGATTTTCTCAATATGTCAGTTACCTTAAATTTCTTAAAATAGCAAAGGGCAGAAGTCAAATCTGTAGTCTATTTTAATTCTCTGGCATCCTCCAGGGAAGATAATTAATTTTCTTTGGGCTCAACATTTGTACATCCGAAATAGAAATGATATGACTTGTCTTTTACTTTTATCTCAGCAATCTTGAGCCAGATCATTCCAGTTCCTAATCTTCTCATTAATCCCCCTTGTGATTGGGTTAATTCTTCCTAGATGCTTAGTGAATGTTGTCTTAACAATTCACAGCCCTAATTGATGACATATTTATAAAAGTTCCTACAGGCGTGCCTGGGTGGCTTAATCAGTCAAGCATCAGACTTTGGTTTCATCCCAGGTCATGATCTCATGGGATCTTGTGGGTTCAAGCCCTGTATCAGCACAGAGCCTGCTTGGGATTCTCTCTCTCTCTTTCTCTGCACCTCCCCTGCTCACTCATACTCTCTCTCTCAAAATAAATTAAAAAAATAATTAGGGGCATTTGAGTGGCTCAGTCTGGTAAGCATCTGACTTTGGCTCAGGTCATGGTCTTGAGGTTCGTGGGTTTGAGCCCCTCATCAGGCTCTGTACTGACATCTCAGAGCATGGAGCCTACTTGAGATTCTGTGTACCCCTCTCGCTCTGACTCTCTCTCTCCCTCTCAAAAATAAATAAACATTTAAAAATTCATAAAAAAAGAAATAAAAAAAGATCCTACAAACCCTAACTTTGTTTAGAGAGTAAATGTACCTCTCATAATCAACAATCTGATCAGACAAACCAGACATTAAGGATAAGAATTATCTCTCCCTGCCTCCAGTCCACTTCTCAGTTTCCCAGGATTCTCCTTAAGACAGAACATTTCCTCCTTTGCTCTCATTAGATATCTTCACATCAGGGATCATTTTCAAAACTTCTTGGACCACATATAGGATTCTCATCTGTCTTATGCATCCTGCCCATGCTGGCCCATGTTTCCAGAACTTGCTCTCTTTTCAGAATTTTGATAAACTTTCCCATTGATCAGCTCACTCTCATTTTCTCAGAATATGTCTTTTATTAGCAAATACGAGGTGGAAAATAAAACCTTTTGTTGTGACAATAATGGCTTGATCTTATATTTTGTTTTTTATTTTGTATTTGTAGATTTTTTTTCTTAATAAGCACTTCTCTCAACTATTGGAAACTCTAATGTCTACAAAATGTTATAATTATTAAGGTACATGGAAGCAGTGTATTTGTCTAATGCTTTTAATATTGTTATGGTTTTCTAGAATATCAATGTAAGAATTAATTATATTGTCCAGATATTACAGACCTGGGCAGGGAATGGGGTCAGATAAATACTTAGGTGATCAAGTCTAAGAATAAATTGATAAACAGGAATCCGTGTGATTTGAGGTTTAAACTTAAGGGAAAAAATGCCTTGCACCTACCACTGGAATTAAATATAAAAATGTTAATGATGGTGTTCTTAATGATCTAATTCTAGGATATTCATGTGTGTGTCTTGTAAACCAGGGGGATTAATCATTTCAGTGGAGAAAGACTAAATGAATCTGACAGGTGACACATTTAGTCTGTAAATTTAGTTCCTTGAGTGACTACCTGATAATTTATCAATGAAAAAATATATCTCTTTTACAATCAGAAGGAAAATAAACACAGCCCTTAAAATTAAAAAGAAAAAGCCTTATCAGTAACAGCTGGCATTTCAATATATGGATCCTCAGTTGTGATTATAGGTAAAACCTAAATAATCCTTTGTTTTTGGATTGCAATTGGCCATAAAGAGCTGTAAAATAAAAAATCCATTAAATAATAATGGATTCAAATATGTAGATTTTTCTATTCCAAGAGAAGATCCAAAATCTTGATGATAGTGACATTAGAATTATGAGACAATGGGTCGTTTAACAATAGAGTTAGGTTTTATGTTCTCAGAGAAATCACTAGTATTTTTGTAAATGTGTAAATAGTATTCTGAAACCAGTTATCTTGTCTTATCTCAAATTTATGTTGCCCTTTTAAACTATAATTTTAAGTGTAATCAAGGAGATAGTTGAAAAGCAACAATCCAATGTGCCCCCGACAGGTCCAGATCATAGGTTCTCGTTGTAGCCTAGTCTTCATTCATACAGACAGATATCAGCCATGACTGTGGTTGCCAATGGTCAAAGACATTGCCATAGTGATATGAGCATGAAACATGGGAAATGAAAAACATAATCTAAGAGAGGAGGCAGCCAATTCAGGACATTTGTGAGATACCCCAGGGGACTCCCAGGACTATTTGGGAAGAATGTTTGAGAGGCTGGACTTAGAAAGCAGAAGAAGAAGGCTGAGACAGAGGAATATCCTTATTGTCACTTTTCTCTTACTGCTTTAGAATATATGGCCTTAGAAAAGTTTGTTATAGGCAAAAAATACACTATAGTGAAGTTATCATAATCTAGGTGTATTAGATTCCTAGGGCTGCTATAGCAAATTTCCACAAACTTGAAAGGTTAAAACAACAGAAATTTTTTCTCTCAACTTCTGGAGGCCAGAAGCCCGAACTCAGTTTCACATGGACTCAGGCAGGGTCTTACTCCCTCCATAGGCTCTGGTGGAGACTCTGTTCCTTACCTCTTCTGGCCTCTGGTGGCTGCTTGGGGTCTCATCACTGAAATCTATGCTCCCACTTCGCATTATCTTCTCCTCTTCTGTCTGTGTCAAATCTCCTTCTGTCTCTCTTGTGGACACTTATGAATGGATTGAGGGCTCATATGGCTAATCCAAGAGAATCTCCCCATATTGAGATCCTTAATTTAATCCCATCTGTAAAGGTTCTTTTTTCTTGTTAGATAACATTTACAGGTTTCAGGGAAAAGGATCTGAAGATGTTGGGTGGCTTGTAACCAGTTGAGAAAGGGTAACAGCAGCAACTAATTAAAAAGATATAATAGGGGAAGTCATAGGCCACCAATGTCAATTTCCACTCCTTTCTTAATTTCCTATTTTTAAAATTGTATTTTCATTGTCATCATAATCTCAAGCCACCCTCTTTGCTTAATTTAGTTTTGTCATTCTAGCAAATGTTTTCTACTCTGGCTACATATAAAAATCACCTGGGTAGCTTTATAAAACCACAAATACACAGGCCCAACCTTAAACTAATCAAAATAGAGTCTCTGGAACTGGGGCCTGGGCATCAACATTTTTAAAAGCTTCTTAAGCGATTCCAACATGAGGCCAAGGTTAAGAACTATGTCAGTAAATGGGGACAAATTATGGTTGGTTTATGGGCCTGTGTCATATAAGGAAACCACTGGCTTTGAAACTGGAGTTTGAATCTTATCTGACATTTACTAGCTATAGGACTTCAGACAAGACACTCTAGTGCCTAGATTTATTGTAAATTAATATAGATTTATATATGTGTATGTGTATATATATACACATATATTTATCTATAATATGCTTAACACATGCATATTCATTTATAATATAAATTGGATAATATTTGTTAAATGAATACATGAATGTCAGGAACTATACTAAATGTGACACCATGTTAAATGATAGTGATAAAATAGAGAGGAAAGCAAACATATTTGCTGCCCATGTGCAACTTCTACTACAGTGGGGAAAAAAGACATTAATCAAACAAAGTCTCCCAAAATGTGATATTGAGGAGAAAGAGTGCTATAAAATTCTATAATGTTTTTACTCAGTCAGAAATGTTTGAACCACTTCTCTAACGAAGTGATAAACACTGATAAAGAGCTGAGATAAGAAGGATGAGCAGGAGTTATTGAAGGAAGATGAAGAAGGAAAAACACTCTGGGAAAAGAAACAGGCATATGCAAACCCCAGACTGTGAGAGAGCACAGGAATCCTGTACTAAGGAATCCTGCCTTCATTCTGAACACAGTGGAAAGCCACCCAAGAGTTTTGATCAGAGATGGTCAGGAAATGAGGCTGGTATGTTACCTTGGGACTTGGAGACGTGCCAGAGTGGATGCAGATAAATGAGTGAGTGTGCTATTAGCAGTCACGTAAAAGACTATGGTGGCTTCCTTCAGAGTGATGATGACAACATGGAAAGGTATGGCTAGATTAAAGAAATGGGTGATAAAACTCATAGGGCTTGGTGAGGAAGAGTGTGAAGGAAACCAGTGATGACTCCTATGCTTCTGGTTTGTACAGTTGGGTGAATGGTGAACTATTTACTGTGATGGAAAACTCCAGAAGATAATCGTGTTCAGAGAGGAAGATCAGGAGATTTGGTGTTGACCTTGTTTACTTTGACATTTCTATGAGTTATTGAAGAGGAGTCACAAGATGGCATTTGGATATGCAGGTCTACAGTTGAGGAAAGAAACTTAGGATCAAGATAGATATTTGGGAATTATGTGAAAATGAGCAGTAATTAAAGTTGCAGTTATAGATGAGATTTCTCAGGGACAGAACATTGGGTGAGAAAATATGAGAAGTCAAGGCTGACTCCTGAAAAACTCCTAGCCTAGGCAGAAGAAGACAAACTTGAAAATTTGGCAAAGATTATCAGAGCAGTAGGGAAAATATCTAGAGAGTATTTATCAAGGAACCCCCCTCCCAAAAAAAAAGGTAATTATACTTAACAAGAGTGTACTCAACAAATTTGAATGTTGATTACAAGTAAGGTGAGATCCATAGGCTCTAATGACATGGAGGTCATTGGTGATCCATGGAATAACACTACAGGGAAATAAAAAAAAAAACACAAAAAACATAAAACCGGATTGAATTACTGAACAGTGCATGGAAAATAAGAAATTAAAATGTAGGGTGTAGATGAGTGTTTTGAGAAATACAGTTGTGAAAAGAGACTGTTTCCAAATGACATTCAAAGATTGAGGGATTTTTGCTATACTTTCTGTTTGTTTTAATGGGACAAATTGAAGTCATTTAACAACAGTGAAAAGGAACTCCATGGGAAGGAGAGGGTGAATTATAAGAGTAGCAGTGCATGTTTCTGAGAAGGAACTAGATTGGTCTTGGGTAGGAGCTAGTTCTCATCTGAAACAGGAGAGAGACTAGGATGAATGCAGATGAAGTAAGTTTGCATGCTTGGTCTCAGGAAAAGTTTCTATTTTCCTTACAAATTCATCTACTGAATGGGTAGTAGAAAGAAAATGGTCAGAATTTTGAGAAGAGGGGGAGATTTGCAACAGGCATGTGGAGAGTTTAAAAGGAGAGACTGAGTCAACCAGAACCGGACAAACACAATAGGACTTCTAGGTATCATGAAGGTCTCAAGTAAGGTTGCTATTTTATCAGAAGTTCTAATCTCATACTGTGTAATGTCCACAAAGCTCAGCTCTTCAGGGCAGAGTTGAACTCACCCAGGGTTGGAGGGGAAAAGGAATGAGCTTTGAGGAAATTGTGGTTATACAAGAAATTATGCTTATTTCAGAATTTCCCCTCCCCACAAAGTTCTAATCCATCTCTTCCTTCCACTACCAGCTCAGAAGATGAAAGCCCCTCCTACTAAGAGAAATTTCCCATTTCCCTGAGACCAAACATTCGAGTTAGTGATTCCCATGGAATTTGAGCTTCATAAAGAGAAGAGTGAAGAAATGAGAGGGACTGATGGATTGGAGTTCCCATTGTCCAATTTGTTTTACATAAATATTCATAACCTCATCAAATTTCTATAAATTCTTTTTAATATAAATATCCCATTGCTGTAAATAATTAGAAAATTCCTCTACTATTATTTCTATTTGTTTTATTTGATCTTTCACTGACTTCTTGTAATGAATTTTCATGGTGAATAAAGAATGCTTCCAAATAGCTACTATGTGGTTTGGACCCCCCCCCCCCCCCCGCCATGTCCTAGAGTCATGACAGTGGCTGCATAGCTCACATGTTTACAGAATGATGCTAATGAGGTTTGCTTAGTGTCTTCCTCCCTGGCTTCAAACTGACCTCTCTACTTTCTGCTGTTCTACTCGACAATCTCACAGAAAAAGATCATTAGTCCCACAAAGTGAATGGGGGTGGGGGGGGAGAGTGGAACAAATGTGACCATAATCACATCAACAGTAGGGTAAGAAAAATACAGCTTTCATGCTTTCTGGATGGACTGTTCCTTATAAAAGGATAAAATATCTTCATAAATGGATTTATTGTTTTCAAAGTGCCTTCACATCTATTATCTGCCAAAATTTTTAGGTTTATTTATTTATTTTGAGAAAGCAAGAGAGAGAGAGTGCATGAGTGAGGGAAGGGCAAATAGAAAGGAAGAGGGAGAATCACAAGCAGGCTTTGCAGCATCAGTGTAGAGCCTGATGTGGGGCTCGAACCCACAAACCATGAGATCATGACCTGTGCTGAAATCAAAAGTCAGACACTTAACTGACTGAGCCATCCAGACGTCCTGAGAAAAGAACATTATTATCTCCATTTTTCAGAAGTGAAATCTGAGATTCAGTGATGTCAAAGGCTTACCATCAAAGCAACTGTATTAACCATGTGTTTCATTTTCTGTATTGCTGATGCTTTGAAATCTGGGGCCTTGCTGACCTTGGAGGCCCTCCAAGGTATTAACAATTCCTAGAGACAGGAAATAACTCACTTGTGAGTGTGCCCTTCAAATACAAACCAGCCCATCCAGAGCCCACACCCCAGGCACCACCTCTATCAGGCTCTCATACTCAATGCTACTATCCTCCAGCCCTAATGACCCCAGGGCCAGGTACCAGAAAACTAGAAATAGCCCCTATGTTCCAGGGCCTGTTGAAATTGTTCACACTAACCAGTCGTAAGCCTGTGTACCCTATCTCCCCATTCCTTCCTGCAGAAACCACAATAAAGGGTCCTGCCCACAGCTTTTCCTTCTCCTTGTGCCTCCTCACCAACCTTGGTGCATCCCAGTGTGGATCCCCATGGCATGTCTTGCCTCTCCCCTCGGGAACTTTGAGTAATAAGCAATCTTTTTAATGGCTATCATCTTCTGATCTGTTGGCTTTACAATACCTCAAGTTTTTTTTTATATCAATGCACTATTTCAGAATAGTAGTTTGGCTTGAAAGTGGTGAAACCAGGTTTAGAATCCAGGTTTGGATTCTTTCCATTTTACCACTCTACTACACTGTGGGTGGTGGGGCAAGAAAGTCACATCTACTGCTAACTGAATTCATTCATACATCAAATATGTATATTTGGAGCACCCATACCATGCTAAGCAATTGCAAGCATTGGGTATATATGTTGATAAAATAAGTTATAATAGACAAAGTGTAGAGACAGAAAATAAACAAGTAAATAAACATATGGGTATATAATTACAAATAGTGACAATGCTGTGGGTGAAAACCAGAGCATACAACTCTAACATATAGTTGTCTACTTCAGATTGGAGGTCAGAAGAGATTTTCCGAAGAGGTAATATCTGAACTATGACCTGAAGGAAATGAAGGATCCAACCAAGTAAAAAGCTCAAAAGCCCTTAGACAGGAGTCATCTTGGTTTCTAAGAGAATGGAAAGAAAACTACAGTAGATAAAACATAGGAGAGATTGGTACAACGTGAAATTGAAGAAGGAAGGAGAAGTCAGATTATTTCAAGGTTCTGTGGGTTATGGAGTTTGAATCATTTTTCCAGGACAATGGAAAGATATTGAAGGGTTTTAAGCAAGGGAGTGACATGATTCCTTTCATGTATGTAAAATTCACTTTGGCAGCTGTGGAGAATGGATATAAGATGGATAATAATAAAGGAAGGAGTTAAGAGGTTATTTTAATAGATCAAAAAAGATATGTTGATGGTGGCTAGGTCTAGGGTGATGGCTGTAAAGATGGAGAAAACCAGGCAGGTTTAAGATATATTTGGTGATGGGTTGATTATATGTGTAAGGGTGAAGTGAGAGAATCAGAAAAGCAACTTGAAGGACTTTGGCTTAAATAATTAGTCAGATGATGATGATGCCATGTGCTCACATGGGGAACTCTGAGGGAGGAACATGTGTGTGTGCATGTGTGTGTGTTTATGCACGTAATAGGGGTGGATGAGGTGGAAATTGAGGATCCCATATAAAAACCACATGACAAGTTTGTCATGTCTCCTAACTCTTTCAGTGGAGTAGCAATAGATGGTTGCCTATGAATCTGAATTTCAGATCTCAGAAGGCTGAACTGAAGATATATTTAGGAAGAAAATGCACAGAATTAATATTTTACAATGCATGACAGAATTAGTTCATTTGGGGCTGTATATATGAGAGAGAAGTAGAAACGTCCATAACCCATTTCTGAGAAGTTATGGCATTTATAGGTTTAGGGGAAAAATACTGGAGAACGATAACCAGAAGTGGCCAGAGAAAAATGAAACCACAACATGTGGACCACTATTTAATAGACTCAGAAGCTAATCAGCTAACAAATGGTAGAATTGAGATTCAAACTCAATTTGTCTGACTCGGACACTTCTATTCTTATTGCTCTACAAGCTTTCTTTCTGAAAACAGTGAGAATAATTGAGCACCACATACTCTCAAGGTTTTCCAAATTGACAGGTTAGAAGTGTCTCCTGGCATTTTTATTAAAAAGCAGATTTTCTAATCCTTCTCCTGATTAAATAAAATTCCTTTTTTTTAAAAATCTCGTAGCTACAAGCTAAATATAGGTTGATATAAAAATTAAAGTAGATAATGTAGTTTTACCCAAACTTGCTAGAATCAGTGGTTAAATGACCTGCCCAAGGTCACACAGCTAGAAAGAGTTGATGTATTACTTAGGGCCATTTGTCTTCTGTGTTCTACTTTCTTGCTCTGCCTCCCCAGTATGCATATAAACACTAATCAATTCCCATGAATGTGTAATGGCTCCCTTGGCTCTGTTGAAAACCCATCTAACCTCCTTTAGATTACATACATTTTTTTTCTATGAAGCTTTAACTTTGATGCTTTTCCCTTCCTTTGGATGCCTATAGTATTTATTATCTCTAATGTTAAATTATTGCTCAGCATATGTTCCTTTGTGTTGCTGTATTCTGTCTCCCCTGGATTGTAAATTCCTTGTGGTCATGACTTAACATTTTGTGACGGTCTCTTAGCTAACCACCAAAATCCATTTTCTCTTTCTTCCTAGTTACTGAGACTAAATTCTCAGCTGCCCTTGCACTTCAGTGTGACTTTGAACCAAAAGTTCTTCTAATGGACTGGAAGTTTAATATGCCTCTTCCAGGGCTAAGCCATAATAATTTCCACGAGTGCTTCACCATGATCTTTCCCCCTCTCTATGTGCCAAAATGGTAGTAGTAGTGTTAAGTATGGTGGAGACACTACTAGCCCGGTTCCCTGACAGACTGCATGGAGCATAACTACTTGCCAACCTGAGATGCTCTAAAATGTATGTGAAGAGAAAATAAGCGTAATAGTATTTGAACCCTCACACTGAGGGGTTGATATATCTTTGATAGTTTACTATACCCTAATACACAGTATCATGTCTTTTGTGCTCTATCACATTATACAATATTCAAGATGTGACAAATGCTTAATGACAATGGTGATGAATAGATTAAAAGCTGAGTAATGTGAAAACAGGCAATTCTTGTCAAAGTTGTATACCTCATCAAATACTGCTAAGTTTTAGTTTCAAGTTTATTATGATCATTCACTTGATGTCCAGTTTTTGAAAAAAATCCTGTCTTCTCGTATTCTTTTTTATTTTAGGTCAGTATTTTGATTATATTCATCTGATAAAAATGTTCTATTTCTAGTTTAGCTCAGGTGGGTCATCAGAGCTAAAAATTATTGGGTAATGTCAGCTTCACAGAACATATCAGTTGCAATAGAAATGGTGGGTTTAAATATTGTTTTATAAGAATCAGGGGAAATATTACTTTCTATCATTTATATAATTTATTTACAAGTCCATTTTTTTAAAGATTAGAGTATCTACAGACCGAGCACTCAGATCCCTCTCATGAATAATAGATCATCCTCATTAATACTTTCAATAATATATTAATAGTAGCATATTAATACATTAATGATTTATTACTGGTTACAGCTTTGAAACAAAAGTAAATCTTGAATTACAAGATATATATTACAACAAGCATAATATTTTTATAAGGCAGTTAGGGGAAAAATATACTTAAGCTATAGAATCAACCAACCAAAAAAAGAAAAAAAAAGATTTTCAAGTTTTAATGACATTACTTGGAGAAATAATTAAATAAGATATAGAAAAGGCATTGGAGTAAATGTTTTTGTCATTTTTCTTTGAGATGTAAAGTGTGTTAATTAATAGGGAATAAACTAGAAAAAGAATAAACAATTTTGTTCTGTTGACTATCAACTAAAACTTGATTTAACTGAAAGTGATTATTTTGATTTGTATTGTGTATTGTAGTATGAAAACAGTAGGTGATTGAGTTGACTGCTAGAGCTTAATGTGATGAGTATATACATTATCCCATGTGTAATTTGTGAGATCTCAGAAAGTGGCTGAGGGAAAGAGGGATTCAAAGATTCTTCTCCCTTCTGTTCCCATCTAATTCTGATTTATTGCTCCTTCAGAGGCAAATATCTTCTGGGACCTATAGATAACTGGGTACAAGTGGGACCTTAGACTGTTGTAGGAAGTTCCCACCAGAAGCACTGGCTCACAGCTTTCTAATCCAAAGGCTGGATGAGTATCTGCACCCTTTTTTCAGAAACCCCAGGAGCAAAGGTGGTTGGATTCTAGAGCTTTATCCACATATAACTGAGGCTCTCTGGGAGAAGATTGACAATGGATAAATATATGATCTTTCTGGATCCCAAGTGTCCAGAGAAGCAAACTGGACATGCCAAATTCTTTTCTCTTGGAAACTGAGACAAAAATTAATTACCTGAAATTGGAGAAAATTCTTTTAGGTAGTTTAGCAAGGAGGTGGCTGGCTATTTGTTTCTATACTGCCAGCCTTCTAGAATAACATACAAGTTTATTTTCCCCTATTTGTAGGGCAACCACCACTCAGAAAACTTTTATTAATCAACCTGAGATCTAATGACCAGAAAAGAAAAAGAAAGAAAAAGCTGCTTGCATAGTATCCACAATAGCGAAATGTAATTGCTGAAAAAGACCACAATCTGAATAAGAAAATAATAAGAACACTTAGGTAGAACCTTAAGTGAAGCAATCACACACACATATAAACACTTTGTTAGCTTATTCTTAAAAATCCTCAAGTTGTCCATGAGAATATTTAAGTGTTGAATGTTTAGATCAATAATCAGACTCAATACAAGCATATACACAATCACATGGAAAACTATCTTAAAAGAGAATACAGCTCAAAGTGTCTGTATTTTCATTTGTATTTATGATCATGATGAAACTTTTAATGGATTAATTTATTATCACCTGCCAGTAAGACAAAATTAAAGGGTAGGTCTGATAATATTTAATGGTTCACTAAATGAATTCCATATGAAAAAGTTTTGCAATAAATTAAATGGGAAATACCACTTTTAAAAAATGAGTCATCAAATGATGCAGCGTAGAATAGATCAAACCCAAAATATTCTGTACAATTTCCTACTCAATACAATATTTACATTGTAGATGGTAATGTAGATATAGCAAAGTATTGCATATAACATTAAATTGTTATTTATTTGATTTTTATTTGTTTTGTTGCTCTGTTTTTAACTTATAAATTTATGTTTACAATTGCATAGGAATTAAAAATATAAGTTTAGTTTTATGTTTGTGTATATTTAATTTATACTACCAATATTAGTCTACTATATTTTCCCTTTATAAGGGGTGTGTATATACTCAGATTTGAGAAATATTGTTTTATATATATGTGTGTGTGTGTGTGTGTGTGTGTATAAAGTATTTTATTTCTCACCCTCGGTTCAAAATATCTTGTTGTCTATTTTATATTTATATAATATCTCACTCAAGATATTTCCTAAATTGCATTTTCATACATTTAATCTGTAGGCTTTAGAGACTTTTTTTTTTTTGGTAGATAAGGCAAAAAAAAAAAAAAAAGGTAAACATTTCTTGGATTCTACATCCCGGGATTCAGAATTGTGATGTCAAATCAATATATCATGTGGCTATTAGCTTTTATTCCACATGCAGACACACTGTCACATGTTCCAACAACCCATAATACAATGGGCAATTCAAGAAATGGAAAAGCATTTTCTGGAGTCCAGCTACGGTGGGATCAAAAAAATCTCAGTTACAACCAAATTTGTGATTGTTTACAAAACACAATGAAAAGTAATTCTTTAGAGATGAGGTTTACTGTCATCTATTCAAATAAAAATATCAGGAGACTATTATATTTAAATGAGAGGTGAAGGAAAAGCAAGCAGTGCTTAAAATGGTGTCTTTAATCAGACTTCTTCTCATGCCTACATTGTCCCTTAATAATAGATTACAAAAATGTGCTTTTCCAATTCTTTATTATTCCTCTAATAAGCAAATAATGTTACTATGTGTTTGTTTTCCAGTATTATTTGTATTTCTATTCTTGGCCTCTGCCCTGCTCAAAAGTCCTGAAGGTTCTTCTTGAATGATCATCAAGAGTCTCAAATGTGGCTCTAAAGCAGACCTAATCCTAGTGGCAGAAACTGCAAATGTGCCCTTTTCAATATATTTACCTTTATTGAGACCAGCTGGGAGGGAGGAGAGCCTAATTTTGACCATAATCGCAGGATTATATCCTAATACCTTGCTCATCAAACATTGGCCCACTGAATGTTAGATTGACAGGAAGCAATATATGCTCTCTTTTAAGAAATACTTTTGAGTGGTTGCCATAATAGACTTGAAAATAGAATTCCTAAAAACAACAGCAAAGAAATCATCTCAAAGGAGCACATCCGAGCTGTCACTCCAGCTCCCAAAAGCTTGATTCTCCGTTGACAATGTTAACTTAGGCCATCTGTAACTTGTTCCTATCTCTTCTCAGTCTCATCTGGCCACTTAATATGTCTTGGGTCTGACGCTTCAAGAGTCTTTGGTGTGTATAAAAAAATTGATACATCTTGATTCAGCTGATGGGGCATAAGATTGCCCTTATAGATATACTGCAAGTTTTCAAAAAAAATTTATGGGACTTCAACAGAATAGAAGACACTATAAATTTTACACAATGAATGAAACATGTTTTCTCAGCTCTTTTCATTTGGTAGAAAATTATGTATAACGCATTTCAGATGGTGCCCACACTTCACGCGTCTATTTGATAGCTGGTTTCATTTAGCTGGTGGGGAAGGGATAGAGGAGAGCAGAAATGCCACTCATTTGTTCATCTTTCACAAGAAAATCTGAGACACTTACAAAAAGCAATTTAGTTCTTTTTTTTTCTTCTTCTTTATATGAGGTTTTGACTTATGACTTAAAGTAAGAACCCTGTCAGAACCCAGCAATTCACAGGGACTTATCCTTGGGCACTTTTTGATTGCCACCTACTTAGAGTAAATAAGTGGATACTTCCAGGAAATCTATTTCCTTTCAGTGCTATAGGATTCACACTATATTATGAGATAAAGAGGAATACTGTGGGAAATACAAACTACAATGACAAAGAAGAATTGCTCAATTTAGTAGAGAAGAAAGATTCTTCTTCAAAAATGTAAAAGTAGACAATATACTGTTCTGGTGTGGTTTCAATTTTCATTTATATGCAGCTTTCAAATGGAATTATTTCAAAAAGAATTAAAATATGAGGCTATTCTCTCATATCTTAAATGAGCTGGTTCTGAATTTTTTTTTCCTGCAGGAATTTTTCTTATTTAATCCTACCTGACTTGCCTCACTTTCATGCTCATAATACTGATGGAGATAAGATTGTTGGCTTTTGTTGGGTCCCTGCTGAATGAGTTACTTGCTTTCCAAGGATTTCGGCTTGATTTCTTCCACTAGATTGGCAGCTCTTGGAAGATCAGTGTGCTGTTTTATGATTGTCACTAGTCTGTTTAGCCCCTCTTTACATGTCAAAGAATTCAGAAAATGTTAGGGCATGATCACCTGAATTGGTTTACAGGTAGTCTTTGTCCTGTCGTGCATGTTCAGTGCTGCCTACAAGAAGCTACTACTCACTCCTCATTGTCTTTCACCCCAGTTTTCTGTTCATGAGAGTGGAGCATGTCCCTTTGGTTACAGGCAATAGTGCATAGCTGATGGGCATTTTTTTGAACCAATATCTTGGTATTATCAAGTGAAGAAATTTGGCCTTTATGAATGTCAAGAGCACTTCAGGATTATGACCTCAGAGAAGTAGCACTGTCTGTTTCACTACTACCCATCAGGTAACACTGCAAAACATTGGATGGTAAAAATGGAACAACCTGTATACATGCTAGGTAAGTCCCTAAGATTAAAACAAACAAACAAACCAACAACCTGAAAAGTAGCTTCTATAAGGTGTATTCTGGACTTGATAGAAGCCTCTTTGGTATATTTAGATAAGACATTTTGGTTTTGAGGAGTTTAATAGAGAAATGATCACCTGTTACTCTTTCAGAGAAATGTCTTAGGGATTGATGCTTTGATTTGGGTGTGGGGATTTGAAATGCTCAGTAGTAAAGCAAAGCTCTTATAGAATAGTAACTACATATTACGTGACACGAGGATCTAGAAATGAGATGAGTTACAAGTGACTGAGTGTATCTGCCCTATTCTCTTCCCATTTTTGCTTCTTGGATTTACTTATGGTGATTGTTAATTTATATGTCAACCTGACTGGGACACAGGGTGCCCAGATAATTGGCTAACTCCTTTCTGTGTGTGTGTGTGTGTGTGTGTGTGTGTGTGTGTGTGTGTGTCTCTTTCTAGGTGAAATTAGCATTTGAATCAGTGAATTAAAAAAAGCAAACTGCCCTCCCCAGTGTGGGTGGACCTCACCTAATCCCCTGAGAGTGTGAATAGAACAAAAATAAGGAGGAAAGATTGGCTCTTTGCCTGACTAGTTGAGCTAGGCCATTGATTTTTCTCTTGCCCTTGGTGCTGCTAGTTCTCGAGCCTTCAAATTCAAACTGGAATCTGTACCATGGGCTCTCTCTGCTCTCAGGTCTTCTTAATACACCATGGGCTTTTCTGGGTCTCTACTTTGTAGACAACAGAGTGTGGGACTTCGAAAAGCTCCATAATCACGTGAGTGTGTGTGTGTGTATGTGTGTGTACTCTATTGGTTCTGTTGAACCCTAACTAGCACCCTTATGCAGCAAATATAAATCAATGTTTATCTTCATTTAAAATTTAGAAATCAAAAGCATTTTTAAATTCTCAACTCTTATGATATAAATATAAAATGTGCTTAAGCCAGAGAGAATATATTGGAGAATATAAAATCATTCTCAGGGTGGCTGGGTGGCTCAGTTGGTTGCACATCCGACATCAGCTCAGGTCATGATCTCACGGTTTGTGAGTTCAAGCCCCGTGTCAGTCTCTGTGCTGACAGTTTAGAGCCTAGAGTCTGCTTCAGATTCTGTGTCTCCCTCTCTCTGACCCTCCCCTGCTCTCTCTCTCTCTCTCTCTCAAGAATAAATAAACATTAAAAAAAATTCAAATCATTCTCAAGGGTATAATGAGTGAAATAAGGACTTGAATGAACACGACTGAGAACTGGAATAACTATAATATACTCCTGACTCTGCTTCTAACTATAGGTACAAATGTGGTGATGTCCCCTTCTGTTTCTGGATTTTAGACACCTTATCTTCAGATGAGGAGTCTGGTCTGTATCAGTCGGTCTCAACTTGGAGCAGTTTTCCTCTTAGGGTACTGTTGGCAATGTCTGCAGACACTTTGGTTGTCACAAGTGGGAGTGGTGGCAATGTTTCCAGATGATCTATCATCTTCCTGAGCTGCTAACTCAGGAAACCAGCAGGTGAGCCCTGGCACTTTTGTGGCCAACTGTTCCATTCTGGGGAATCCTGCTGGGGTCTGGACAAACCCAGAGCACATCTCCTGGCTGGGTTGGCCAACACTGTTGACAAACAAGCTTGGATAAACTCATTGCAAGAGAAGTCAGTAGCTCAGGAGATGAGAGTTTGGAAAAGGGAAAGGGATAAATTTATTTCGGATGTTGGCAACCAGGGGAGGTGGTAGACTGAAGACTTAACTGCCTTCTCTACCTGCAAGATGGAAACCGAGAGTTGTACAGGGAGGGGTTGGGGAAGAAAGCAGCAGGGAGTGCATGATCATGGGTTGGTGGGGGGTTGGTACGTGTTCAGCTTAAGATCAGAGACAGGGGAGGAGATTTGTGTTGTGTGGTCTTCTAGGAATTCTATTGCTATCAGACTGGCAGTTGGAATGTTCCAGTCATTGTCAAAGCCTCAAGAAAGTTCAATAAGAATAACTGTTGGGGTCTATAATCGATCAAGAAGGCTTGCTGACAGTAATACTGGCATCTCATTAGTAAGGGCTAGGGATGCTGCTAAACATCCTACCATGCACAAGACAGAATTATCCATCTCCAAATGTCATTAGTGTCAAGGTGGAAAAATCCCCACTTGAGACTCTTTCTCTTACAGTCCTAATCTTTTGAATCTATCACTCTGCTCTGATTGTTTCAGTTAAAGTAACAAACCACAAGAGACTCTTGATAGAGAAAAAACTGAGGGCTGATGGGGGGAGATGGGCGGGAGATGGCTGGATTGGTGATGGGTATTAAGGAGGGCACTTATGGTAACGAGCACGGGGTGTTGTATGTAAGTAATAAGTCACTGAATTCTACTCTTGAAATCAGTATTGCATTGTATGTTAATGAACTAAATTTAAATAAAATTAAAAAAAAAGTATTTGAACTTTTGAGGTTTTTTTTTTTAAATAAAAAGAGCAAATCATGGTGCATAATTAACATGAAAGGAAATTTTATTAGTAAAAAATATAGTCTCATTTATGAAATTCTCCCATGGATTTATTAATATAAAGGAGAGGATCAATACCAACCACCTTCCCCCAAGAAATACCTTCTTTCATGGATCTCTATTCACACAAATTTTTAATGAAACTAAGTTAAGGAGGGGACTGAGCTCTCTCTGTCTGTTAAGCTCTTTTTGTATTTGTTACTGGTGACACACACTGTCAGAAAAAATTTGAAGAGAGAGGCTCAAAATGACTAAATGTCTGAAAATCCCCTTGCTTAAAAATCTTTTCCAAACTACCTCTAATTGAGAAGTGTAGTCTGATTAGCAAGCTCTTCTTGGAAATGCAGATGGTCCCTGAGAATGAATGAATGTTATTCTCTGTTAGTAGGAATCTCCATAGTCAGAAAGAGGCCTCAAGGGCTCAAGAGTTTTGTTTGGAAATAAGGAAATTCAGAGGTGGTGCCTGCAGGGGTGAGGCTGTTTGAGAATGTGACTCTCTGGTGGGCTGGAAAGAGAAGGCAATAGATTGAGGTTGATGGGAAGAGGGAGAATAAAAGAATACTTGGGTCTTTGTGTTTCTGCTTTTGGGAATCATCCAGTGGTGTATGAGTGCCTTAGGAAAGACAAAGAGGAAGAAACCCCGAAATTTCCAGTTTAGACATCCCTTCTCCATAGCGGATTTTTCTCTAGTTGTTTCCACCAAATGTTCCAGACAAGAAAAGGTATGAAATGTACTGTGAATTCTTTCTTTCCTTTTTTTTTTCTTTTTATTAGTGTTATGCCCAGAATTCGTGATCCCCAAAGACCACTAGGGAGCCGAGTCCGATGCAAAAGCAAAGAGCCTTTATTCGAGCTAGCTCAAGCGCAATCCCCTACCTGCACCGACGCAGCGGTGAGATACCAGGGAAAGAGAGCGAGTTTCAAAAGGACAAAGGTTTTATTGGGGCCTGGGGGCAGTTGGTGAGGTAATGGCTATGGTCTCAGCCGATTGGCTGGGGAAGGGTCCTGGGGAAGGGTCCGAGTCCTGTTAGGCAGGTGAGGGGGGGGTTACTCAAGGGGAGGAGGTGTGGTCAAGGTGAAGGACACAGAACAAGATGGAGTCGGCGGCGTAGGCCCGCCCTTTCATTAGTAGTAGATTTTCATTTTCAGAGGGCCCTAGAAAATGTTATCCAGGAATGCAGGAGGTTTATATTTGAATTTATGTAACAATCAAAGGTGACTTACCTGTCTTTCTGTTAGTTTAGTGAGTCACCTGACTTCCTTCAGCTTATGGCTCATTATCCTCAGCTCATAGGGGTGGGGATACTGTTTCCAACTCAAGGGTTCACCTGTGAATATAAATTATTCTTTAAATATAATATTAATATTAATGATTTTACATATTGTGTATAGTTTATTTATAATTATTAATAATTGTATTGTAATTATAACAATTATAATTATAGCATAATTATGTAATTATACTATAAATATATGTATATATACATACACACATATATATACATATATATACATATATGTGGTACATATATGTATATATATGTATATGTATATATACATATATATGTGTACGTGTGTGTGTATATATGTATATATATGTTTTAACATGTAAAATTCTGATCAGAACAAGGTCAAGTGGGCATTGTTTTGATTGCCTGGGACAGATCTACCGGTCCTCAGCTGGTAGGATGAGCTGGCTTCCCCTTTCAGCAGTGGATTTACTTTTGAACACCTCTCCTTTTTGAAACTTACATTAAGGTGTCAGTGACCTATGGGCTTTCAAAGTTTTCTTTCTATGGCATTTAGAGTCTGTTTAGTAGCAGGCAAAATTAAAATAAATTAAGCATGAGTTAAATTTGTCAAATTTCAGATATTAAGAATGAACAGTTGAGGGGTACCTGAGTGGCTCAGTTGGTTAAGCGTTCAACTTCGGCTCAGGTCATGATCTTGTGGTTCATGAGTTTGAGCTCCATGTAGGGCTCTGTGCTGACAGCTCAGAGCCTAGATTCTGCGTCTTCCTCTCTCTCTCTGCCCCTCCCCCACCAATGCTCTGCCTCTCTTTCTCTCAAAAATAAATAAAAACATATAAAATTTAAATAAAAAAGAATGGATAGTTGAGCTATAAGGTGCTTTCTAAGGCTCCTATTACTGACCTTTTGTTCCTAAATTTAGGTAACCAGTGAGTCTTTTCCCTTTTCATTCCAGAGACTTCTACCTGTGTATTCCATAGAAAATACAGGTCTACTGTACCTTATCTGAAACCTTAGAGCCTGATGTTTTTCAGAATTCATTTTTCTGAAAGAGATAATACAATGAACAGGTGGAACACAGAGGATTTTTAAGGCAGTGAAACTACTCTGCGTGGTCATTTCATGGTGGATACCTGTCATTATGTATTTGTCCAAACTAAGAATGTACAACGCCAAGAGTAAACGCTCATAAAGCTACAGACGTTGGTAACAATGATGTGTCAGTGCAGGTTCATTGATTGTACCACTCTGGTGCTGGATGTTGATAATGGGAAACTATAAATGTGTGGAGATAGGGAATATATGGAAAATCTCTACCTCCTACTCAATTTTGCCATGAACCTAAAGCTGCTCTAAAAAATAAAGTCTATTTTTTAAAAAGGTAATACAGTATAATAGCCATATCTATTATAACATCACTAGTAGAGTCTGAAGCAATACCCAGGGATCAATATAATATTTACAGTGAAAATTATGCTCATTTATGCTAAGTGGGATAAACATAGTATCTAAATAGTATATAAATAGCCTCAAGTCAATTCAGGTCAGATTTTGCCTCCAAATGAGTTTGCATCAAACTTGCAAAAAAGAAAAATAGTAATAATCGTTTTTCTGAGATCTTTGGATTCTGAAATTATGGATAAGAAAATTCTCCACTACTCTACCCTATTTATATTGGCCTCAGATAATCAGCCAGTCCTTAATAGCAGCTGCCCTTGTCTGGTGACAAGGCTTGTAACTGCCATCTTGGGAAAGTTATTCCGTGTTCTGGTTCCCCTGTGCCAGTGTCCTCCATGGCCTGGGCCCCTGGGGAATGCAGAGCTGCAGGTGGTGGCCAGGTGACAGTAGGTGTAACAGGAGAGGATGACCTTCTCCTACCCAGGCCTTCTCTCTTATAAATCATCATAAAGCTGCCACTGGATTTCAGAGACAGCAGTTCACTGTTGTTCTTCCTCGGTCTCTGCTCTCAGAAATGGGCAGCATTATCCACACATTTTTTGGCAAATAAATGTGCTTTGCTCTTGGGCAATCCTGAACTTTTCAAAAAGGCAAAAATCACAGTTGAGTTTTTGCTGATCACCAAATAACTCAGAAATTAAAACACCAACTTTTTGTATTTTTATATTCTTACTTCCAAGTCCTGATCTATTTCTTTTGAAAGTGGATACCTACAAGTGTTCCTTCTTTTATGAAGCTTGTTCCATACATTTTAAAAAGAGCAAGTTTTTAAAATGTATACTAAGGAGTATGCTACTCACATAAATCCCTCAGTGATTTTTTTTAAATAACAAGTCTCAATTTAACATTTATGTCCATTGTAGCAGAAAAATTTTAGACTGGAAATTCAGGGGCAGGTCTGATTTCTAGTCCAATTTCTGCTGGTAACTACCCATTTCACTTGGGACAGTTCCCTCTGATTCCTCATTCATAAAATGGGGATGTTGAATGTAAGACCATCTCAAAAGTTTATGTCCATAAACTTTTTTCAGATGGGCTTCAGAATGTCTGTGAAACCATTGTTAAGCAAAAATGCATGTGTGTGTGTGTGTGTGTGTGTGTGTGTGTGCGTGCGCGTGCATGCTTGTACATAGGAGCTTTGGATAAAAGCAGCATAGCTTTCATGAAATTCTAAAAAGGATGCATTCATTTTGCCTTTAAAGTTTTATGATTTGATAAGTATAAATTTTCATGTATCAGATTGGCTTAAATCAGGTTATATTTGCAAACATATAGCAGCCTTAGGTGGAGATTAGGTGGACATATTGAGTCAGTAGGGCTCCAGAAAGAAACAGGTGGCATACTCTGGAATGTGTAACAAGGAACTATTTACAAACGTGTAGGTAGAGTTGAGGAAAGTAAAAAAAGTAACGCAGCACCCAGGGAATAGTAATAGGTAAGGAGGAGTTGTTACCTCTATTAAGCCTGAAGAGGCAATGGGAGAAAGCTGTTACTAAAATCCCAAGGAGAAAGTCATGACCTTGAAAGGAGTGGTGAATTTTGGTCCGGGGTTGCAGCTATTCTTATGTGACGTCTAGAAAGAGAACTGGGAAAATAAATGCTTCAACCATCATCTCCTCCATCCCTTGGATTTCTCTCTATTGCTCTGCAATAGCCAAATTCAAATGTAAGACCGAGGCAAAGGAATCCGCTAATGTAGGTCAGCATCCTCAGATAGAGGAGAATGGATCCAGACGGGCAAAATGAGGCTACCCAATCAAGCAATGCAGAGTAGATTAGGTGGAAGCAGCTGAATCGGTCTTATCCCTGCTCTGTGACCCAGACCTTCCATGTGGTTCTGTTTCTTCAACTGTCATCTAAGGTGATAACATGAATGTACCCTGGAGAATTGTTTTCAGAAATGATCAATAAAAATGAATATTAAACACGGTGCAGATATAAAGTGCCATATGGATGCTCAACATTTGTGGTTATAGGTTTTAAATTCCATAGGAGGCATGCCAAAAGGAGAGGTGGCATGTGCACTGGTCTGAATGGCCCTGAGGCTCCATCTGGGACTGGGCCAGCTGTGGAGAAGGACACACTGGCAGCTTTATGGACATTTCTGCAGGGTGAGATCTGTCCTTTATATAGTTCAGTCAATGCATAATATGGCTATGGGATACTAGAACAACTAGTGGATTCAATGACAATATCAATAAAATACTGGTCAAGTCAGCCATTTACGTCTCCCAATTAAAAAACTTCCGGTTTTAACCAATTGTGTGTAGTACTGGTGATTGGCAAGCCAAAATACAGATTCCTAGGCCATGGGTCTGGAGATTCTGACTCTGCTCATGGAGCATAGATCCTGGTAGCTCTACAACAAGCTTCCCCTGGTGATTTTTATGACTGGGTTGGTTGGGGGACACATTACGCAAACGTGGGAGGCCTTACTATGTCCATTCATTCCTTTGTCACAAGAAGGAATGATTGGGAAAAAAGAAGGGAGAGGTGGGGGGTTTATTTATTCTTTATTAAGGTAGCTTGGCTTCCTAATCCAGACTATTGGCAGAAGTCAGTAGATGTTTTGTATTATCTGAAGGTGCTAAAAGCCTGCTCAAAAATGCCTCCCTCACTTCTCACCCCCCCCCCCAAATCTCACATCACTCATCCTTTTGCATTAGCCATTAAAGCTTCATGTTCAAATGCAATCATTATCTATGAGCCAACATGGCAGATTGGAAAGGTCATTCAACTAGGAGTCAGAAAACCTGGTACTGTGATTTATTTCTCACCTCTTATTATCTGTCTCTAAGACTTTTGGAGCCTTAGGTTGCTTCTTTATGAAAAGGGAACAGATGAGATTAGTGGCTTTCTGGAATATTTACTTATTAGTGGAAATCTTTTGTCAAACTAAAGCTTGCAAAAGGTCATGATATGTCAAATAAGCAAAAATTGAGTCATTTTAATGAGAAAGAGGGCAGAGAACTTAGAAAGAAGCCTGTTCTCCTTTTCTCTTGCCCCCTCACTGTTTCCATTGTCATGTTTCCCGAGAACCCTAGGATTCTACCACCCACATTTAGAAAATTACTGGAAAAAATGGAATCTAGACTTTCTTCATGTCTAAAAAATTGTATTACAGTTGGATTCATATTAAACTATTAATAACAATTATATTTTGAGCCATCAATTCAAAGAAGTTTCTCAGAAAACTTAATCATCTAAAAATATCCACAGAAACTAGAACATTTAATAAATATATTACGATGAAGCACAGAAAGTAGGAAAGGAGGGCCAGGCTCTAAAGAGAAGGACCTGAGCAAGGAGCAGGGTAGAAGAGGCTGAGACCTTCTGCAAAGTGTAAAATATGAAGGCTGAGACATTCTGCAAAGGGTAAAATATGAAAGCTTGGCCTCTTTGTCAAGGGAAGGAATTCTAAGGGGAAATGGGAATAAATAACATGATAATAATAATACTATAAATTATATAGTTTTATGGATTCCTAAAATACTCACATTCTTTTCCCTTTTATCTTCTAGTAAATCCTTAATACAAGTAAGGCTGGTTGAACCCCTCCAACCTCCATATTAGGGTTTCTCAGTCTTGGTACAATAGAAATGTTGGTTTAGATAATTTTCTTTGTTGTAGGGACTGTCCTGTTCATTGTAGAATGTTTAGCAGCATCCCTAGTCTCTACCCACTAGACACTGGTAGTAACTTCTCTTCCCAGTTGTGACAACCAAGAATGTCTTCAAACATTTTACTCCACTCCCAGGTGAGAACCATTGGTCTACATGAAATAATTGAGATGGAGAGAAACTATGAGGCTGGACTGCAATGATACAGCTGTTGAGTTAGGACCTTTGTTCCCATCCCAGTTCTTTACCTGTGCAGTGCTATTTGAAAAGGACCATTTCTTTTCTCTATATTTTAATTTATTTTTATTTTACTTAATTTTATATCTGATCCTGGCAATAATTTTATCTCCCAACATTCCATACCTTTTTCAAGAAATATGCTTCTAACACATGTTTTTTCTAAAAAGAGAAAGTCCTGAGAGTGGGGGGCAAATTTAGGAAAAGGAGAGAATGAGGCAGCACTCCTTGCTTGAAGGAATATCTGCTTTAGAATCGAGCCCAAGGCTTTTAGGGGATGTTGGTCTTAACAGTGAATGTGTTTATAAGAGACATCCTTGGTCCATTATTAATTCAGCTGTCTATAAGACGTGATGCTTTCTGTATGTTCCCTCTTCAACATTTTCTGTTGAATCTTTAATAGCCATTTAGAAAAATTAGCCATTAGTTTCAAAAAGCTCATCAGGCTAATGAATTTCTGTACTCAGAAACTGATATCATGGTCTATAATTTTAAGCCTTGATTGGACTGGTATTAGAAAAGGAATTTATTGCTTTGAAGAGTTAAAGAATCAATGCACTCAGAATAATGTGTTGGGTAACCATGCCAACACAACTTATATACAAGGCTGGAGGGCAAAGTGGTTTTAAAATAATTGACAGAAAGATAATTAAGTCTAGTTGTGACAAGACATAAGATAAATGATGATTCACTTGAAGCCCTCTGGTATTTCTTTAGCTGGAGAAAAAATAAGGCTAGCATAGCAAACATGAAATCTAATAAATGATTCTCTAAACAAGGTTTCCAGAGTACTTCCCTAACAGAATTTTCCCTTATTTTGTGTTTCCCCTTTCACATTTGGGCTTATTCCATTTAATCTCTTCTCAGAGACTGCAAGGAACTCATTTGTTTCCTGTTTAGGAGTACAAAATGGATAAACACGCAGGGAAGTCATGGCAATTAGGGTCATATGTGATCAAGTCGTGATGATGGTTGAGTTCTTTGTTGGTAGACCTTCTTCCTGTTCAGCACCACTCTCCTTCCTCAATCTTTTTGTATTTAACATAGTCTTCCCTTGCTATCAAATATTCCCAACAACAAAAAAATCTCCAGAATGCTTTCCTAGACTGCACGCTATGCCAACAGTTCAAACTGAGGTATTCTTATCTCTGAGAGTGCATGAAAACTCTCTTAGAGGTACTCTGGCATGAATAATATTAAGTCAATCAATTTCCAGAATTTCAATTTCCATATGATTTGCCCAAAGTATCTGCAATTGAGATGTCAATCAATTCTTCTCCACATTCCGTCTTACTTTTCCCCTTTCATCTCACCTGTCCAGAATCTTACTATGGTTCATTGCCCAAAGATACTTAAAAAAAAGTACAAAATAAAGGGATAATTTAACCCTCCCCCCTTAATCTAATCTTTACTTGCACTCACATCATTAAGAAAAGCATTTCCGATTCTATTTTTGGCTTAAAAAGTATGTATCATTTATTTGTTTTGAATAATTGTATACTAACAATAATTATAATAAAACTCAATCCAGATGAAATTTTTTATAACATCACAGAGCCTCCAGTCACAGGAAAAAAAGATATATATATATATATATATATATATATATATATATATATATAGTTGTTGTTGCAAAGAAATATGATATTGTAGGTGCCCCAAACACTTTCAAGTATAAATAGTATATTAGAACAGAATTTTGTGGAAGAAGTAAAATGAAGATATGATTTTTAAAAAATGTTTATTTATTTATTTTGAGAGAGAGAGAGAGAGAGAGAGCAAGAAGAGAGTGGGCGAGAGCCAGAGGGAGAGGGCCAGAGGGAGAGAAAGAGAGAATCCCAAGCAGGCTCCATACTGTGAACACAGAGCCTGACACAGGGCTTCATCTCATCAATAGCGAGATATGACTTGAGCTGAAATCAGGGGTCGGACGATTAACTGACTGAACCACCCAGGCACCCCCAAAAATATGATTTTGAAATGTACAAATAAAATATAAAATTGTTCCTGCATTTATTTAAAATGGTTGATGGTGAGTATCAAGTTACTATGCTATTTCCATTCTATTGAATACATTTAGAGAAGTGATACAATGACTTCAAAGCCTTAATACTTAGAATATGCTGGAAGTTACATTCTCAAGACGATGTATAGGAGCAAAATGTTTCAAGCTTATTACTGTATGCCATGAACCACTTCTCCTTTCAAAGCCTGCCTGCCTTGTGACCTCCTACTATATCTGATAGATACAACTGTTTTCTTAATTAATGTCAACTAAAATATTAATTATAGGTGAAATGTAACAAACATTTGCCTTATTATAGTGCTTTAACTTGAACCTTTGAAATCTTATAACACTTTTTGCACTGGTAGGAAGGGTGGGCATTTTGTTTTTCTTCATATCATGTATAATTAGCTCACTACACTGTCAATCCTTGAAATGTCCTATGAAGGATCAAATAACTCTTCAGAAAATGTGTCGACCCTAATTTTTATTTTTAATTTTAGATGCCGATGTTTTAACTTTACAGTATTACATTTGTTTTAATTTTTAGAATTTCCCATATCTGTAGACTGTATTAATTGACTGAAGTAAGGTAAAAAGACATCCTACGATACTGTGTTTTCTGTTTCTTCAGTTCTTGAGGGAACTCTGCAATTAATAGAACTTCTACAGCAGAGTAAAGAGAGTGGGAGATTATGAATTAACATATTGTTGGGAAATGTATATTGAATTTCAGTTGTCCTAAATGTGTCCAGGTAACTTGGAAGACATTGATCCTATCCAAACATAACTAGTGGTTCTAAGTCATTTCTTAACTGTAGCTAGGGCTTTGTTTATTTAATGATGCATTCAAGTACCTGATATAATGAACATGGCAATAAACATTTTTCTTCTATCTTTTCAAGATATTTTTATTTCTGTATAGAAAGGAATAGAAGAAAAGAATGTCTATAACTATACGTGCAGCAATACATTTTCCCTCTTCTCTTTAATCCATGTCCCTGAACAATTAAGACGGTTACTGTCTTTAAATCACATGTCTCTATGACTTCTCTAAACATTTACTCTTGGATATACAGATGCTCCCCAGCTTAAAACAATTAAACTTACGAATTTTCGACTTCACAATGGTGCAAAAGTGGTGTACATTCAGTAGAACCCATACTTTGAATTTTGGATGAGGGTCTTTTTCTGAACTAGGGATATGTGGGAGGGTCCTCTCCTGTGATGCGGGGCAGAGGCAGTGGCTGCAAAACCCAGTTAGCCACGAGCATGAGGGTAAAAACCTGGTAAACTAACAACCATCTGTACCCACACACCATCCCATTTTTCACTTTCAGTGCAGTAGTCAATACATTACATGGGATAGTCAATGCTTTATTTTAAAACAGGCTTTGTGTTAGGTGATTGTTCCCAACAGTAGGTTAATGTAAGTGCTCTGAGCTGTTTAAGGTAGACTAAGCTATGATGTTTGGTAGGTTAGGTATACTGACTGCATTTTCAACTTACAGTATTTCAACTTATGATGAGTTTATTAGGGCATAACAGCATTGTAAGTCAAGGAAGATCTGTCTACGAAATATGGAATTGAGGACTTATACAAATAACCCAGTAGACACTGAGCTACTTGGAGAAAGGCAACATCTTACAAATCTTTGTATTCCTTGTGCTTCACTCATTAACAATTTCATAGTAGGCAATAAATCAAGTTGTGTTCAATTTCCTAAAGCAGTATTTTCACTTCCAGGACCAGTTTTAATATACTGAATGCATGTCTACCAATGTATGAACTACCCAAATAATTGATAAAAAAAACTATCAGAACCATTTGTATAATTGCTCTAGGATCCATTTCCAGTTTTCCTATATAGCCTCACCTCTAAGTTCAAGATTATTGCAAACACAATTTATAGCTTCTTAAAACAAAATACTTAGTGACATGTATACAGTTCAGCTGCCTAAATAAATTCTATTTATCCAAGCTGGCAAATAATTCACAGCCAAGGACAATGGAAAACAATCAAGGTTTTAATCCTTAACATTCTCCCTGGACCATTTATTTATTTATTTATTTTTAAACATTTTTTTAACATTTATTTCTTTTCAAGAGACAGAGACAGAGTGCGAGTGGGGGGAGGGGCAGAGAGAGAGGGAGACACAGAATCCGAAGCAGGCTCCAGGCTCGGAGCTGACAGCACAGAGCCCGACGCGGGGCTCGAACTCACGGACGGTGAGATCATGACCTGAGCTGAAGTCGGATGCTTAACGGACTGAACCACCCAGGTGCCTCTCCCTGGACCATTTAAAATGAGGCTGTAGTTCCCAGAAAGATTGAACCAATTATATATATATTTATATAATTATAAATATATAATTTAAATATATAATTATATATAATGCAATAATGGTGACATATAATTATTATAATATATACTCCATATATAGAGAGGGAAATATCTTCTATTTGTCTAAGTCTATAATATATATGATATATATATGTATATATATATATACATATATATAGAGAGAGAGAGAGGGAGAGGGAGAGATCTTCTATTTGTCTAAGTCCTGCTTGTTCCTAGTAAAGAAAACCACTATCTACTCTGAGCAAATCTAAACTGAGATGGTTGGAAGACGGGAAGAAGCATTGTAGAACGCGTGCTACTGAGAAGAGAGCTCTTGTTTGCACCTGCTTATTTTTTTAAGAAGACCTTTGTTTGTCAAAACATATTTTCTTGAGTTGTCATAAGGTATACTGTATAATGGTTTTGGTCCCAGGTTCAATCTGTAAACAGTATGCTCACAGCTGGCAAAGCTGTTACATTTTGCTTCTGGCTTGTAGTTTTCATTTTATTCAAGAATAACATCAGCTCAGAGCTGGCACTGGGACACACACTTGAGAAACTCGGTACACTTGAATCCATAAACCTATAATCTGAACTTGCAAACTAGATGTGCTGAGTTCTGAGTTTTGCTACGCACCCCTGTCCCCAGCCCTGAGGATGTGTGTGTGTGTGTGCACACACACTTATTCTCTCAAACGGCCATATGGGCCGAGTTAGCTATTACAACTTAATGGTAGTCAATAACACAATAAAATCTGAGTTTGATTTATGTTCTCCTTACTTAAAGCACACCGTGTTCTGTATAATACTTATGTTGTAAATAATAACTGCAACCACAACAAAAAAATCCTCTATAAGGAAGTTCTCATTTATTGTCTGGGAGCAAAATGAAAGGTCTGGAAGACAAGAGTTTCAGTCCTCAAGAACTGGGATCTGGAAGCTCAAAGCCATTTTTGAGGATCCAAGATGAACCGATGTCCTGAAAAGAATGGGGTTGTGAGTTAGTTCTCCAATGATACCAAAAGTCAGGCCCAGAAGTGAAGAAACTCTCCTCGGTGGTGTCATAAAAGGTGCTGCTAAACACCATCACCCTGTGGGTTTTGCAGGAAATCTCAGACTGCCTTTTTACAGGGCATGCACATCTGTCAGCCTCACATGTCACACTTCCTAAACTGCAAAACGGCAAAGGGGGTGAGCTCAGTCTAATACGAAGACATTAGCAGGGCTAGCTGAGTACCAGATTTCCAAGCTTTTTCTGATTCCATTCAAACTAGAAAGAAAAAGAACAAATAAATATCACTTAGCAAACACCCACAAGTATGTGGCATTTTACCCCTGCTGCAGGGACTGTAAACAAGTTTGCTGTGTCTCTGACCTCACAGTTTATTGTTCAGATGCAGAGAAGAGATGTGCATACATGAAATGGTAGCAGAAATATATGCGCACAAAAAGTAAAAAAGATGAAAAAGGCCGGAGAATGTGTTATTAAATTCTAGACCACATACAACAAATTCCGAGAGTAGGCATTGCAGGGCAGAGAGATCAACGAGGGCACCGCAATGATGGAACATGTCATGGGTCTTGAGCAAAGTCTGTAAACATACACAGCGTATAACAGGCAAAATGAAGAAAGCAGGACTCTGTGGTTGGTATGTTTGAGGTTTGGTAATGAGACACTGCTGACCTTAGCAGAGTGTACTTGAAATGTTCTTTCTTTTTCTGTTTAAGTTTCACAACTTTCCCTTGGGAGGACACAGCAGGATTTAAGGGGATGTGGATGCCTGGACAATGAAACCAAAGATGGAAGTAAGTTTAATGTGGAGTAGGCATCCTGATGAACTGAATGTCCTCCAGAAACAATGGTAGTTACCACCTACTGTCTACTGTGCACCAGTTATATTTCTAAGTGTTTTACATGTATTAACTCCTTCAATTTCCCAATAAATCTATATGATAAACCTTCCCATTTTATGTTTTACAGATAGAGGAACTCAGGCACAGAGAATTTAAGCAACTTGCCCAGAGGCAAACTGGGTGAAACTAGAACTCTGGATAGACTCTCTTTCAGCCACAACCTTTGCACTCTAATACAGCTCCCAAAAAGACCCTGGAAAATCTCACATGGGCCTCACACAACTGTCTTATAATATCATCTTACAATATCATCTTATAATACCTTTGTACCCAAATCATTGAAGATAATTTTTTTAAATTCTTTTTAATATTTATTTATTTTTGAGAGAGAGAGAGAGACAGCGTGTGAGCAGGGGAGGAGCAGAGAGAGAGGGAGACACAGAATCTGAAGCAGGCTCCAGGCCCTGAGCTGTCAGCACAGAGCCTGACTCGGGGCTTGAACTCACGCACTGTGAGATCATGACCTGAGCTGAAGTCAGATGTTTAACTGACTGAGCCACCCAGGCGCCCCTATTTCTTTTTATTTCTTAATGCAGCTACTAGGAAAATTTTTTATAAATTTTTTTAAGTTTATTTATTTATTTTGAGAGAACGAGTGAGCAGGGGAGGGGCAGAGAGAGAGGGAGAGAGAGGAAATCCCAAGCAGTCTCCATGCTGTCAGCAGGAAGCCTGATGCAGGGCTCAAACCCACAAACTGTGAGATCATGACCTGAGCTGAAGTTGGACACTCAACCGACTGAGCCACCCAGGTGCCCCACATTAAAGATAATTTTTTAAAAAAATGTATACTAATATATATGTGAGGCCGACAGTTTGCTCACCTAAATCAGATGGGTATATGTCTGTTATATTCTTCCCTTCTCAGTACACATAATATCCTGAAAAAGTGATTTGTAATCCTTGTGTAACAATGATAATGTTATGATGAAGGAGTCCATGCCAGTGCTTAAGGTGGGAAGAGTTATAAAATCACAGTGCTTACAATTAAATCTTGCCCCATTCCTCCCATTTAACTTTCTGTATAACCTTGCACAAATTACATAACTTTTCTGTGCTGCAGGGCTTTTTTTTTTAATTTACTAAATGATGTAATATAACCTATTTGATAGAGGTGTTAGGAATATATTTATAAAGGAGTTGGATAGGCGTGGCACCAATGATAGTCACCACCACCACCACCAATAACAAGGACAAAAGATAACAATGAATGTTAGCTACTACTATTTTTTATTTTATTAGAAAGCTGCTACCAAAATTATCTCATAAACAGAATTGACTCCTCTCGAGATTTAGACTATATTTATAACAAACACTTTTATGCAAAAGTTGAGATCTGAAGACATAGCTGTAAATGGGACCACAACCCCCCCAAAAAATAGCTAAGCTGCAGGACCCCTGGGTGGCTCAGTTGGTTAACCTGACTTTGACTCAGGTTATGTTCTCATGGTTTGTGAGTTTGAGCCCCACATCAGGCTCTCTGCTGTCAGTGAGGATCTGCTCAGTGAGGACCCTCTGTCTCCCTCTCTCTCTGCCACTCCCCTGCTTACACACTCTCTCTCTTGAAAATAAATAAACATTAAAAGTATATAAAAGTGAAGGAATTTGTTTTTTGGTATGAGTAAGATATAAGAGAAAAGATGTGAAGTTATTAATAAAGTGAGATGAAGGGCCCTAAGAAATTTTCTTATTTGATTCAGAAAGAAGCCAAACAAAACAATAAAAACAATCAAATCAATCCATCAGGTATTTGCATTCTTCATGACAGCTGCTCTGGTTTCTTCAACAGATGAATGCTGTCGTAAAAAAAAAAGGAGGGGCTCCTGGCTGGCTCAGATGGTTAAACATCTGACTTCAACTTAGGTCATGATCTCATGGTTCAAGCCCGCATTGGGCTCTGTGCTGACAGCTCAGAGCCTGGAGCCTGCTTCAGATTCTTTGTCTCCTCTCTCTGCCCCTCCCTGCTCATGCTCATGCTCATGCTCATGCTCATGCTCATGCTCATGCTCATGCTCATGTTCATGCTCTGTCTCTCTCTCAAAAATAAATGAACAACAACAACAAAAAAAACTTAAAAAAAAAGTTTTTTTTTTTTAAAAAGGAGGGGAGTTGGAGCTACGTTAAAAGAGACTTGAGAGTATGGAACTATTAATATGATGGCTGAAGACTAAATTATAATCGCTCCATATAATTTCAATAAAGCCATACTCCATGACTACACTGTAACTAAGAGAAGAGAATACTGGGAAATTAAATTCACATGTTGGAAGAAAACCGAGTGTCCTAAACCAGGAGAATGACCTCTGCAGCACGTTTGGCAAAGAGGCAGCAACTGTGTTGAAGACAGGAAAGTTTGGTGAGGTTCTAATACAACACAGATAACACCAACCAGAGTTCATTCCTAGGAAAAAAAGGACCTACCCTGAATCTGAAAAACTTCAAGAACAATTCTGAGATCCAGTAAAACAGTGTACTGGTTCCTAAGGAGAGCAATAGAAAGGGGTTTGGAATTATTGAACAGACTGAGTGGTCCTGAAAAATACCGCTTCTGGTGAAAAGGGAGACATCTTAGAAAGAGGAGGTGTCTCTTGAAGGGAAGGAAGAAGGTAATGGTAGTCAAAATCCATAGTAAAAGAAGACACTAAGAATCAGAAGAATGCAGAAACAAATCAAAAAAGATACTATTTTTAATAAAATAAGTTTTACTTTACTATAGAAACAGAAGATGCTCTTAAACAAAGAAATCAAATAAGTCATACCAACCCCTCCCTTTGAAATGCCTACTATTCCAATAAAAAGTAATTATGAATTTAAATGAAGAGAATTCAATACACATATGGAATTTATATAAGAAGAAAATACATTATGAAACTCAAAATTTGCAGGAGACAAAAACACTAATAATAACAACCACCAAAGGAAGGCATGAAAAAAAAGCTGTAACTCAACACTATTAACTAAATATAATTAGATAAATCATAATAGAAATAAACAGAAAGATATAAGCAGGGAGATAATCAAATTTAAAAAAATCCATAGGAATATATTACAATATACACTAACTTATATTAATTTTATTGTATTAAATGACCAGGGGAGAATAGCTATGACTAAATTACAATTAGTAGCATAGACAATAGCAATGCAATAAAGTATATACAATTCCAATAAAAAGAGCTTAAGTTTAACATAAAAGAAAAGATAACAAGGATCACATTAAAAGTTAAGAAAACAGGCAAAGATCGAATGTGTATATAATTGGAGAGGCTGAAGACTAAAACAACAATGACAGAACTAATATTTAAAAGGATAGTTAAACTCTTTTAATACAATTAAAGGATATAAGATCTGAATAGATACATTCAGATAGATAAGACCTATTGGTCAATTCTTTTTATTTTTAAATTTTTTTATTAAAAAATTTTTAATGTGTTTTTTTATTTATTTTTGAGACCGACAGAGTGCAAGTGGGGGAGGGGCAGAGAGAGAAGGAGACACAGAATCTGCAACAGGCTCCAGGTTCTGACCTGTCAGCACAGAGACTGACATGGGGCTCGAACTCAGGAAATGTGAGATCATGACCTGAGCCAAAGCTGGAGGCCTAACCAACTGAGCACCCAGGAGTCCCCTCATTGATCAATTTTGAGATATATTCCAGTAAAATCAAAACTAAGTAAAATAAATTTAAACACAATTTAAAGATAAAATGAAGAAAATATTCCTCTGGGCATCAAAGATAAAAACAAGCAAAAAATAAAAATCCAAGTAACTTACAAATGAAATCATCTACCTATTTGGCATAAGACTTCTCAACAGGAACATACAATAAAAGGCATAAAAGGGCAACATTTTAAATCTAGGAAAGAAAATAAAGAGCCAGGGATTTTAAATCCAGGCAAGTTCACCTTACAGTATCAAGGCTATAGAAAAATCAGTTTAAAATTGGCAAGAATATTGTAATCATAAGCCTTTCCCAAGGAGTTAACTGGAGGGTGAGGCTGATTCAACCAAATGATTATTGGGTAAATTGGCCAGAGAACTGTGGGGTATTGAATATGTTCTGCAAAAAAGCTAAGCCTAAAGCAGAAGTGGTTCTAAGGATGGAATAGATGCCACATGCTCTTGAAGAAAGGAAAATAACACAACTTAAAACTGGGAAAAGAAAGGAAAGAGGAAAAGGGAAAGCATAAGAAACTCAGTGATTGCTGGATGGGTGGTGCAAGAGGATAAAAATACCATTTAATTGCTAACAAATGGAGTAATACAGGACTAAATAAGAAAAAAGGTGAGTAGGAACGTTACATACAGTGACTAGTAAAATATTATTTAAACAAACATATATATGTTTTAAGATACCAAGCAAAAAAATTTTAAAAAACAAATAAAAAAACCTGTAGTGAAAAAAACTAACAAATATAATGCACTCAAAATATCCAAAATAAAATAATAATAGAGATGAGGCTAAATGTATGAATTCTATCAATACCAATGAGCTTAATTCACTTAATTAAATGATAAGATTTTTAGAAAACTCCCCAAAGCTCAATTCATTGCAATCTACATGAGGGATACCTAACACACATTCGTTCAGAAAGATTAAAAATTGTTATAAATTCACCTTTACAGGGGTTGTATATCTTTGCATTCTTACTATCAAGGTATGAAAGTCTCTTTTTTCACATCTGCTCCAAAAAGTATATTGTCAAACTTATACATTTTAATCTTCATTTCTTTTATCATAAGGGAAACTGGACATTTTAAAATATGTTTAAGTACAGAGGGAGAAAAAGGAGAAATGTTTTATATATTCAAAACTTGAATAAATTCAAACAGGAGGAAGCAGAACACATAACTTAAAAGAAACAAAAATAATAAAACTATATATAAATTTGGTAACATAATACAGAGGAAAAAATAATTTGAGTTACCTTTAACTCTAATAGTAGTTTCTTACTGGGATATATTCTAAGGGGAAAAGTTGAACTCACTAGTTTCATTGCTACTGGTTTTATTTGTCTAGTTAATTTGAAACCATTTTATAAATACTTTAGTGTAAAAATGTAAACATGATTATGTTATCAGGATCCAAAAATTTGGGGACGAAATATTTGGAAGAAGATAAAAGTGATTAGAAATTTTAATATGAATTTGTAATTTTTAACGTATGTTTCCTAGGTCTGCCCTCTGAAATGGCCTATGAAAGAATGACAGTCCAGTAGTGATGACCACATCTAATTCCTACCAGAAGGAACTAGGACTTCTTGGAGAAATAGGCGATCGTCAGTCTGGAGCAGGTGAGCCTAGGATCTCTCATTTCAAAACAACATTGAAAGCACTCAAAGACTGAACTTGCTGGGATTCCCACTAGCCAAATTTGTGATAATTCAAATATCAAAAAGAATAATGACTTTAATTGATTGTAAAGCATTGAGCAAATTCAAATCTATGAACCCAATAATGCTAATCAAAAGAATAAAACTCATTTACCACCCTTGGAGTTAAATCTTCCACTGAATCTTTACTGTGAAAATTGCTAATTAAAGGGAAGGAATGAATCATTTACTTTGTCTTTTTGGCGAGGAAAGATATTTCAGCTCAAATTGATAATAGAAAGCTCTTTTTTTTTTTTTGTACAGAAAAAAAATGACAGTTAATAAATACAGAAGAAAGAAGGGAATTAGAAATCAACATTTATGCAACCCTCCATGATGTGATTGGCTGAGGCAAGAGAGATTATTGGAGTATGCATAAAGTAGTATGGAAGAAGTTGTTGGAAGGTACAATATTTACATCATACAATTATGGCTTTACAGGTTACTCACTGCAAAGAAGAAAATGTACCTTTTACAGGAGAACTATCAGGAGATTACCACCTTAACCAAGGGATCAGCCTTAAACTACTTAGAATGGAATAACTTGCCCTAATGTGCCCCTGTTGTAATGCAAATATGAAATATAGCACAGCATCACTCTTGAAGTAATCTTGCCAAAATATCTGAATCTAAAGAAATCTTTTGACCTTACCTTCAGTTTACAGGAAATGCGGGAGCTAAGCATTCTACAAGAACACCTGGACTGAACTTTTCAAGAAGCCAATGTTATTAAAATAAAAAGTAGGGAGAAGGCAGCCGTTCTAAAGTAAAAGAAACTAAAAAAACATAGCAACCAAAACCAAATGCAATTTGTAAACCCTGGTTGGATCCTTGTTTTTTTTTTAAAGTATAAAAAGTATAATTCTATGCAAAATTAGGATTGCAAAAAAAGATATAAAAGGAATTTTGTGTTTAATTGAGGAAATGTGAATACAGAGTATTAGGAAATATTAGGAAAAATGTTAGTTTTCTTAGATGATAATGAATTTACAGTTTAGGAGGAAAAGAAATTTTTTAGGTGATGCATGCTGAAGTATTCAGGGATAAAACATCATGGTGTCTAAAGTTTACTTTCAAATAGTTTATCAAAAAAAATGTGGTACATAATCTATATATGATAAACATGGCAAAATATAAACAAATATTGAATCTAAGTGGTGTGTATACTGGTGACCACTGAACTATCCTTTCGACTTTTCTGTATATTTGAACTTCATGATGAAAAATTGAGGGGGAATGACTTAAGAGATGTCACAATTCTATGGTATATGCTAGATAGCTAGTTTGTGCAAACATACCCTGAGTGACCCTGTTAATCACTTTCTTGAAAATGTAAAGACCCTGTCCTCCCTCCATATTCCCATCATGCATAATGTGCAGAGGAATGTGTTGTTCAGTGTTCAAAGTCAGGGGCCCCAAGGGTGGAAAACCCAGAGCATCTCCCTTTTAATGAAAAGTGTCCAGGTGCCTGGCTTTAATCACCTTGGAAATGCTGGCCATGCAGACGGGTGGAAGTGTTGCAGGATTTTTTACCTCGGTACCAGGGTTTGTTGTCTCACCACTCTGAAGAATGAAGAAGTGGACACAAAATGAGCAGCAGGCAAAACTTTATTCGAGTATAAGATCAGAAAGGAAGAATAGTATGAAAGCTCTCTTTATAGAGAGGGGACATTCAAAAGTGAATGCCCTTGACCTATAGTCAATAACTATATACATATAGTCTATAGCTAGGGTCTTTGTTTTATAAGGTTCTGGTCAGCCCATCCTTCACCCTTGCCCTCCTTCCTTCCCAGGTCCTACCCTTATAGGCTTGATAACTCTAGGTGCTGGGTTGTCCATTCTGATTGGCTCGATTTCATTGTACGAGGGGTGGTCTATGGCCATATCATTCTTTGTGGGTCATACATGTTATGGCCTACTACTTGTTTTTAGTCTTTAGTAAAATTCTTGTGGGAAACCTGAAGGGGAGTAGGTGGTATCTGTTACATTCTTAAGGGGAACTTTACGCCTGAGAGGGTTTGCTGTGGTCAGACACTCCCAGCCTTGGTGTTTTTCCCACCCAGGGATCTCAGGTCCTAATCTTTCCCTCTCTGTCTACTGAAGCCTATCTTTTCCTATCATAGAAGGGCCACTGATAGTTGCTTGGTTAAGTTGCTATGCTATAAAAACTGGCTGCAGAGGATTCTTTGTCTAGTCAGCTGCTCCCGGAGTCCCTGTATATAAGTTCCCCCTAATTGTCCTATGTCTTGATTACTGTCTGGGGGTCTTTTCTTTGGCCTCTCTGGACCATCACTCACCTGAGGCTTAGAGTCTGCTGGGCTGTGTCTCTCCAATATATGGCCCTAAAATGTATACTGAATTAGATAAAACATTTGTTTATTAATTTATCATTTGGGGAAGGTTAATGATGACAAAAATTAGTTTTTAAATTATTTTATCTATAATGAAGTTTAAATTCTCTTATAGTTCCAAAGGGTCATGATAATTCAAGACCTACAGTATTGGTGAAGTTTTGGGGTAATGGGGGGTTTGTAGAGTCCGGAGCCAATGGCCAAGAAAGAATTCTTGAAGACATCTGTAGTGCAAAATGGTGATTTTATTAAAGCATGGGAACAGGACCCTTGGGCAGGAAGAGCTACACTGGGGTCATGATAGGTAACTCATTATATACCCTCAGGTTGGGAGGGGGTCAGGGATTGAGTAAATCTCTAAGGTATTTTGGAAGGAAGATTTCCAGGACCTTGAGGGGCTAGCTGTTGGTAGGGAAACATCATTTATCACCATTTAATCAAAGCTGTCATGAGACCCTTCAGATGCATGTGGTGGTGCAGGGACATAAACTTGGAGCATGATTCTGGGGCAGTTGAGATAAAGGAAGTAGACTTACAGGATCCTCAAGATTGGGACAACGTTAAGCCAAGTTGCTCTTTTGCCCCTAGCAAAGTGTCATCCTTGAGGCAGCTGAGCTCCTAGAGGGAGGTCACTCTGCTGGTCTCAAGGACTTGTCTATGGGCTGTAGGCAGTAAGGGAATTTAATTTTTCATTTGCCTTAGTTTCCCATATTACCATGGCAAGCACTTAAACCCCTTTCTTTTGTTCTTGGGTAGCTAGGAGTGTCCAAGGAATGTCACACAGATCCCACCTGGGGTGCGGTGGGGTGCTAGCTTCTGTTTTTGCCCCTCAGTCTGCCTCATGCTCCCTTATCAGTATGGTATGGTCAGTTTGGCCTGAGTGGACATCTGGTTAGTGATAAAACATCCAGAGTGGTTGGCTCACATCTGCCAACTGAATGCAATAAGTCTCTGCTAAAGGGTTTCACTTCAGGTGGACACTTGAAAGATATCACACGTGGACATCCTATGAGTGCTACAAGAGAACAGTAAAAGGTAAGATATCCTTTAGGCATTATTAAAAGGCCTATAGGAGGTGAGGGTGCACTTTTGTGATATGCTAGGATGATAACTAGATCACTAGGTAATAACTCAAGAAATCTTTGTTTACCTAGCCTTGTGATAGCTATCTGTATAGAAATATGAAACTTGATATATTTAGTACATTTGGTGTAATGTATTTCTCCTGTAAACCCAAATAATCTGATTTTATTTTCATAAATTACATATAATAAGAAAACTGTCAATTCTGTAGAATCAACCAGTTTACAACATACTTTTATATACAGTGAAGAAGGCAATGAAATAGTTTTTAATCTCATTTTATACATGAAGCAACAGGTACAGAGACTAAATTATTTGCCTAAAGCCAATGGCTAATAAATACAGAAGCTGAAACTTGGGTAAGCCCTAAAAATTCCCCCTCTTCCTTCTCTTAAACAACTGAATCCCATCAAACTCATGTGTACTTGACAATCCAGGCTAGGGTTCAGGTTGACTAGTGATGAGGGGAGAACCTACACTTCACAATAATGAATTCTCTTAGCCTGATGTGCTTTACAGGGTAAGACATGGCCAAGTGTATGTTACAGGTTGCAAGTGGCTGTTTGCTCATGGAGATATATTTTTAGCTTCTTTTTATTTTAATGATGCTGGATGACTCAATTTCTTTTCATTTCACATGAGAAGCGTGGTGATATTTTCCTGTTTTACTTCGCTTGAATATAAAACACCTTAATGAGCTGTGATGCTGGGTGGGCTAGTCTGCCTTTGTTTGCTCCTGAACTTCCATGGAATGCTTGGCCCCAGTAGAGCTTTCTCAGTTCATTGCTCTTTTTAAGGAACTGTTAGAGGAGCCTGAGGGCTCTTGAACTTTTGATGCCAATGGGTAGTGAGACACTCTCTTGGCTTAATAGGTTCTTTCCATAATTGCTAGACTGTATTTGTTTTTCAATACCGGCAGGCAGAGATATCCGGGAGGGGGGGGGGATCTTTGGGTATAATGCAGAAAACAGTTTTTTCTTGCTTGTTTTAGTTCTGTTGCTTTGTCATTGTTGTTGTTTTACCATTTCAATTTACTATCTGTGCATAAAACACTTAGTGTGTTTAGCTAATGTATTAGAATGGAAGCTGAATGAGTATTTTCAATTTTGTCTTTCCTTAACAGACCATGATTTTCCAGACCAAGAATTCTGTAACAGATTAAGTCAGGGGTTCATCTTTGTATCTGCTTTATTTACAGATTGGACACATTCACCCCATTGTAATATCCACCTATGACTCACTTGTAGTTTATGTGTGTGTGTGTGTGCACCCACACACACTCATGTGCACATGTACTATCTAGTTTACTTCATAGACTAAGATCTTTGATTCACTTGTGGTTTTTAGTTTTAATTTTTTTTAACACTTATTTAACAGAGCGCAAGAGGGGAAGGGTAGTGAGAGAAGGAGACACAGAATCTGAAGCAGGATCCAGGCTCTTAGCTGTCAGCACAGAGCCCAAAGCTGGGCTCAAACCCACGAACCATGAGGTCAGGACCTGAGCCAAACTCAGATACTTAACCGACTGAGCCACCCAGGCGCCCCTGGTTTTTAGTTTTAAAAGAGTAGCTGCTCAAGTATAATTTCTCTTTTAAAAGTAAACAAATTAAGTTTAAAAGCCTATCGGTATATGTAATATTTTTTACTTGTTTTTGCCAAAAGAGATAATTTCTTCTCTAATTGTTCTAACAAACAGTGTGAAGACTGCTCTTACAAAGGAAGTAGTTGACAAGAATTACATGTGTGTGTGTGAAGAGAGCCAATTTTTTGATAGCAGACTTTTAAAAAAATTATAGTCTATATTAACAAAGTGAAATTATGATAGGGAAAGATAGGATAAAATAGTCAGAGAGGGAAAGTTAGGACCTGAGATCTCTGGGTGGGGAAAAACACATATTTTAAAAAATGCTGGGAGCATCTGACTAGGAGCAAACTTCCTCAGGCTTAAGGTTCATCTTAAAAATCTAATGAACACCACCTACTTCTCCTCAGGTTCCCCTCAGGATTTTGACAATCAAAATACCTAACTAAAATAGATAAACCATAAAACTCATGTTGTAAAAGGGACAGTATGACCATAGTCTGATTCCTCACACAATGAAATCAGCCAGTCAAGAATGGACAACCCAGAACCTAGAGTTATCAAACCAATAAGGGTAGGACCTGAGAAGGAATGAGGGGGAAGGGAAGCGAGGGTGACCAAAATCCTATAAAACAAAGTCCCTTGCCTATAGTCCACAGATATTCACTTTCGAATGCCCCCACTCTGCAAAGAGAGTTTCCATACTATTCTTCCTTTCTGATCTTATACTCTAATAAACTTTTGCCTGCTGCTCATTTTATTCTGTGTCCACCTCTTCATTCTTCGAAGTGGAGAGACAATGAACCCTGGGTGTTGAGGTAAAAAATCCTGCAACAAATTGGAGAGGACAGGATGTAGGAGGGGGAGGGAGAATGGGAGAGAGGAAGTGTTATAAAAGATCATTTATTAGTAGAAACTTGAGCTATAGTTGGACCAATAGATTAGAAAACTACTGCCACTGAAAAGATAGTTTCTCGTTCAAAGGTCCCAAGAGGTAAGAACACACCAGGTCATGGAGGTATCTACACACGGAAGTATCGCTATCAGTTAGGAGATGGAAGGAGAGGGAAAACTGTGGGCAAGAACTTTGTTATGGTTTCTTCAGTAGAATGTGCAAGGCAGGATAGGCAGGTTTAGGACTGACCAGTTTGAACAATTTCAGTGTATAAGGTCTGTCCTTACTTGTCTGGCACCTAGCCTATGGTGATTAGGGTAGAGAGTTAGCGTCCCAGAATGTGACAGTGTGATAGAGTGGGTAGTTGGGCTCTGGATTGGTTGATTTGTATTTGCAAAGTGCACTCTTGGGTGAGTTGTTTCTTATTTCTGGGAATTGGCTCCCCTTGGAAGGGGTGATCCCCCCGGGGTCAGCAAGTCTCCAGATGTCAAAATATCAGAATGTGTACAATAAAAGACATGGTTAATACAGAGAGAAAGAGAAGGAAGGGGAACTGGAGATAAATTAAGAAGAAAGACACATAAAATAGCCTTGAAACTAAAATGATGTTTCGGAAATTTAATATCATAGTATAGATGAAGAAAACAAGGCTTTCTCTGATGTATTCATGTTGTGTGTAAGTATTCTCTCCACTTGGCCTTCCACAGAGCATTTTAAAGTTTCTACTACAACAATATTTACCACAGTGCTTCAATTCTTTTTTTTTTTTTAATTTTTAAAACATTTATTTATTTATTTTCGAGAGACAGAGAGAGACAGAGCACAAGCAGGGGAGGGGCAGAGAGAGAGCGAGACACAGAATCAAAGCAGGCTCCAGGCTCTGAGCTGTCAGCACAGAGCCCGACACAGGAGTCAAACCCATGAACCATGACCTGAGCCGAAGTTGAATGCTCAACCAACTGAGCCGCTCAGGAACCCCCACAGTGCTTCAATTCTAATTATTTTGTGATATCTGTTTTCTCCACAGGACTAAGGAGTCCTGGAAGTCAGTACTTTATTATCTCCTCTATGTACCAGCTCTAGCACATTCCAAACCCTTACAAACCTTTGAAGAAGGCAGGGAAAAGAAGACAAGAAAAATGGAAAAGAAGACAGGAAGTGCTAGAGTTTCAAGGACTGTTGGCATAAGAAGGGGATTTGAATACTCAAATCATAAAATTGAAAATAAAAAAAGAAGGGGACTTGAGGGTAATCTCCAGGGAAACACCAATGACAGAATTATTTTGTAAGGAGGAGGCTAGCAACGTATATCTTATGCAGTAAAATACATAATTCAAACCACTGGCACCATCCAGCTTAGATGATACCTGTGTCACTACCCTCACCTTATGATTGACCTGCAGATTAATACCTGACTATAATTGTTGGGGAGCAGCAAAATGGAAAATGAACATGAAAAGAAAGCCATCCTGAGCCAAAATGCTAAAATCATGTATAAGATGTAGGAATGATGAGCCTACATTTTGAACCTGGGTGACTCAGTCAGTTAAGCATCTGACTCTTGATTTTGGCTCAGGGCATGATCTCATCGTTGGTGGGACTGAGCCCCATATTGGGCTCTGTGCTGACAGAGCAGAACCTGCTTGGGATTCTCTCTCTCCCTTTCTCTCTGCCCTCCCCCATTCATGTGCACGCTCTCTCTCTCTCTCTCTCTCTCTCTCTCTCAAATAAATAAATAAACAAACACTTTAATGTTTATTTATTTATTTTTGAGAGAGAGAGAGAGAGAGAGAGAGAGAGCGAGCAGGGGAGGGGCAGAGAGAGGGAGACAGAATCCCAGGCAGGCTCCATGCTGTCAGCACAGAGCCTGACGTGGGGCTCGAACCCATGAACCATGAGATCATGACCTGAGCCAAAACCAAGAGTTGGACGCTCAACCAACTGAGCCACCCAGGCGCCCCAACAAACACTTTAAAAGAAGATATAGGAATAGTGATACTTAGGAATGAAAAATGAAGATAAAATCATAATTATAAGTTGAGTGCTATGCAATAATATCAAGAAAGAAGTTTATAAAAGTAGGTACCAGCAAGTCAGGATAGATACTTATGTTTCTCACAGTTCAAGAGACATGCTGGCGTGCTGGGGTGCCCTGTGCTTCGGGGAGAACTTATCAGCAGAGCGGTGATACAAGGCTGATCTTCAGCAATATCTGTCAACATGAGACACAGTCTGACTGTAGTTTGAAATAAAAATACATATGAAGGGAAAATACTAAATTTGAAATTGAGTGGTTGTAGAGGAGGTGGTCTCCCACTGTGAAAAGCTAAATATAGATGTTGACCGATTAGGAGTTTTCAAATTTACCCACTTAACCATCACTTGAGTTCTTCCTATTTCAAGTTTCCTAGGATACTACTCAAAGACCCCTGCAGGAGCCTCTGTGGGATCGGTAATAATTGTTAGAACACCAAACAGGCCTTAAACCAAAGGTGACGTGAAACCAGTTAAAAGCTGTTTGTGAAAACAGAGAAAATAGAACTCATATTCTTTCCCAGTCAGGTGTTTGATTTACTGGTTCTTCTAGCTTCTGATCTCTGTGGTATATAATCAATTATTGATAATCTAAGTCAGTGGTTGCAAATAGGTTTAAACTTGCCTGTCAACTCCAATGGCTTAGTAGAAGCTGACTGGAGCCTTGTATTAAATAATTAAATAATTCTGAGAACATATACCAGCTGAGTAGTAAAGAACGCTGAGCTCAGTTAGCAATGCCTGCCGTGGACATAGCCATTTGTGATTTGTGAGCCATTCCACGCACCCTCCCCACTTTACTGGGTAGTTTAAGATTATATTTGCAGGCCAAGAAATGGATATAATGGTTTCCTATACAAGTCCATTTGATAATAGTAAAATAAAATATATTAAATTTTCCCAGACCTCTTTATATATATTTTAAGTCACAGATTTAAAGGATCTATGAGCTACATGAAAAATACTAAAAGGTCACTGTAGCCCCACGCAAAATCTGAAAATCCATGTGAGCAACCACATTATCTCTAATCCTGATTTTGTTGGCCCTCACCTTCTGCCTTACTCCACTGACACAAAATGTTCAAATCAATTCTATACCAACATAAATCAGCCACTTAAAAAGGCAGATCATTTGTCATTCATCAAGATAATCTGTCTGTGTTTTTCTGCATAAAATGAGATTTCAAAATATATTGTGGTCTTTTTCTAAATCGCTCAAGCTTCCACTCAGTTTCATTTCCTTAACTTTTATCCTTGAAAGTATTTGGTAATGTAGGAGTCCCTGGAGTCCTTTATAAAAGTAGAACAAAACAAACATCTAATCAACCAACCAAATAAACCAATGCATAGCCCAAGCCAGTCTAGTGTTACTTAATATTGGGTTCCTTTATAGGTCAAGATGGCCAATTTGCAATGGATCACTGACCTCTAGTAACACTTTTCTTGATTTAATTTATTCCATTTTCTTTTTGTAGTTAGTAAAGGCTATTTTAGATAAAGCTTATTCCCCCAAAGTAGAGTATTTTTAGTACAGAACATTTTCATAACTGTATTTGTTTTTATTCTTTTCTTATTGCTATGTATTCGCTCTTTTTGATTTTATACCAGATTGCCTGTCTGTCCCTTAGTCTTCCTTTGCATATGCTATAGAGAAAGAAGTAATTAAAACTGAAATTGGGAGCATGGAGGTTGTGCTAAAAGTAAAACAAGGAGTAGATCAGTAAAACATCACTTTCTTTTGGTGTTCATTGCAAATATCAAAAAAAAAAGTGACATTTAATACAATGTACTCCCCTTTAATAGTGATTGGGTATCACCAGCTGGTATCACCAGCTACTCTCTGTGCATTTCTCTACATTCTCTACATTCTACAGTGGAAGGGAATCACTCTAGAATTTTTTGCATGTGTTTCAATAGAAAACTGTGCATTATCTACAACATATTCTTCTAGGTTATTAACTCTGGCCCTGCTTGTTGTCTTTGAACTGGTTTGCAATTAGTTATCAGTTATAGATAACTAATGGATAGGTAAATAATGTCCTGTTTGGTAGTGATTTTCATGATTTCATCCCTTCTGGAAAATCCAGTTTTGTCCTATTTGCAATTCATCTTGACATTCCTTCACATCATAGAATTTTGTGCTCTTTTGGTTTCTCTTTTGAATCAGTAATAACATCTGTTTGGTTCCCTCATATCAAATAAGTAAAGTCTTTAACACATGATTATTATTATTATTTTTTAATTTATTTGAGAGAGAGCATGAGTTGGGAAGCGGGGCAGAGGGAGAGAGAGAGACTGAGACAGAGACAGAGAATCTTAAGCATGATCCATGCTCAGCATGGAGCACAATGCAGGGCTCGATCTCATGACCACGAGATCATGACCTGAGCCAAAATCAAGAGTTGGATGCTCAACTGACTGAGTCACCCAGGCACCCCAACACATGATTATTTTTATATCTGCATGAAACATGATTTACCATTTCCTTAAACTAAGGGAAATAATTAATCTAAAGACAAGACAAGTTGAGGGTGCCTGGGTGGCTCAGTTAGTTGAGTGTCTGACTCTTGATTTCATCTCAAGTCATGATCCCAGCATCATAAGATTGAGCACCCCCCCATCAAGCTGTGCATTGAGCTTCATGCTGAGCATAGAGCCTGCTTGAGATTCTCTCTCTCTCTCTCTCTCTCTCTCTTTCTCTCCTTCTACCCCTCTCTCCTACTCTCTCTTGCTCTCTAAAATAAACAAAAAAAAATTAAAAATGAAGGTAAGACAAGTAATTTTTGAAGCAGTTTAGACATTTACAGATTTTCAAATAGACTATTACTCCTTTCTCCTCTTCTTTATTAACAGGATCAATTACGTTGGGCAGATGCCTTCTAGTGTAGTGACAGTGTTAGAATCAAAGAAAATATTTTGTTTAAAGTAAGAGCACTATAAATATTCAAAAAATGTTAAGTTGCTGCTGATTTACTTCAGTAAACAAGGGATTTTACATCGTAAAGTTGGCTATAATTTACGTGATAGAGTAAAATGCTAAATTACCTTGACAGGCAAATGGTCTGCCAGTTTTGTGTCTTGGGTCCCTTTCCAGACTTCCAATGCCTGCTCATCTCTCTAGGGAGAAACTAAACAGATTTCTCTAAGAGAGAGAAAAAAATTGGGGGTTTAATTTTAAAATATTACTAGGGAAAAAAATAAAATGGAATGCCTATTCAGAAGCCGAGAATAGACAGAAGGACATAACTTAACAAAAATACCAACACAATAAAAGGGCCAAACCATCTTTTTCTTCTCACATCTCACAAGAGAAGTACAGGATCATTCTTGCCATTTGAATTTCATGGCTCTGCTTCAATGGTGAGAAAACACTAGCTAGGTTTCTTTTTATTCTTGTTTTTAATAAGCTTTGCTATTTATCTCCCAACTCCTTCCCCTTTAAATGTTAGGGAACTAGGTAGTCCTGACTTTTCTCAAAGTTTGATTTTTTTTTTCAACGTTTATTTACTTTTGGGACAGAGAGAGACAGAGCATGAACGGGGGAGGGGCAGAGAGAGAGGGAGACACAGAATCGGAAACAGGCTCCAGGCTCCGAGCCATCAGCCCAGAGCCCGACGCGGGGCTCGAACTCACGGACCGCGAGATCGTGACCTGGCTGAAGTCGGACGCTTAACCGACTGCGCCACCCAGGCGCCCCAAAGTTTGATTTTTTTAAGTTAATGTTGCTTTATATAGTTTTTTTCATTGAACTTGTTATTTGTTTTTCCTGCCTTCCCATATCTAATATGATAAAAATTAGGCTTGAACATTTTAGTTTAACTGACCAATTTTTTTTAAGTTACGTATAGTAGAAAACTACTTTTAAAGTTTATATTCATAATTAAATTTACCAAACATTATTAAACACATGTTATGAATTGTTTAGGGGCTGAGAACATATCCGTGAAAGTTTCAAGGCCCTTAGAATGCATAAATCATTAGCAACAATTTCCACAAAAGACTGGAGGCACAGGGGATTTAAATTTTTTTTTTTCAGTTCTAATTGCATTCAAGATCTCTTGATTTGTGGTCCATTTACTCACAAAGTAGTATCTTCTTTAAGATAAAGAATCTTCTGATAAATAAAAATGTTGAGGTTACTTTAAGTCTGACCCAGTAAAAAGTTCAGAAAAGTGATATTGGCGACAGAGAATGATGTTCATGAAAAGACAAAATCATGATTCATATAGATATAAAATATTGTACTCGTATGACATGATATTTTACTCAGGGAACTAAGAAAATATTTAAACTGTTCAAAGGAAAAGTCAAAAGAGCACACATTTATGTAGAATAAAGGAATGCTGCAATAAATTGCAAATAGAGACGAAACTGGATTTTCCACAGGAGAGAGAAAGTCAATTAAAATTGCCATCAGTTGCCTATAACTTATAAAGATTTGACAAAAGAACAATGAATGAAAACAACCAACATGGCTAGAACCTAATAACTGAGAATGGTGTGCTATAGATGAGGCATAGTTTTCCATAGAAACACAATTTTTTTTTTACATAAGGAAAAAGTAGAACACCAGATAAGCTCATTAAAACTAGTTAATTTCTTCAACTCATTTCTCCTACTAACTCAGAGTGCCACGTCCATGCCAAAATGGATACAAAGAGATGTGGTCAAAGGCAACACAAAGTATAAGAAACATCTTGGTACATCTGCCCTGCCCCTCCCCACAGGGTACCACCCTGAACCATGACCCTGGCACGTTGAGCACAGATGGTAGACCAGAGGTCAAGTGCTGACCCAAACTAAGTCAATTAGATCCTCTCTCAAGAATTACAAACTTTGAACTTGATTCCAGTCCCTGTCTGGGTTATCGCCTGCTTGTGAGAAACTTGTGGGCTCAATTGTGACAATGTTTAACCATGTGCATTGTGAAGCAAGCAAAAGTAATCTCAGAGAAAAAGAAGGAGAGAAATGAGTAGAGAGAAGCAGAGCCTAGGGACAGGTCTGGGTTCCTGATGAACTCCCTGTTCTGAGTTCCAGTTCATCATGAAGTCTGGTGTTGGTACCTGTTCAAACAAATAATAGAAGGCCCCTCTTCGAAGAAAAATAATGTGTAATCAGAATGGTGAGTCAACTTGAAGAAGGAAATTAGACTTCAAGTAAGGGAAGCTAGCATCAATTTTCTGAGATCTCAAAGTAATTTGTTTATTCATATACTGTGCTATACACGTTTCCTTTCTGATACAAATGTGAATTTATGACCAAGTAATCTATAGTGTGTAGGGCCATCAGGCTAAAATAAAGGTGTTAAGTAAAGTCATATTTGGCTATGCTATATTATTATAGTTATGGATTGCTGTAGCAGTTTCCTTCATTCTTTGTAAAGAAACAAAAGATGTTCTTGTTAAAAAACTGTTTTACTCAGATTGTTTTGACCCATTTAAGGTAGTAAATCTGCAAGAAGTCAGAGTCTGTGAGACATTCTTAGTTAATTGTGAAACATCACAATGCGTGGATAGTGTGAGGGGTAGTGATAGTCCACGAGTTATTTTCAATGTCAATCATGTCAGATTGAACTGATCTTAAATTCAACTGCAAAGATTTTGATGATCTTTAAAATTTTTCCGTTTCATTTATCATGAGTCTTAGCTATGTCCCCAACGAGTTGACCCTGGCTGATAGAGCAAAAAAGAAAGGTATTAAAAACATACTGACATCTCTGGCTTCCACCGAAGGTGTAGAAAGCTGGAAAGAGCATGGCCTCCACCTAATCACATAAAACCAGCCAGATAATGTACAAAATCATAACTTTTCTTGGACCCATTAAAGAGCTGAGTTTTCTGTGCAGCCAACTAGCCTGAATTCTTAAGATGTGCACCATCAAAGACAGGTGGGATGTGAGTACCATTTCTCCTGTGGGGGTGGGAAGCAGACAATGACTCCACAGAATGTGTAAGAAGATAAAAAGGTTTTCAAATAGATAAAGTCAGAGTGTGGGCTACCATGAGGGCACAGAACTGTTTGGACATTAACTCCTGAAGGAAATCTATACCTGACCCCAGATTTTTCTGGAAGTTTCTGGCATTCAAGAGTAAGTTTCTGGTAGGTGAGCAGGAGAGGACAAAGCCTCCAAGCAGAAGTGCACTTGGCTCCTTTTTCCTGGAGGAACAAAAACCTTAGTTGCTAGGGGAAGGGCAGTATACCTGTAGCCACCCATCCACCCCCTGGGGAGGGGTGGGCACAGGTAAAAACTCATTGCACCTGGGGCAAGAGTGTAAGAAAGTCATCCTATACTCCTGGGGAAGGGTTGGAAAGGGCTCTCAAAACACTAGAGAAGGGACCGGATCTCTGAGAATCCCCACCCTCTAAGATGCAGCATTCAGTACCAACAAAAATGGGGGTGGATGTCAATTCCATGATGTTTTGTGAAAGAATCCAGACTCAAAAGGCTAAACAAACTGTAGGGCAGAAAACAAATCAGTGGTTTCAAAGGGCTGGGGTCCCGGGAAGAGGACACTAAAGGGACATAATTATGAAGAAATTATTGGAAGTGATGGATCTGTTCTATGTTTTCACTGTGGTGGTGGCTACATAACTGTACACATTTGTCAAAAATTATAGACTGGTGTACTGTATAAATTGCATGTGAATTATATCTCAGTAAACTTACTTAAAAAGATTAATGTAGGATTCTTGGACTGTTACAAGATAATAACAGCAGTATAGATTTTGAATCTCCCCAAATTCCTCTTCTTATAAAAACACGCAGAGAAACTTGATTAGCAAATCAAAACTCCACAGATAACATATGTATCCTCATTAATCCCCAAGTTTGAGTAGATGGAGACAAATCAATGACAGCTACAAGACATGCATGGTGTCAGTATCTGTATAGAAGAAGCACCAGGGTAGCTATAGCCCAGAAAATCCTAAAACAGCCATCAGATCCTCACTGAAATGCTAAGAGACTCAGTTTGAGAACAATAGCTAAAACTGAGAGAGCTTCTGCACACTGAATAGTGCATAAATGCAAGTCTTCAGAAATGTCAGAATGGGCTTGCATAGTTTCTGCCCTATGAGTTCTCAGAATGAACCAGCAAAAGCCCCCTTTCAGGACGAAGCCCACACTAAGAGAAACTCGAGGGAATAGAATTTAAATTAAGTAGCTCAGGGAAAATGGAGACAAAGTGGGAGAGAATGTCCAGGTCAAAGCTGGGGAGGTAAACCAAGTCAAAATATCAGCTGCCGTATTTTGTGACACTATACAGCTGTGAGTTTTGAAATGCTATCTAGAACCAAGCTTTCACTGTAGTTCAAGAAAACTAAGGTCACATAAAAAGAGCAACAAAAAGGATTGAGGTCAAATTCCTTGGAATGTTATTCAAAGAAGATGGTGTAGCTGGGGTGCAGCGGTACAAGAGCACCTGGCTCTGGGGTCCCAAACACACCAGATTCTACCACTCCCTGCTGACAAAATCCAAAGCTGAGAAATGAGCGGAGGTGAAACAATTTATTTCTTTTAGGTCAACACCAGGAAGACAGACTAATGTCTCCAAAACTGTCTCTAAGCGCTAAAAATACTTCTATGTTTACCTAAGGAAACTGTTGGACAAAGGTCGGTGGGTGCATGCAAGTGGGCAGTAAAGGTCTGGTCGAACATTGTCTTGGGGTTAGTCATGTGGGGTCTTGCTGGCATCAGGGCAGAGTCCTTATTTCTTGATGGGTTAGTTTTGGTTTCTGGCTGGGGATGCTTTGCCCTCAGGGTCTTTTGCCTGAGTTAAGAGATAAGCTGGGAAGAATTTAATTGGAAAGTACAGACAGAGGTCAAAATGGAGGTAGCTGATGTTCTCTTTCAAGAAGACTAGCATCCCTAGTCAATGTAAAAGCATGCCATAAAGACGTCCACAAAAAGGTAACAGTACAAACTATCATTTCAGAATTACTTAAAAGACATTAAGAAAATGAAACCACATGTGAAAAAAACAACATAAATCAGAATTAGAAAATTTAAAAAATGAGATGATAATTATTAACAGAAAATAGATGCATAATAACTAAAAATTAAAATAATTGAAGCCTAAGTTGGGACATCTGAGTAAATAAACTCAAAGATAGTGAAAGAAAAAATTGAAAATAAGAAAGATTTAAAAAAAGCAAGGTAATAAAAATATTGGAGAGAGAAAAGATAAGCCCAAAAGATCCCAGAGTGTGTATGATAGTAATTCTCCAGCTCTCACTGTCCCCAGAATGGAAGAAAATGGAACAGTTACATTTAGTAACTGTTACATTAGCTATACTTAAAACAAAATCCTAAAATTAAAAATGAAAAAAATTAAAATTACAGTTAGAATGGATACATTAGTACTGGAGAAAACTGACCGAGAACAACCAAAATCTGGATATATTCTAGTAAAATTATAGCACATTAAAGAAAAAGGAAAAATAATTATTAAACACCCAGAAAAAATACCCAGCTACTTACAAGGAAAAGAAACTCAGATTGTCATCAGCTTTTAAATAGCAAAACTTTATACCAAACTAATTGGAGTATCATATTCAAGATAGTTATGTAAAGGGCATCTGGGTGGCTCAGTAAGTTAAACATCCTACCCTTGATTTCAGCTCAGGTCATGATCAGTTGGGTTCTGCACTGACATCTCAGATCTTCGAGCCTGCTTGGGATTCTCTCTCTTTCCCTGTTTCTCTGTCCCTTCCCTGTTCATGCACACATGTGCTCTCTTTCTCTCAAAATAAATAAATAAATAAACTTGAAAAAAAAGGCATTTAAAAAGATATTCATGTAAAGAAAATGTAAGACAATCATTAAACCAAGGCAATTTGACTTTCCAGTATAAACGCCACAGGCAAACTCTTACCTTTATGCAAGAATTCAGGAAATACCTGTTCTCTAAGCTCCTCCTATGGAATTTAAACCAAATGCCCTGAGACATTAATATAAAGACTGGGGTAAATATTCATTATATATTTGCTTACACAACTAATACTAAATAAGGACTATAAAGGAAAGAATATACTATGTAATGTGTATATGTTCTGACAATGTAAATAAGCAGAAATTGAGAGAGAGTGGGGAAAATATAAGCAAAAATGTCCAACTCCTTTCAATAGTAGCTTTGATTATGTTAATGTTAGCATTGTTATTCTTCTTCTTTAATGTTTATTTTGAGAGAGAGGAGAGAGAGAGAGAGAGAGAGAGCAAGCAGGGGAGGGACACAGAGAGAGGGAGAGAGAATCCTAGGCAGTCTTGATGCTGTCAGCGCAGAGTGCATGGAGCACAGTCTCCCCAACTGTGAGATCATGACCTGAGCCTGAGCCAAGAGCAAGAGTCTGATGCTTAACTGAATAAGTCACCCAGGTGCCCCCTGGCATTGTTGTTCTGAGGTTGCTGTGAATGTAATGTGGGATTAAACGAATACGGTTGACCCTTGAACAACAGAGATTTTAACTGCATGGGTCCACTTATATGCAAATTTTTATAATTCTGTAAATGTATTTTCTTTATGATTTTCTTAATAACATTTTTCTCTTGTCTAGCTTACTTATTCTAAGAATCCATAATATAATTCATATAACATACAAAATATGTGTTAACTGACTGTTTAAGTTATTGTTAAGGCTTCTGGTCAAATTTGGCTATTAGTAGTTAAGTTTTGGGGGATTCAGAAGTTATACTTGGATTTTCAACTGTGCAGGGAATCAACGCCCCTAACCCCTGCATTGTTCAAGAGTCAACTGTATATAATTATGTAACAGTTTACTTTACTTCCCCAGTGATCTTGAAAACCAGCTTCTCAGGGAAGAGACATGAGATACAGATATATGGTAGACAAGTATAAGTCAATATCCTGACATTCTAAAATTAAATTAAAAGTATTATGGTGAAATTACAAGATGCTTTATCTTTAAAAGTGTATGTGTGCATGCGTGCGTGCGTGTGTTCTAGTAATGACCACTAAAAGATAAAAATAATGACTAGTCTAATAGCAATGAACATTCCTGGAGCTCAGATGGTACTTAGTATACATGATTTCCTTCTTAAAAGAAGCAAGCAAACAAAAGTGTTTGGGGAGTAATGTCTGATTCTAGGGGCCTGGGTCAAAAGTGTTGAAGATAATTATCAGAGATCGTGTCACTGCAGACATGAACAGAGTTATCAGAGACTACAAGGGTCAAAGCCAACTTAAAGAGGCTCCTAGTGCCTATAAGATGTGGAAATTTATGTCAATAAGTGTAATAAGTATAATAGTTTGAAGACATCAAATATGTTTAAATATATGAATGAGTTCAAAGTACTACTTTATAAAGAAATTAATTGTTCAGTTTTGGAAGGTAGGAAAACAACTCACTATTTTAGAGCCTGGTAAAGGAAGGAAAAGGTCTAAGTATTATCCTTTATGAGTTTTTTACTGGGTAACTACAAAGTACATGCAGAGAAATGTCTCTTTATAGATGTATTCCAGCTAATAATGGGAGAAGCAATGGGTGAATTAGAATAACACCATTTGCAAAGCCTAACAGGCTTTGGAAGAACATGACACGAACTCTGAGGAAATTCTTTTTTAAAAAAATCATAGAATCAGAATATGACAAATTCTTTATATGTAACATGAATTTATAGGAAATATAGGGAAAAGTGCAGCATGTGAAACTACACCATGGAGATAGAATCAGCAAAACACATACTGTGTTTTGTGAAATTCGAAGGGCTTAAATAAGCCAGCTATGTAACATACAAATTGTAGGGAGGGAGGGAGGAGAGAGAGAGAGAGGGAAAGAGAGAGATGGATGGAAAAAGGAAGGGGTGGGAAGATCTAAAAGATATATTTGTCAAAACGGGTACCTGTATTATTTCGGGGGTGCACATTCCAGTAATAAAACTATAAAGAATGAAAGAAATAATTATTTTTTAATGTTTATTTATTTTGAGAGAGAGAGAGCATGCTCGTGAGCAAGGGGAGGGGTAGAGAGAGGGAGAGAGAGAATCCCAAACAGACTCCATGCTGTCAGCACAGAGCCAGAAGTGGGGCTCGATACCATGAACTATGAGATCATGACCTGAGCCAAAATCAAGAGTTGGGCACTTAACCAACTGAGCCACCCAGGCACCCCATAGGAAATAATTATTTTAAAAGTCAGATTAGTGGCTCCTTTGAGTCGGAAGGAGGGCTGGTAATTGGTTTTTAGGGAAAATGATAAGTTCTATTTCTTATCCTGGGTAGTGATTACAAAGGTTATCCTTGTAATAATTCACTAAGTTATGCCTTGATATGAATTTTTAAGAATCTATGTTACATTTCACAACAGAAAAGTTTAAAAAAAAAAGATAGTAAGTGCCTCCCAGAATTTTCAGAATAGTAGAGGACTAACTGGAAGTGAAATTCCCTACTCCCCACCCCACCAAAAATGTTAAAAGCACACCACGGAATCCTCTGATAGGGAAACTGGTGTTCCTACTGCTTCTTACACAACAACAGGCTAGATGCAATAGTTTGTTCTGCTGCTTGTGAGTCTACTTTATGGCAACTATAAATCCTGTCAGCACTGATGCTACTTCTGCATCAGACCCCCGGCCTTGACAGACCATTTCTTGCTTCCCAAACTAAAGCAAGCAGAATGGATTCTGTGAGATTCTCCTTCCTTGTGTTGTTTACTTCCATGTTGGAGTCTCAGGGTATGTGAACAGTGGAGCCTAATATCAGAGAGGTGGGCATAATCCTTGGGAAATGATTGGCAGGTTATGTGACAAAATACCTTTTTATCTTATTTTTAAAGTGTAAGGCTTATGCTCTATTTTCATGTTTATTTTTATTATAAAGCTTATAAAATATAGACATACATGACAAGTATGTTAATAATCTTATGTTCTCCACCCAGAGTTAATGAATATTCATATTTTATGACTTTATATTCAAATATGTTACATATAAAAGAGATACAATGGGAGTCCCTCTCTCAACAAGGAGTACAGGCTCCTCCTCTGTTCCTGTCTCAGAGGGCTGTTCTTCAGCAGCATACAGTGACTCTAAACTATACTATACTTCTCTGTGACTTCAAGCATGGCCATATGAGTTGATTTGGGCAATGGAGTATTGTGCTGGGCCAAGATGGCAGAGCAGCATGGAAGTTTTCTGCTTCTCTTGTCCCTGAAATGCAGTTAGATCAACACCTAACCATCTTGCACACCTAGAAAATTGGTCTGAGGATTAACACAACACTCTGCATTACTTGAGCCACAGAACGCAGCAGGTACATGGCACAGAGAGGTGAACTGGGGGAGAGAGAAGCCACGGAGGGTAGGGTGCTGTTTTTGCTTATGGAGAGAGGACAGAGACAGGGTGGGGAGTACAGGAAAAGCACTCCCCCCAAAAGCAGCTGGAGAGAAAGAGGAAGAGTGGAAACACCCATAAGGGACTGAACAAGAAAGGGAGAAAGGAGAAAGGAGAAAGGAGAGGGTTTCAGTACCATTAGGACTCTATAAGCAGAGGAGTGCAGAGTCTGAGACTCCACAACTCGATACCTGGCAGAGCTCTGGTGGGAAGGATGAATCCCCAGGAGCAGGCAGTGAGGTCTGAGGGGTCTGAGAGGTAGTTCCCCTGCTGAGAGGATATTTGGTAGAGGCTGTACAGCCTCCTGACTGGCAAAGGTCTCAGTGGACCCTGGAGAACAGCCATGTTTGCTGGTATTGGAACAAGGACTTTAGGGAAATGGTGAAGCCTAGGGTGAGATGTGTGTTGTGATTTACCACACTCCCTGAAATGCTGCTGCTACATGATTGCATGACACTTTTCTGGGGTGGGCTGGCATCTGACCCCAGTCTCTGGGCATCTGTAGCAGCATGGTCACACCAATGTTCCTGGGGGTGGGCCTGCACCTGGCCATTGTTCTTTGAGACCCTCACCCAAGGATTGGAGTGGGTCAAAGGTGCAGGGCCCTCAGATGTGAGGGTTTTGAAAACATAGCCCCATCTGAGATAAAACTTGGGAGGGAGGTGCCGCCTGAGAGGCTGATTACTCAATCCTGGACAGTGTAGAAGTGTGGAGTGGACGGAAGCTGGAGAAAAAGGAGGAGTGCTTGATTGTTGGTGACTGAGAACACAGAGTCCTGAGGCTAGAGACTGGGTAGCTGGGTAACACCAATTTTCACCTCTCTGGCCCATGTGCATACACGCACACATGCCACAATGATCCACCCCATTAAACTAAGCAGTGCCATCTAGTGGAGAACAGAGCTGTTACACCAAGCCCCATCTAACTGCGCCAACCGCGTTCAAGAGGAAAACCACAAGTCTCTGCCTGCTTAGTTTATGGACTATAAAGTGCTTCATAGTTTAACTTCTAGGGGAAACTGGATGTAATTTCAATCACATTTAATTCTGTTTGCTGGTAGATCTATTCAATTTTTTTTTCTTTTTCTTTTTTTCTTTTTGAATACAGAAGGAGAAAAAAATATTTTTATTTTCCGTTTTTATAAAAAAGATATTTCTTTAATTTTATACTATATTCTTTATATTTTTTATAAAATTTTTAATTCTATTTTACCTTCATCATTTCATTTTATTCTATTTTACTGTGATCATTTTTTTAAATTTTCAAACTTTTTCCTGCATTTTTTTCCTTTTCTTTTCTTTCCCTTTTGTTCTATGTTCTATCAAGCTTATTTCAACAACCAGACCAAAACACACCAAGGATCTATCATCCTTTATTTGATATTTTTGTGTTGTTTTTAATTTAAAATTTTTATTTTATTAATTTTTTTCTCCCTCCAAAAGGACAAAATGAAGAATTTCACCCCAAAAGAAAAAAACAGGAAGAAATGAAAGCCAGGGACTTAATCAACACAGATATAAGAAAGATGTCTGAACCAGAATTTAGAATCATGATAATAAGAATACTAGCTGGGGTTGAAAAAAGCATAGAATCCCTTTCTGCAGAGATGAAAGAAGTAAAATCTAATTGGGACAAAATTAAAAATGCTATAACTGAAATGCAATCTTAAATGAATGCCACAGCGCAAGGATCGATGAAGCAGAGCAGCGAATCAGCGATGTACAGGACAAACTTATGTAGAATAATGAAGCAGAAAAAAGGAGGGAAACTAAGGCACAAGAGCACAATATAAGAATTAGAGAACTCAGTGACTCATTAAGAAAGAATAGCATCCGAATCATAGGGGTCCCAGAAGATGAAGAGAGAAAAAAAGGGGTAGAAGTTTTATGTGAGCAAATCATAGTGGAAAACTTTCCTCAACTGGAGAAAGACACAGACATAAAAATCCAGGAAGCACAGAGAACTCCCATTAGATGCAACAAAAACCAACCATCCACAGGCATATAATAGTCAAGTTCACAAAATACACAGACAAGGAAAGAATCATGAAATCAGCAAGGGGAAAAAAATCCTTAACCTACAAGGGAAGACAGATCACTTTTGCAGCAGACTTATCCACAGAAACTTGGCAGGCCAGAAAGGAGTGGCAGGATATATTCAATGTGCTGAATTGGAAAAATATACAGCCTAGAATTCTTTATACAGCAAGGCTGTCATTCAAAATAGAAAGAGAGATAAAGAGTTTCCCAGACAAACAAAAACTGAGAGTTTATGACCACTAAACCAGCCCTGCAAGAAATTTTTTTTTTTTTAACATTTATTTATTTTTGGGACAGAGAGAGACAGAGCATGAACGGGGGAGGGGCAGAGAGAGAGGGAGACACAGAATCGGAAACAGGCTCCAGGCTCTGAGCCATCAGCCCAGAGCCCGACGCGGGGCTCGAACTCATGGACCGCGAGATCGTGACCTGGCTGAAGTCGGACGCTTAACCGACTGCGCCACCCAGGCGCCCCCCTGCAAGAAATTTTAATGGGAACTCTCTGAGGGGAGAAATGACAAAAAAATAAAAATAAAAAATACCAAAAGTCACAAAGACTAGAAAGGACCAGAGAATGCCACCTGAAACGCCAACTCTACAGGGAACACAATGATAATAAATTCATATATTTCAGTACTCACTCTAAATGTCAATGGACTAAACGTTCCAATCAAAAGACATTGGTAACATAATGGATAAGAAAACAAGATCCATCTATATGCTGTTTACAAGAGACCCATTTTAGACCTAAAGACACCTTCAGATTGAAAATAAGGGGATGGCAAACCATCTATCATGCTAATGGTAGCCAAAAGAAAGCCGGAGTAGCCATACTTATATCAGACAATCTAGATTTTAAAATAAAGACTGTAACAAGATGAAGAAGGGCATTATATCATAATTAAGGTGTCTATCCACCAAGCAGACGTAACAATTGTAAACATTTATGCCCCCAACATGTAAGAAGATGAATATTTAAATCAATTAATCACAAACATAAAGAAACTCATTGACAATAGTACCATTATTGAAGTGGACTTCAACACTCCACTTACAGCAATCGACAGATCATCTAAGCAGAAAACCAACAAGGAAACAGTGGTTTTGAATGACACACCGGACCGGATGGACTTAAAAGTTATATTCAGAACATTTCATCCTAAAGCAGCAGAATACACAGTCTTCTCAAGTGCACATGGAACATTCTCCAGAATAGATCACATACTGGGACACAAATAAGCCCTCAACAAGTACAAAAAGATTGAGATCATACTGTGCATAATTTCAGACCACAATACTATGAAACTTGAAATAAACCACAAGAAAAAAATTGGAAAGACAACAAATACTTGGAGTTTAAAGAACATGATACTAAAGAATAAATGGGCTAACCAAGAAGTTAGAGGGGAAATTAAAAAGCACATGGAAGCCAATGAAAATGATAACAACACAGTCCCAAACCTCTGGAACACAGCAAAGGTGGTCATATGAGAGAAATATATAGCAATCCAGGCCTTCCTAAAGAAGGAAGAAAGGTCTCAGATACAAAAACTAACCTTACACCTTAAAGAGCTGGAAAAAGAATAGCAAATAAAACCCCAAACCAGAAGAAGATGGGAAATAATAAAGAATAGAGCAGAAATCAATGCTATTGGAATAGAAAAAACAGTAAACAGATCAATGAAATGAGGAGATGTTTCTTTGAAAGAATTAACAAAATTGAGAACCCCCTAGCCAGTTTGATCAAAAAGAAAAAGGAAAGGACCCAAGTAAATAAAATCAAGAATGAAAGAGAGATCACAACCAACACCATAGATATACAAACAATAATAAGAGAATATTATGAGCAATTAGATGTCAATAAACTGGGCAATCTTGAAGAAATGGACAAATTCCTAGAAACATATAAACTATCAAAACTGAAACAAGAAGAAATAGAAAATATGAACACACCCATAACCAGTAAAGAAATTGAATTAGTAATCAAGAACCTCCCATAAAACAAGTCCAGTGCCAGATGGCTCTCCAGAGGAATTCTACCAAACATTTAAGGAAGAGTTAACACCTATTCTTTTGAAGATGTTCCAAAAAATAGAAATGGAAGGAAAACTTCCAAACTCATTCTATGAAGCCAGCATTACATTGATTCCAAAACCAAAGACCCCACTAAAAAAGGAGAATACAGACCAATTTCCCTGTTGAACATTGTATTTCAACAAGATATTAGCCAACTAGATCCAACAATACATTGAAAAAATTATTCACCACGACCAACTGGGATTTATACCTGGGATGCAGGGCTTTCCATGTCTGCAAAGCAATTAACGTGATTCATCACATCAATAAAAGAAAGGACAAGAACCATATGATCCTCTAAATAGATGCAGAGAAAGCATTTGACAAAATACAGCATCCTTTCTTGATAAAAACCATCAAGAAAGTAGAGATAGAAGGATCATAACTCAAGGTCATAAAGCCATATACGAAAGACCCAATGCTAATGTCATCCTCAATGGGGAAAAACTGAGGTCTTTCCCCCTAATGTCAGGAACAACACAGTGTTGTCCACTCTCACCACTGCTATTCAACATAGTATTGGAAGTCCTAGCCTCAGCAATCAGAAAACACAAAGGAATAAAAATCATCCAAAGTGGCAAGGAGGAAGTCAAACTTTCACTCTTTGCATTCGACATGACACTATATATGAAAAACCCAAAAGATTCCACCAAAAAAACTGCTAGAACTGTTCCATGAATTCAGCAAAGTTGCAGGATATAAAATCAATGCATAGAAATCAGTTGCGTTTCTATACACCAATAATAAAGCAACAGAAAGAGAAATCAAGGAATTGATCCCATTTACAATTGCACCAAAATGCATAAAATACCTAGGAAAAAACTTAACCAAAGAGGTGAAAAATCTATACACTGAAAACTATAGAAAGCTTATGAAAGAAATTGAAGAAGAGACACACAAAAAAGGAAAAAAGATTCCATGCTCCTGGATTGGAAGAACAAATATTGTTAAAATCTCGATATTACCCAAATCAATCTACATATTCAATGCAATCCCTATCAAAATAACATCAGCATTCTTCACAGAACTAGAACAAATAATCCTAAAATATGTATGGAACCAGAAAAGACCCAGAATAGCCAAAGCAATTCTGAAAAAGAAAACTAAAGCTGGAGGCATCACAATCCCAGACTTCAAGATGTATTACAAAGCTGTAATCATCAAGACAGTATGGTACTGGCCAAAACCAGACACTTAGATCAATGGAACAGAATAGAGAATCCAGAAATGGACCCACAAACATAAGGCCAACTAATCTTTGACAAAGCAGGAAAGAATATCCAATGGAATAAAGAGAGTCTCTTCAGCAAATGGTGCTGGGAAACCTGGACAGTGACTTGCCAAAAAATGAACCTGGACCACTTTCTTACACCATACACAAAAGTAATCTCAAAGTGGATGAAAGACCTAAATGTAAGACAGGAAGCTACCAAAATCCTCGAGGAGAAAGCAAGCAAAAACCTCTTTGACCTTGGCCACAGCAACTTCTTACTCAACATGTCTCTGGAGACAAGGGAAACAAAAGCAAAAATGAACTTTTGGGACCTCATCAAGATAAAAATCTTTTGCACAGCAAAGGAAACAATCAGCAACACTAAAAGGCAACCAATGGAATGGCAGAAGATATTTGCAAATGGCGCATCAGATAAAGCATTAATATTTAAATCTATAAAGAACTTATCAAACCCAATACCCACAAAACAAATAATCCAGTGAAGAAATGGGCAAGACATAAATAGACACTTTCCCAAAGAAGACGTCCAGATGGCTAATAGACACATGAAAAAATATTCAACATCACTCATGATCAGGGAAATACACACCCAAACCACAATGAGATACCACCTCACACCAGTCAGAATGGCTAAAATAAAAACTCAGGCAACAACAGATGTTGGTGAGGATGCAGAGAAAGAGGATCTCTTTTGCACTGCTGGTGGGAATAAAAACTGGTGCAGCTACTCTGGAAAACAGTATGGAGGTTCCTCAAAAAGTTAAAAATAGAACTACCCTACGACCCAGCAATTGTACTGTAAGGTATTTATCCAAAGGGATACAGGTGTGCTGTTCGGAAGGGGCACATGCACCCCGATGTTTATAGCAGTGCTATTGACAATAGTCAAAGTATGGAAAGAGCCCAAAGGTCGATTGACAAAAGAATAGATAAAGAAGATGTGGTATATATATACAATGGAGTATTACTCATCAATCAAAAAGAATAAAGTCTTGTCATTTGCAACAATGTGGATGGAACTAGAGGGTATTATGCTAAGTGAAATAAGTCAGTCAGAGAAAGACAAATATCACATGACTTCACTCATATGTGGAATTTAAGATACAAAGCAGATAAACATAAGGGAAGGGAAGCAAAAATAATATAAAAAACAGGGAGGGGGACAAAACATGAGACTCTTAAATATAAAGAACAAACTGAGGGTTGTCGGAGGGGTTGTGGGTTGGGGATGGGCTTGATGGATATGAGGCATTAAGGAACACATTTGTTGGATGAGCACTTGGTGTTATATATAGGGGATGAATCACTGGAATCTACTTCTGAAATTATTGCACCATATGCTAACTAACTTGGGCGTAAATTTAAAAAAATAATAGTAATAGAAAAGAAAAAAAAAGATATAAAATGTAATCCTCCATAGTCTCCCTTGTTACTTTCACAAGTTCCAAAGTTCTGTGTTCCTTCCAGAGGTACCACTATGACACATTTTATATGTATTCTTCTAATTCATGTGTACTGTTCATGAGCAAGAGTTTGCTAAGGAACTGCAATTGGTAGCATTTTAAAAATCATACTGAAGCACAGTGTCTACTTCTATAGGTACAGCCAAATTTTCCACTAATATGGGTGGACCAACATTTAAGATTTCTTTTTTACCATCTCTTTGCCTGCTTGATATTTTTAGACTTCTCAATTTTTGCCAATTTGACGACTGTTAATTAGAATTTCACTTTTAATTGCATTTTCCTGGTGTTCATTATAGCGCCATTTGTAACAGTGAATTATCGGATTTTTTATTTTATTTTTTAAGTGCAAACCATACTGTGATCTAAAGGGATACACAGATGCTGAACTAGGCCAATAGCACAGAAGGCATGCTGATTTTGTTCACTTGCCAAAGAGTAAAGCATCTACTCAGATCGTTATAGCAGATGCACACCAAATCAATGGTAGAAGCTTGACCTGTGCTGATTTTCTGGATTTTCATTTGCTGGATTTCTCTCTGTTGGAAATTGAGAATTTGAACTCATGGGCCTCCGATTTGAGAACACTATATTTGGAAGTTGATGTCAGAAGTGCAGTTGCATATTTGAGCAGCCATTTTGGGAGTTGGGGAGAATAGAGCATGGTGGTACAGAAATGATCAGGAAAATTGAACATGCGATGACCCCAGAGTCAGGAGAGGCAACTTCGGGTTTCGCTCCTGCTTTCCAATTCCAGATCCAGGTCAAAGTGAGACCCAGCTGCAGTGCTTGCCTTTATAAGCTCTGGAAAATCTCCCCTGAGTGTTTTATAATAAATCACCTTTTGTTCATGGCATGTCAAGTGAGCACTTACCTACATCCAGCAAATGCCTTGTTATTTTATTGGTTTAGGTATAGCAATCATTTTTGTCAGTGGAGACATTTTTTCCATTATGGCAAATAAATGATCAACACTAAGGATCAGATACTTTTGTACCTATTGGGAAAAGTTAGACGAAGACTGAGTCAGCAGATGTTACCAGGCAGAGTGGAAAGTAAAGTGGACTTGGAGTTGAAAGGTAGGAGGCAGACTCTAGGCCACTTTCTAGCTGTTTGAATTCAGGCAAGGAACTCTTCTGAATATAAGTTACCTGTGAGTAAAGACAATACTGTCTCAGGATTGTGGTAAAGACCTAATGAGATTAACTAAGATAAAAGATGCAAATGGGCTTTATAAAACTTGTCCCATAAAATAGAGTACAACTTGAGAACAATCAGAGTAAGGCAGTCAGCAGAATAGCCCAATATTCTTACCTATTTGTGTTCCTTTTACCTTTTCTGGGTTAGATACACACAGCTAAATTCCCCAGGGCAGTTTAAACTCTGTAGGAGATGTAAACTTTTTAGCAAAGCTTCTTTCTTGGCTAAGCCTAATCTCAGGAAGTAAAGAAGGAAATCTGAAGCACAAATCATGCTTAGTGGCATTTTATTAAAACTGTCTTCGGGGCGGCTGGGTGGCGCAGTCGGTTAAGCGTCCGACTTCAGCCAGGTCACGATCTCGCGGTCCGTGAGTTCGAGCCCCGCATCGGGCTCTGGGCTGATGGCTCGGAGCCTGGAACCTGTTTCCGATTCTGTGTCTCCCTCTCTCTCTGCCCCTCCCCTGTTCATGCTCTGTCTCTCTCTGTCCCAAAAATAAATAAACGTTGAAAAAAAATTTTTTTTAAAAAATAAAACTGTCTTCTTCTCTCCCACTCTCCTTTCTCATCGCTACTTGTTTTTCATTCAACGATAATGTTGCTATTCAATGATAGCAACTTCACATAGAACAGTAAGAATTTCCTAAAGGAAGAGACATTCTTTGCTGATCTAGATGAAAAGTAGCTTTGCCCTTGATTGCTGGGAAACCTGGAAATGTCAGTATGATAGTGCATTTGGTAGGAGATTGGAAATGAGGTTTAAAGATTTCTTTTCTTTTCTTTCTTTTCTTTTCTTTTCTTTTCTCTTCTTTTCTTTTCAAGTTTGTTTATTTATTTGGGGGGGTGGGGAGACAGAGAGAGAGGGAGAGAGAGAGAGAGAGAGAGAGAGAATCCCAAGCAGGCTCTGCACTGACAGTGCAACAACTGTGAGATCATGATCTGAACTGAAATCAAGAGTCAGATGCCACCCAGGTGCCCCAAAGGTGATTTTCAACTTTAATGAAACACCAGCGATAGACTTGGATTCGATGGGCTCATTGTACACATGGAGGGGGAAGGGCATAATCAGGGACTTTAGTGAACTAGTAGTTATTAAATAACTCATTCTGTTTAAAAATTTTTTTAAATTATGATAAAAAGTCCAAAATATAAAATTTACCATCTTAAGCATTTTTATGTGTACAGTTCAGCAATTTTAAGTACATTCACATTGTTGTGCAAGCACCAATCTCCAGAATACTGTTCATCTTGTGGAAGTGAAACTCTATACCCATTAAACAATAACCATTCTAATTATTATAGAACTTCATTCTCTTGAATTGTTTGGTAAAGTACATATTAGATCAGAAGCAATATACCCTGTGCCTTGTGTTCATGTAAGTATGTCATTCTTAGGTAACAAAGGCCTAGAGAACTGGCACAGGTTCAAAGCGTTTGTATACATTTTAAAGCAACATTGTTAATAACTAAAAGGACTCTGGTGATAACAGTGATGTACTTCCAAATATCAAAATCTGACCTCGGATTTGATCTAAGGACTATATTTGAGTTGATTTAGTTCATTTTGCTGGATGATGAAACCGTTTCTTAAAGATGATAAAAAAAATTGGAGGCACCTAGGTGGCTCAGTCAGTTACGCATTTAACTTCAGCTCAGGTAATGATCTCGCGGTTTGTGAGTTCAAGCCTCACATTGGGCTCTGTGTTGATAGCTCAGAGCCTGGAGCCTGCTTTGGATTCTGTCTCTCTCTGCCCCTCTCCTGCTTTGCTCTGTCTGTCTGTCTCCCTCTCTCAAAAACAAACATTAAAATTTTTTTTTAAAAAAACGATAAAAAAAATCATCCTCATTAGGATTTTAATTTCATGGGAAAACTGATTTGGATAGGAGCCTTACTCAGCTAAGGTTCATGAGCACTGGCCTCCTCAACTTATTTTTGGGTGGTAAATGTGGACTCTCAGACCTATCTAGAGATGCACATTTGCACATTATTGATTTTTCTCTGCAGGAGACTTTAGCTGACATTTCCTCCATGACATATGCTTATATGGCAATAGAAAATTGTCCACGTTCATTTTTATGCCTACTTCAAGCAATTGTCCAAAAACGTCTCTCTGACTCTCCAACCTTAGCACTCAAAACAAGTTGGGGTTAAATCAATTTCAGAATACAGCAGCCTGTTTGGAAGGAAATCAACGGGAAGTGCAAATGACAAAGGCTTTTCATTGTCATTTTTCTTAGATCTAGAAAAACAACTGAAATTTAAAAAATTAAATATAGTTGATCATATAACATTTCTTATCTGTAATCAACTTATTAGATTTTAAAGTTTTGATAGAGGTAAACGAGGTCCTGAATTACTTGCAAGATGAAAATGAGCCCATGATAACCGATATACATATTCCTCTCATGCTAGAGCTGCAGAAAAGCTGGAGGGGTTTTAACAGATGCCGCTTGTCCTAGCATGACATGGATTATTATTCCTATTATCATTTACTCTTCCATCTGAGGGGAACGGGCAGAACTGTCACAGCAGGAGAAAAAGAAGGAAGCAATAAAAATGAATGTTCTTCCCCAGATGACAAGAATTTATCTTGCAATGTTTGAAATACTATTTAGGTGGAGTAAAAAACAGAATAGGCCTGAAACTGTTCAACCAAGGCACTTCCTGGAGATTACCATAAATTAGTTAAGTCTTCCATAGACACCTTTATGAAGAAGAGTTGAATGCAAAGTATTTGGGGGTTTAGTAGAAATGATTTAAACTAACCTTTTTTTCTTAATTAAATCATATTAATCTTCTGAAAATAAGATGCCATAATGTAGTGTCAATTTCACTACATTGAAAGTAGTGAAAAATGTACTGTTATGAGTAAGAAAAGAGCTCCTGCCAAACATTTATTGGAAATAAAAAATTATATGCGATGACATGGATGGAGCTAGAGAGTGTAATGCTAAGTGAAACAAGTCAGTCAGAGAAAGACAAATGCCATATGATTTCATTCATATGTGGAATGTAAGAAACACAATCAAAGGGAAGGGGAGAGGGAGAGAGCGAGACAGAGAGAGAAAGAGAGACAGAGAGAGAGAAAGAGGGAAACCAAGAAACAGACACTTAACTGTAGAGGACAAACTGATGGTTATCAGAGGGGAGGTGGGTGGGGGAAGAGTGAAATAGGTGATGGGGATCAAGGAGTTACACTTGTCGTGATGAGCACTGGGTGATGTATAGAATATTGATGAATCACTATATTGTACACCTGAAACCAATATAGCACCGTATGTTAACTAATGAATTAAAATAAAAACTTAAAAAAAGAAAAAATATTACATGGCAGTAAATATTGGAAATAAGAGAATAAAGGAAATTAGCTACTGGTTCTAACACCCATTTATTACCTATCATATTTATTAAGGCACTCATTTTATATCCTTAAAGGCAATGCATTAAAATAAAGATACTTTAAAAACATATATTGCAAAAAAGCAGGATCACATACTTGACCATTTATGGAAGGTTGCAGTGAAATAATTTTGATAGTACTCATGCTTTGTGACATTATTATTCATGCAAAGAGATTTAGAAACTAGTATAATTCTGTCAAGCCATGGAAATAAATGAAGACCAACCAAATGCGAACAAGCATAGGCTATTTATTCTGAGCGTGCTGGATCAAGAGAGCCAGCCACAGTCACTTGCCTTTTGGCAAAGACTCAGAGACAAGCAGAGGAGTAGGAAAGCTTTCTAGTGGAAAAAGGAAAAGCTTCAAGTATGTTCTGATTGGAGGCTGTTGCCATGAGGAGAGTGGGCCACCTAGAGGCAGGGCATCCTGCATGACAAATTAGGGATGCATATTTGGCTTTCTCTTGTTGGTCCTATACAGGAAAAAGGAACAACAACAACAAAAAAAAAAAACCGACAAGAAAGCTGTTAGTTATTAATCAAGTGCTAGCCATTTGGAGCTGGTTCTTACAGGGGGTTATTGTTTGGCTTCCTGAATTGTTGCTAGCGGTAACAGTCTGACTTCTTACATGTCTGCCTTAGAGCAGGCTGGCTTCCTGGGCGTACTATTGCAGAGAACAGGTTGGTTCCTGGGACAGGTTGCTGCAGGTTATGGATCTGAGGTCTATTTTTGTGTAGGGTTTGGTCATGGCCCTTTTTTATATTCAATCTCTCAAAACAAACCAGTGTGAAAGATTAAATGCACGTAGAGTTGGGTCTACCTTTGCATTACTCATATTTACTGAATGGAGATTGGACTTTATAGGGAAGGGGTCTTTTGCTGTTAGCTCCCATAATGCAAGGGAGTGGGGTTATTTCTCAACATGTGTTGCCTTCTAGGAGCACAGGGATGTTTAATATTGTCACAGGGGATTGTTTGAAACAAGTCAAATGCTTAGAAATAATTAGTTGTTTGATCTGATGTTCCTTCTTGGCATTGTCTATCTACATGCTGGCTCTAGGCTGAACACATTCCATGATGTGTTTGTATGAGAAGTCTGTATAAGCACCATCACTTCTGACAGGAGCAATTTAAGAAGACTTCGTGGATATGTATTCACATTTGAACTGGACTTTGAAGGATGGCTAGGATGGGAATAAGCATTCCAGGTGGATAAAACAGAATGCAACATGATCCAACTCATGGAAGTAGGAAAGCCTCAAAGCTTCTTGGGTGGATTGGCAAGCTGTCATGCCCTTTTAAGGGCACTGTGTGTGGAAATCTGGCCATGTTAATCTGCAAAAGTAAAGGGGGAAGACAGATCACAAAAGGTCTGAGGAATTTGGATATGATTTTGCAGACAATAGGGGACTAGGGAAGATCTGGGCCAAGGTAGTAGTGTGTCAGGATGATACTTGAGGAAGAGCATCTTCTTAAATGCAGTCTCTTCATCAGGCAACGTAAAGGCTGTATTCTTAGAAAGATACCAATGAGAAATTGAGGAAATGTCAAAAAATAAAGCACTGAACTAGAGGGTGACAGTGGTTCTTGAGAGGAACATGAGGACAACTGCTTGTCCAGTTTGTATTTCACTTTCCTCCAGTCACTGCACATCGGATTTCCTTTCTCTTCAGCTGAATCTTCCTCTCACACTGTCTTGTGAAGTTTAGACTTGTTTATTTTGAGATGCCGGTGGGATAACCACATGGGGATGTGCAGAACATAGTTTATTATTTATGTTGAAAAGTTAACTCATGTTTTTGGCCCCAAACTTCCTCTTTTTCTGGCTTGCCCTGTTGGTGAAAGGGGTCAGCTTCCATCAAGATATCCATAGAATCCTGGAAGGTGTTTTGACTCCTTTCTCTCCTTGATCTCACAAATTCAATCAACAATGAAATCTTATCCATTTTACTTAGTAAATCAGATCCAAATCCATCCTCTATGCTCTCTTTCCCCACTACTACATTATCTTAGCCTGACCTTTCTCATCACCTTTGAATGGGCTTCTGAATACCTTCCCAAATGCTCCACATTCCTCCCATTTTTCCTGGATCCAAGCCCTGCATTAATACTGAGATTTTTATAAAAAATGCAAATATTGTCATGTAATGCCTTTGATTGCCCCTATTTTCTATTACCTTTAAAACAAAGTTCCAAACTCTTTCACATGGATTACAAAGCATCATATGACCAGACTCTTCTTTTTTTTTTTTTTCAACGTTTATTCATTTTTGGGACAGAGAGAGACAGAGCATGAGCGGGGGAGGGGCAGAGAGAGAGGGAGACACAGAATCGGAAACAGGCTCCAGGCTCCGAGCCATCAGCCCAGAGCTTGACGCGGGGCTCGAACTCACGGACCGCGAGATCGTGACCTGGCTGAAGTCGGACGCTTAACCGACTGCGCCACCCAGGCGCCCCTGACCAGACTCTTCTATATCATCATCCTGATTTCTCAAATCTACCCTTTGTCCAGCTATGCGTCAGTGAGATCGATCTTTATTTAATTCTTTGGATATACCTTTTTTATTTTGATACCTCCAATTTTTAAAATACGCTTTTGTATCTTCTTGTAATTTTCTTTCCTTCCCAGATACTCTTCCGCCCACAACTCTTCACTAATTATTACTTATCCTTTAGATATTATCTCATATTTTGTTCCCTTCATGGGGACCAATGAGCCTGAATCTGGTCAGGAATAAATGTATGTAGTCCATAGTGAAAACTGAAAACAGATGGGATTTTTTAGGGAGAGCACATGAAGCAAAAGAGAAAATTGTCTAAGGTGGTTCCTTGGGAAGTACTAACACTTAATAGAGAGGCAGACCAAAATGAAAAGTTGAAGGTAGATAGAATAGGCTCTAAGGAACGGGATTCAAGACAAAGCTAGCAATCAGCAGAATTAGGTGCATCATTGAGATCTGTTAGGGTTAAGATCCTAAAAATGTTTTTTGGATTTGCCATTTAGGAATTGGCTGGTGATTTTTAAAAGAGTAGTATTAGCACAGTAGTCGGGATAAAAGTCAGGTGGCAGTGAGTTAGTGAGTTAAAGAGTGCCAATGAAGTAGACAAAGCAAGAGTAAAATAGTCTTTTGAGAATTAAGGATTGACAGAGAATGGAAAGGAAAGAAGTTTTTAGCATTGTAGCTTTAGGGGAATGAAAATGGAACAAGGGCTTGTGCAGGTATTATGAACTGGAGGTAACTAAGAGGCCAAGGAAAAAAGAGAAGATTAATTTCTTACTATGTGCTCATGCTTTGTCTTGGAGGTGATATCTTAAGGCATGTAGAAAATGGCAGTATGAGACTACAATATGGCTAATCACAGGTAGAGTCTATAATAATCTTTTAATTGGTTTTGGAAAAGAAGTTTTATTACTATTAGTACATGGTTGTTTACAATATGATGAACATTTTATTTACTCTGTGATTGTTTTGAAGGTTTGGGCCTGTATTTGTCAAAACAATCTGAATAGAAACCATGTATTTTCTTCCTTAAGTGACCTCAACTCCTTCCTGCAACCTACTCTAGGCTAGGGAAGGAGAGTTTGTGAATCCGACTGGCATGAAAATGTAGCTTAACGCAACCATCATTTTCCTTCTTCCTACAGCAAAGATTTGGTGCAAAGATAGAATAGGTTGCCTCAGGGTGTAGTGAATTCCACATGACTGGGATTGTTTAAGCTTTTAAGAGTCATTCAGATTAATGACAGGCCTAGATGATTTTTAAAGGCCCTTCCATCCACAATAGTCCATGAATTTCACATTTCTAAATGACTCTAGAGCTTGAATGTAAGCTACACGCCAAGTTAAGAATAAATAGATGTGAGCTGTTAACAAAGTAAGCAGTGAAGTGGAATATTGTTTTTGCTGGCAAGATTTGCCAAAGATAATCTTCTTTAAGAGAACTGAGAGTTTATTCTATTAATGTTCATTGTTGCTCTTTTTAGACAAACTTCCATTTGTGCTTAACTTCCGAGTTGTATTTTCAAGAAGAATATGAAAATAGGATGAGAGCCTGGTGATAGGATATCTGTCTAGATCCTGAATAGTAAATAAAGCTTTGCATTCATAGAGAGCTCTGAGGAAATTGGCGTAGTTTACTCTCCCCCCATTTAAGTGTGGTTATCATCTTTTTGCATCATTTCCTTGTCCCTTTTATCATCCACCCCCTTTCAGATGAGGAAACTGAACGAGAGCCATTGCACATGGTCCAAGGTCACAGAGGGAAATGATGGAGAGAAATCACCATGTACGTTAAGAGAAAACATCAATAACAGGACAATCAATGATAATTCATCAAGATCCTGTCTTGATGCTGACATTTGGCCTTATGCTTAGCATTTCTGCATTCCCAGCTCTCCGGGCATGTTTTCCACTCAGTACAAATTGAATTACTGCTGATGCCCACACATTATTACTTGCAGAACAACTCAACAAATATTAGAAATAGCAAAAGTCAAATTTGTTATTAGAAGGCTCATGTCTCCTGCCAAAATATCTGAACACTGCCTTTACTAAAAATGAATTCCTTAATATTTTTGTTATTCAGAAAAAGAAGTATGATAATGGACACAGAACCATGAATTTGAAAAAAAAATTACCTCAAATAATTTTTGAGTCCCATAGATTCCCATTGGTAAAGCCATTTCTGTTTTCAAAATTGCATTCATTCTTATTAGTTTGGTTGAAGCATCTCAACCAGTTCTGCCCTCTCAATTTTCATAGAATGATATGATGGATCAGATCTGAAAATGTCTTGATGAAAGGCCCTGGCAATATCCTTAAATACACAATGTCTCTCTTACACTTTGAGACTTGTTAGTGGAATGGACACTTTCCCAGGCTCCAGCCTTTCTCAACTTGCTTAATGTATTTGCATGCATTTTGATGGAAGCCTTATTTTTTAGTTAGTCTGCATCTTTTCCTATAAAGAAAATGCAACAGAATATCAGAAAAATCAATAATAAAATGAGAACAAAGACTTCAAATTTAGAGTTTCTAGTTACCTTCTCACTAGTCCTTATGAAAATTGGCTGTGCATGTGGGAACAACAACAAAAATAACTGATTAATTTGTAGGAAACAAAAAAAAAATTAGAGAGTTTCAGAAATCCAAGGTAGTGTGTTTTTCCTACTATTAGAACAGGTAATTAGAAGTAATTGAGTATGCCTTTCTCATAAATCTCAGACATCACTATTTCACTATACTGCATATCAGTTCAGTGTTTTTTTAAAAATATTTTTTAAATTTTTATTTATTTTTGAAAGAGAAAGAGATAGAGTGCAAGTGGGGGAAGGGCAGAGAGAGGGAGACACTGAATCCGAAGCAGACTCCAGGCTCTGAGCGGTCAGCACAGAGCCCGACATGGGGCGTGAACTCAGCGAATGGTGAGATCATGACCTGAGCTGAAGTCAGATGCTTAACCGACTGAGGCACCCAGGAGCCCCTCAGTTCAGTGTTTTATAGTGCATGATTGTGAAGCCAACGACAAATAACAGGTTAGGCAGTGCTTTTCAAATTTTAAGTTTACAGCTCACCCGGAGGATTTTGTTAAAATGCAAATTCTGATTCAGAATTTGGGATGGGAACTGTTCTATATCTGCTTTGTCCAATACTGTAGCCACTAGGCATATGTGGCTACTGACCGCTTGATATATGGCTAGTATGATGAAATTTTTAATTTAATTTGAACAGCTGTAAGTGGTGAGTGGTCTCTATTGTACAGTGCATGATCAGTGTATCAAGAAAAGTCAGACGATTGACAGATCATTAACAATCTTCATGATTTCTCTGACGGTTTCTTTCCACTTTTTTTCTTTTTCCTATTTTCTAGATAGTGGTCTGTTTTGCTTATTTGATTACCTTGAATTTCCTGGTAGAATCTTTGGAAAGCATATGGTACTTTTTTTGGTAAACCTATAGAGCTCTGGCTGAGGAAAGAAAAATCAGTGAAGTATGACCTTTTTTTGGCTTTTCCATCAGAAGTATACCCCACAAAACACAGGATGCAGAGCACATTAAAATGCTCAGTGAGAGCTAATACACTACATTCACTCATGGCAAAATCACTTCGGGTGCCAGATATTAGAATAAGGAGATTTACTTTGAATATATTTTATATTTTCATTTAAATTAAAAGATTCTTTATGTCTCTTTGTCTTCTATAAAAATGAAAGTGTAAGATACTTTGAAAAATACTGGTTAGCAAACACAATCAGTAGGTAAATCACCTAATTAATATTTACTCTGAATCAACTTTTAAAGGCCATTCCTTTGAGTGATTTATCCTGAAAAATAAATCTTCCCTAGGTGCATAAACAAAATTTGTCAACTTAGCACATTAAATAGACTCTGACTGAGTTGACCACACTCCCATAAACTTTTCAAATAATTACTATTAATACATATTTACATAGTATTTATTATATGGCAGGCCTATTTTAAGTAATTCTAACTAATATTTATTGAACCTTCATGACAATTCTATTAGGTAGTAGTATCTCTCCCATTTTACAGACAAGGAAACCGGAGCACAGATAAGTGGAATAATTTGTTGAAGGTCAAATGGCTAACAAATAGGAAGCAGGTTTGAGAACTCCCAGAGCCCATGCTCTAAATTCCTGTACAATTCTGGGTGAATCATTCAGTATTGGCTTAGTATTAACGGATAGGCTTGCTCGTGTTAGACTTTTTATTTTCAGAATATTTCAGAAAGCACTAATTAATATGCAGTCTTTAAACGATAAATATGTTGTAACCATTTTTATTTCTGTTTTTCCTTATGGTCAAGCAGTTGAATTTTGTATTTGAATATGGGAAAGCTCTGGAATTTAATGCCCATCTCTGTCTCATGGCACTTGTGTCACTTGGGACAAAATTCTTCATCTCTAAACTCTTTCTCACCCCTCATTGTAGTCAATCATAAAGCTTATTTCACAATGTTTTTGTTAGAATAAAATGAGAAATATGTAATCCACACCAAATACCTTGATTAAAATGTTAATCAAGTCCCCAGGAAAAGTTAAAGCAAATAGAAATTTAAACAAAACTTATTTATGTAAGTAGTATTGACTGAGCCTGGTTCCATATAATAAAAACAAATACAAAAATTGCCTGAAAGTTGATGAAGTTTAAACTTTTATTTTTTTAATTTATTTATTTATTTATTTTTTAAATTTTTAAACGTTTATTTATTTTTGAGACAGAGAGACAGAGCATGAACAGGGGAGGGGCAGAGAGAGAGGGAGACACAGAATCTGAAACGGGCTCCAGGCTCTGAGCTGTCAGCACAGAGCCCGACGCGGGGCTCTAACTCACGAACCGTGAGATCATGACCTGAACTGAAGTCGGATGCTCAACCGACTGAGCCACCCAGGCGCCCCACGTTTAAACTTTTAAATCATACCTGTGCACTAAAGTAGAACACTTTACTAAAACTTTCTCTTGGAGAGGTGCCTGGGTGGCTCAGTCAGTTAAGCATCTGACTCTTGACTTTGGCTCAGGTCATGATCTCATAGTTTGTGGGATTGAGTCCTGTGTTGGGCTCTCCACTGGCAGCATGGAACCTGCTTGGGATTCTCTCTCCCTCTCTCTCTGCCCCTCCACTGCTCATATTCTCTCTCTTCTCTCAAAATAAATAAATAAACCTAAAAAAAATTTAAAACTATTTGGAAAATAGAAAAAAAGCAAATGGATAAAATGCTTAGTTTCTTCATTCCCTATATGAATGTTATATAATGTAGAAGATATAATCTTAACTTTTACTTGTGTTTGATTAATACACATTTTAATGGAGACTTGCATATAAAAATGGATTCATCATACTCATTCCTTTTAAAAAACATTTAGCACCTTTGACATCAAAATATTACCATGAATAATTGTGTCTACAAAATAAATCATGTGGCTGAAGGGTACTTGGGACAAACATTTCAATTGATTATACTGTATATAGTTAACTTTCAATGTATGCTTTTTGCTTTTTCCTTCTCTTTAAAAGCTTAGTGGGGAGTACCTGGGTGGCTCAGTTGGCTGGGCATGTGACTCTTGATTTCAGTTCAAGTCAAGATCCCAGGGCTGCGGGATCAAACCACACATCTTTTGGGCTCCACTCAGCATGGAGCCTGCTTGGGATTCTCTTTCTTTGTCCCTGTCTCCCACTCATGTGCACTCTCTCTCTAAAATAAAATAGAATAGAATAGATAGAATAGAATAGAATAGAATAGAATCTTAATGGTGAAGGTTGAAGTATGGTTATAAGGAAATATGATTTATTCTTTATGTTTATTTTTATTATTATTATTATTATTTTTTCAACATTTATTTATTTTTGGGACAGAGAGAGACAGAGCATGAACGGGGGAGGGGCAGAGAGAGAGGGAGACACAGAATCGGAAACAGGCTCCAGGCTCTGAGCCATCAGCCCGGAGCCTGACGCGGGGCTCGAACTCACGGACCGCGAGATCGTGACCTGGCTGAAGTCCGGCGCTTAACCGACTGCGCCACCCAGGCGCCCCGATTTTTACTATTATTTTTAAAGTAGGCTTCATGGACCAGCATGGAGCCCAGTGCAGGGCTTGAACTCATGACCCTGAGATCAAGACCTGAACTGAGATCAAGAATCAGGCACTTCACATTCTCAGCCACCCAGGTACCCCTATTCTATTTTTTAAAATATTGTTTTACATGTCAGTTATCTTTAGCCTTTAAAAGAGGTCATTTGGAAATTTTGTTTTTGTTGCAACAATGCTGCCAGGACCCAAACTATTTTTGAACTCCTTTTTGAGACTTTCTTTATATTCTTTGATACATTCTTAAGAATTTAGCCACTGTGTTCATTCTTCACCTGTTTGAAAATGGTTTTGAGTATTAGCACTCAAAGTCATTCAGAACAAAATCTATGGAATAAGGTGAATGGTTAAAAACGCATAATATTTTGATGACAAAAAATAGAGTTGACATACAATTATAACACAAATTATAAAGAAATGAGATGTTGCCAACACACCTAGGCTAATAACACTAGTGTCAACAAGAACTTGCTAAAGTTCTAGACTTTTCCAGCCACTCTATTAGGTACTTACTTCATACTACTTTATTTAATGTTCACAGAAACTCTGTATTATGTTTTCCATAATTCAAATGAAAATAATGAGAGTCAAAGCTTTTGTAACATTCTCAAGGTCACATAGCAAGGAGTAATACGACATTTCGAATTTAAGATTGCATAAATCTAAAACTCATGCTCTCTCCACTACTTACATATTTCTGAAGTCGTATTTTCCAAAGGTTTTAATCATCATGAATAAGGGCAACATTAAGGACCAAGTGGATAATTTATCTAGGTAATGAAATTAAGGGCAATATTTATTTGGATGATATATTTATAAAAAAGTAACTTCCATTACTTTTAGGACACAGTACTATATTCTGGTAATTTTACAAATTCGAGTGCAAATCATAAAGTAGTGATTTTATCTAATATTATGTTGCGTCAAATATTTGTTCATCTAAGTGGAACTGGACTATGAGCTATTGGATTGGATAAAATGTAATGTATTTTAATATATAGATATAGTTTGTGTAATGATTAAGTTAATGAAAATCTTTGTAGAAACCTTAATATTTATTATTTCACTTACAATTTCAATGACTAAAGAAAGCAGTCTTTTAAACATGCTTTATTAAGTATCTATTTATTTTTACCACTCCCTTTTCTCTAAAATTCTCAACTGCCTTTGCTTAATAATACAAAAAGCTACTGATTTCCCTTCTGCTTTTTAAAAATGTTTATTTATTTTTGAGAGAGAGAGCATGAGCAGGGAAAGGGCAGAGAGGGGGTGGGGGACAGGTGATCTGAAGCAGGCTCTGTGCTGACAGAAGCAAGCCTGATGTGGGGCTCAAACTCAAGAACCATGAGATCATGGCCTGAGTCAAATTCAGATGCTCAACAGCCTGTGCCACTCAGGTGCCCCTCCCTTCTGCTTTTCTTAATGCTTATTCTCTAACTCCTTTGCTAATCTTTTTTTTCCCCTCAATTTGGTTCTTTAAAATCGATAATGCTTGGTTCTGGTATTGAATCATCTTTTCTTATTCTTCTTGTCATCGGATTCACACAGGTACCTGCAAGTATCCTGCAGACACCTCAAAGTAATTCAGCTTGCCCTAACCTGAAGCTCCTTTCTTCTCAAACCTGCCCCTGTACAGCACTTGCTTTCTTGGTGAATGCTATTATCATACAGCAAATCATTCAGAATAAAAAAAACAACCAACCACTCAACCAGGAAAACCCAGAAAACCAAAACTCAGAGTCATCTTTGATTTCTGATTTGGAAGTCACTGTGCCGTTCTCATTAGACCCAGCTCCATGTTCATCATTTACCAGGACAGCATTTCTTATTGGCATTGCATATGTGGGTAAGCTTTCTCTAGGTATTATGTTTCAGCTGTCCACTTAGCAAAGAATAAGGGGAAGACTCTACCCACTGTGTGGATAAAATAGAAAAGTTTCTCCCTTCAATGCTTTGTTCTCCTCTAGCTTGGTGTTTTCTCTTCTCTGTGCTCACTGTCATCTTGGCAAGCAACTTGATGAACCAATCCTTGCTAGGATAATAATAATAATAGTAATAATAGTAATAATAATATAATTAATAATAACAAAAATTATAGCTGATATGTTTGGCTAACATATACTAGTCATTTGCTGAGCACACTCTCTATATAATAATCTTTAGCTTTATCAACTTCTCTGCAAAAAGAATTCTTCCTGGATTGAGATCAGGAGATAGAGGCTTAGAGGGTCAAAATGACATGTCCAGGGACATGCAAATGATGAGACGAAAGGCAAATTCTAGTCTATATCAGGAATATTTCAAAGTTGGGGCTCTCTTCCCTATCTCATGTTGCTATGGCTTAATGTTTGTCTCTTCCAGAATTATTTCCATTTAAACAGAGAGTCTGTGGAAGCAATGTCTTCAAGCCAATGAGAATATCTCTAAGGCCAGACTTTCAGAATACAGAGGTTTTATTTTTTTTAAGTTTATTTAATTGTTTTGAGAGAGAGTGAGTGTGTGCATGTGCACATGCTCAGGGGCCGGAGAGGGGCAGAGAGGGTGGGAGAAAGAGAATCCCAAGCAGGCTTCATGCTTCCAGTAGAGCTGACATAGGGCTTGATCTCCTGAACCATGAGATCATGACCTGAATCGAAATCAAGAGTCCAGCATTTAACCAACTGAGCCACCCATGCGTCCCCTAGACTACAGATTTAATTTGCGTTGTCGCAATTATCCATTCTCCCAACTAGATGTCACTTCTTGCTTTCCTCTTTTCCAAGAATTCTCAGATTTGTTGGGGCAGATGAGAGACCCAATGGACTCCTTGCAAACCGTCAGCTCTCCCCTGTACTAAACATCATCATGCTCCACATGACCTAACTTGCCACCACATCGACTTGCTATGAAGTTTTTTAAAGATGCAATTATGAGAGAAAGCTATTTGCAAATAGTTTAAATAAACACAAGTTTATTTTCAGAAAATTTTTGAGCGTAGGCAGAGATATGGCTGGTTTCACAGGCTCACTACATTCAATGAAGGGCCCAGACTGTTTTCTGGTCCTCAGTTCCCTCCATCCTTAGGACCTGAATTTTCACCTCATGGTTGAAATAAACTGTTGCAGTTTCAGACATCAAAACTTCACTCAGGAAGAAGGAGGAAGGAAAGACTCTGGCCACATCTATTTTCTTCTATCAAAAACACAAAAGCTTTAGGGGCCCGTGGGTGGTTCAGTCGGTTAAGCTGCCAACTTCGGCTCAGGTCATGATCTCGCGGTCTGTGAGTTAGAGCGCCACATAGGGCTCTGTGTTGACAGCTCAGAGCCTGGAGCCTGCTTCGGATTCTGTGTCTCCCTCTCTCTCTGACCCTCCCCCCACTCATGCTCTGTCTCTCTCGCTCTCAAAAATAAAAAAAAAAATTTAAAAAAAAAATTTTTTTTTTTTCAACATTTATTTATTTTTGGGACAGAGAGAGACAGAGCATGAACGGGGGAGGGGCAGAGAGAGGGAGACACAGAGTCGGAAACAGGCTCCAGGCTCTGAGCCATCAGCCCAGAGCCCAACGCGGGGCTCGAACTCACGGACCACGAGATCGTGACCTGGCTGAAGTCGGACGCTTAACCGACTGCGCCACCTAGGCGCCCCCCAAAAAAATTTAAAAACAAAAAAACAAAAGCAAAAAAACCAGAAGCTTTCCTAGAACCCCCCAGCAGAATTTCATGCACGATTCTCTGGTCAGAACTGTGTCACATGGCCACTGCCTGGTGTTAGGAGATGCCAGGCCAGCAGAGGTGTTGTGCAAGCCTGCACATTTGGCTGTTGGACTCGATTCATCAGGTAGAAGGGGATGGTGGATCTGAGATGGGCGGCTTGTGGCACCTGCCACACCTTGTCAGTTACACACATTACCCTCTTATAACCCCAGGCATGAGTCACTCCCTTGCATGTTGGCAGAACCTTTGTCTTTATCATCTTTCTATTTCCATTAAGTCTCACAACACCTGGCCTTTTATAAGTGTTTAATAATTTCTTGCTTATTGAATACCAATGTGAACCTAAAAATGCATTCATGTATTCTCCCCAAATCATCCTTAAAAAAAAAGAGCTTTGAATGGGAATTGGAAGAACGAGAAAAGAATGAAAGGAAGCAGAAGAGGAGTGAGGGAAAATGGGGAGAAGAAATGAAGAACATTAAGTGGCTAGCCATCCTGGAAAGAAAAAAATTAAAACTCTGAGCTAAAGAACTCTAGTTCAAAGAGAAAAAAAGTCATCTTGACTTTGTAGCCCTCGGGTCTCTGCCATGACTGTGGGGACTGCTCAGGGGTCGCCCACACAGGCCTGTGCTGCACTCAGTGTTGGGATGGGCATGGGGGAGTGCCATGGATTCTGTCAGGGTTCTTTTCTAAGCTTTGTTCTGGAAGCCTCTAAAAGTCAGGAAGCTTGAAGGTCAGTTGTTACTTCTCCAGTGAGGAAGTACACCGTATGTTATGTGTGTTCTTCCCCCCAAATACAGAAGGTTTGCCTGTTTCCCTACTAGTTTAATTTATGCCATGCCTTTTAGGAAAGAACTAGGTAACCTAGCGCTCCTAAGAAAAAATAAATTTCTGGACGGAACCGGCATGAATATCCAAAGTGAAGATTATTTTGGCTTTACAGCTCAAATTCTCTTCCCCTTTGTTTTCTTGCTTTTTCCACAGGTGGTAATCAAGGCACTCTGTATAATCCAGCAGAGTGTTCAAAAGCGGGGGGTGCCCGACAACAGGGTGGCAGAGAACACGGTTTGTATTTGTGCGTCACAGGAGCCAGACTGCTGCCAGCACTTCAGGCGAGGACGGTAGGCTGGCCTGGCTAGTCCCTTGACTGCTCTGCCACAGTTCCCACAACCACTAAGCCTATTAAAGTGTAAATAGCAATATGACAAGTCTCCATTCAATTTATAGTGTTTTTATTGCAGGCTGTGGCAGCAAGGGATTTATCTAAGGTGGAATTCTCTAATGACCACAACCAGCCCCAATGTACAGGCCAATTTAAAACCAGTGCTTACAAATTGCAAAATACTTGAAAACAAAATCAAGAAAGATTGATTCTTTGGTTGTAAATTTAGTTAGTTCCCAGACACTAAATATATGGATTTTTAAATAGCCATATGGCTTAAACAAAATAAAGCAAGAAAATGCTCTCCCAGTAAATCACATAGTAGAGAAATGCCTTGGCTTGAATTATCTTCCTTAGGGCTTGATCAAATAGTAAGTTTCCAAGTCTATTGTTTTCCAATAAGAGTCTTTTCCTGCAAACTTCTATTTGAAATATTTATGCCAATGCTCTAGTGGTTTCTTTAATGGGGTTTCAACATTGAGAAGTGGGGAGTGAGTACTGCAGATGGTGTCTGAATTTTGAGCTATGATCTTTGAACAAAACCAGCTGATTCACCCTACTCATCCTGCCTTGAGAATTCCTTTTCTCTCATTACCAGCCATGGCAGAGCATACCTGTAGCCAGGCAATACCTATGGCCAGAAATTGTTCCACATTCAGGGACCACTGGGAAAGAGTTCCCATTAAGTCATGGCCCAGAAAAATAAAAGTTAGTTATTACTGAATCACATTTAAGCTTCTTGCATAGCTACATACCTGCCCTAGAATTAGGGGATCTCAGAATTTCAGGGCTGGAAAAAAACCATGAAGCACACAAAATCACAAAATTGCCTCTTGAAAGAGACTCATATTGAGAGCTTGGTAGCAATTTGCATTATGGAAAAAAATATATCCATGGGTCTGGAATACCTAAATTTAAGGGTAAAAGAACTGTTCAACTTGACTAGGCAGAATTATCCTGCAACTGGATTCTAGCTTGTGCCTTTCATAGGTCAGCTGCTACCTGGAGGCCACATAGGATATTTATATTTTAAAGTTGAGACAAAGTAAATTGGGAGAAACATCAGAATATTACTCTCTAGAAATGCCTGTGGTCTTTTGGGAATAAAGACCATTTTTAGCTTTCCCTTACGTTAAACTTCTCGCAGGCATGGAACAAACCTGACTTAGGTTTTAGCTCTAGAGTCTCACACATTCATTCTTTAACAAATATTATTGAATGCCTGTTATATGTTAAGCCTGTTTAGTCACTGGGAACATAGCAGTTAACAAAAGAGACAACAATCCCTGTTCCATGGAACTTCTATTCCAGTGAGAGAAGACAGATAAGAAAGAAAACAAACAGTAAATCGTGTAATGTATTAGAAGGTGAAGTGTACCAGGTTAAAAAAAATACAGGAAAGGCAGAAAGGTAATTGCAGTTTTAAAAATGGTGGTCTAGAAAGGCATCCCTGAAGAGGTGACATCTCAGTAGATTGAAGGAAGAGTAGGAATGTGATATCTGAAGGAAGGCCACTTCTGGCACAGGGTGTACAGATGGCAAAGGGCCTGAAGTGGGAATGTGCTGATCCACTGAAGGAACCGCAAGGATGCTAATGTCACTGAGTTCAGTCTGGAGAGAGTGTAGGAGAGGTCAGGGAGGCTAAGGAGTCTGGATCACAGAGAGACTTGTGGGCTACTATAAGGTCTTGAGTTTGTATTCTCAGTGAGAAGCTGTTGTAAAGTTCTGAGAGTAGGTGTTTTAAGATCTCACTCTTGATTCTCTGAAAGTGGACTGCAGGTGGACAAGAATGAATGCAAGGAGACCAGGTAGGAGGTCATTGTAACAATACAGGTGAGAACCCATGATGGCTTGGAAAATGATGAGAAATTGTCAAATTTGGATATATTTTAAGGTGGTTATAAGGAACTTTGCTGATGCATTAAATGCTGTGGATAGTTGAGAAGAGTCAAAGATGATACCAAGATTTTGGTCTTGGCAATTGTATAGATGTGTGTGTGTGTGTGTGTGTGCACGTGCGCATATGTAATTGCCAGTACAGAGGTGGGAAAGACTACAGGTAAATTAGAGTTGTGGGATAACCATAAAATATTTTCTTGGATATGTTCAGTTTGAAATTAGACATCCAATTGAAAATGTTGAAGAATAACTTGGATGCATACATTCAAGACAAAAATGAGTGCTGGAGATTTAGGTCTAATTTTATGTTTCAGATGTTAACTTAAAAAGGGGAAATTTTGGTTTCAATTGAGAAGTTTAAGTATTTTAAGAGATTTTTCTCTTTTGGAAATCAAATCTCTTCCTAACTTCATATCTACTCACATTTTCACTTATTAAATAATAATTAAGCATTGTTTATGTACCTGGCAATGTCCTTGTATGTTCATTGATTAATGTGAAAGGCTTGATCTGTGCTCCTACAGGGTTCATGGGCAAGAAAGGAATGAGGGAAGACCCAGACCATCACAATACTTGGTATCAAGTGCAAGTTATGGGCTGTGGAATGTTGTATGTGAGTAGAGTGTGGTGGCACCTCACATAGTTAATGTTAATGACTCAGGGAAAGCTTCTTGGAAGAAATTATGTATTAAGTAGATCTTAAGGAAATAGAAATGTAAAGACAAAGGGGAAAACTATTTTAGGCACATCAAAACAATCTATGGAACGGCTTAGAATTGAGAGAGAGCACATTGTGTTTATAAAATGTAAGAGTTCAATTTGCTTGGACATAGGGTACAAGGTTGGAGTGGGGTGAGTTAAGAAGGACTGAAAATGTAGAGAATCTTTTAAAAGATTGTGAACTTTATCTTAAGAGCAAAATAATAATAAAAGTAATAAAAACATCAACTAGTATTTGTTTTACCCATTCAATGTTCAACAATCAAATATTTCTTTTCTCACTAAAACTGGGCCCACCATGTTTCTCATTTTGAAAGAATTTTCCTATCAGATCAATACCAATTTACTATTTTATTATACTTGATGTGCATATTTATTTTTATTAAAGTATCTGGTTGTTTCACTCAATTGCTAATTTTTTGTTCAGGTTTTGATGCACATACAGAGATAATTTTGAATATCTGAACAAGTCACACTCATGCTTCTTCAGATTGCTGAGAAATCAATCCTATGTGTTTCAGATAGTTATAAATATTGAAAAAAGAAACAGACCTAGGAACTGAATAGTAGAGATACAGGTATTGTTCATATGGAGTTTGAAAATAAAAAAGGGTTTAAAGATTCAAGACATCCCAGTTTCCTACCATCTGTTGGTGGCAACTATTGGAATACACAGTCAAAATTGAGTGTCCAGTAACTTAATGACCATCCATGGTGCCTCAGGAAGTCTTTGCCAGAAATATGTTGAATGGCATCACTCAAGAGGCCAAAAAGTGGGATGAATGAGAAGACATGACAGAGAAGAAAGCCATGAATAGAGGCAAACATGGATATTAATGCCATGTATCTGTTGTAGAAAAGAAGGCAAGAAGAGAAGTTGAGACATAGCCTTTAATCCAAGGTCAAGATAGTGAAATTTGCTCTCAAAAGGAATGTTGGTCCCAGAAGGGAGGTTGCCAAGGTGAAATTAAATAGTTCAGACTACCTTTCAAAGCAAATTTATCAGGACCCCTTCACTCAGCCATGTACATAGGCAAATGCCACACACAATGACAAGCTACTAATGTTCTTCTAGATAACCCAAAAGTTTCAGGCAATTTGTAGTTAGTGAAACGTAGGGAATAAAATTCTATTCTTCCTGAATTCACTGAGTATAATTGTAAGGTCAAAACTGGCTATGGGTGAAAAATGGCATAATCTCATTCAATTTAAGAGTGAGCTTTCTTCCCAATATGAAAGATAGTTAATATCAGCATATAACTTTTATGTTATAACATTAAAGTGGATAAATGGTGTTACAGAGCAATTAAGAAATTCACTTATTTGGTGAAGACTACTTGTTCTATCTTCTAAGTTTTAACACCCTATCTTTATATTAGTTTCCATTGCACAGTTCAACAAATGGTCTCAAGAGAATTTCAGGGGACTATAAGGAAGTAATAGTCTAAAGTGATGGATTCTTTCTGTGGGTCAAGGTGGTCAGAAGTTTGCAATTTCCCATAAGAATTGTGAAGTTTCTTATCAAGGCCAAAGAGGCCCCAAATACCCATTTACTTAAGAAGGTCAAAATAGCTATCTAATAAGGAAATAGCACATAAAATTTGGGAAGTTTTACATTTTAAACAAAATATTGTGTCTATGTGTGTTCTTATTTTTTGGATTCCCAAACTAGCAAAGAGGATTGAATGGATTATAGTCAGCACAGCCTTAGGAAGGAGAAATGTCAGACCAATCTAATTTTCTTTTATGATGGAGGGACCAGCTTTGTAGATGGAAAAAGCAATAGGTATAATATATCTTTCTTTCAGGAAGGCTTTGACTTTGCTCCCCAACATATGCTCATAAACAAGCCAGAAAAAATATTGTTGTTTATTTATGTCAGATGTCAGATGTTTGGAGGTCCCAGAGACTACTTATCAATGATTCAGAGTCAATATACCAGAACCCATTGAGAAGCTCTCTAAGTGTGGCTAAAGTTCAAATTTTAGAACAATGTCACATTACAGTCACTTAGAATTTAGGAAAATTTGCTGATGACTTAGCAAAATGATTGACCTGAAGCTCAACTGATGAAGTTTAAGTAGGATGGAGTCAATTATTTTTGGAATAATAGTTTTACAAAGTTAAAGAGGAACAATTGTTTTAGGGAGGAAAATAGAGAAGAATCTAGATTACTCTTATGGTTGAATTGTGTACCCAAAATGATGAGTTGATGTCCCAAACCTCAGTACCTGTGAATGTGACCTTATTTGGAAATAGTCTTTGCATATGTAATCAAGTTAAGATCAGATTATAAGAGTGGGTCCTAATCCAATAAAAGTATCATCCATATAAGAAGAGAAAAATGTCCTGTGAAGACAGAGACACATAGGGAAAATGCCACGTATGGAAAGAGGGAGAGATCTGATTGAAGCCAAAGAATGTCAAAGGTTGATGGTCATCCCCAGAAGCTAAGATGAGCAAAGAAGGATTCTACCAAAAGTCTCAAAGGAAGCATGGCCCTGTTAACATCTTGATTTCAGACTTTTGGGCTCCAGAACTGTGGAAAAATAATTCTCATGTTTTAACTGACCAAGCTTGTGGTATTTTGTTACAGCAGTCCTAAGAAACTAATAAAATGACCAACAGCAAATGTTCCACCAAAGGAAGTTGTGAATATGAGGCTACAGAGCACCAAAGAGACCACAGGACTCTAGATATAATGCAAGAACAGTTACTCACTGGCTTTGACAACAGATATACAATTTCACTCATTGCGATCTTGGCTCCCTAAACTTTTATAAAGGAGAGACACTGGTGTAGAATGGAATTAGACCAGACTTTCCTGAATAGTATTCTGTCAGACACATCTTTCCATGGGGTAAAAAAAAATTATTTAAAAAAATTTTGCGTAACATTTTAGGGATTTCATAGACATCTTTCAGCCCAGCACATGGTCCTCAGTTTAGATCCTCTGCCTTTAAACAATGCTTGCCTCTCTAAAAGCAAGCCACTGTAAGATGATATTCTTCATTGCCTTATCATGGCAGTAGGGCAATTTCAATCAGCCAACTATCTAAAGGGAAGAAACAGTCCTTAATGTATTTGGTCTTATGCCCTCTGCCATCCGTCTACCTACTCCTTTTCTCAGTACCTGCACAAGGTGTATTACCTCCGTAAAACTTCTTGTCTACCTTCTTTCATCGCCTTCTCCCCAACAGCCATCATCTGAGGTTCATGGCATAACACTTGATCACTTGTATATTCAGTGACTGTTTAATGGCTTCCATGACTTTTCAAATAGATTATAAAATAGTGCTCCTGGTTAGGAAAGGATGAAAAAACGACAACAACAAAGTGCAAGTAATCCTCAGCACCCATAGTCATTCACCATGAGAACTGCAGTGAGGATTTACATTTCAGCCTCAGTGGTGGTGAGGGGTGGTGAATCAAGTCAAGGGTAGTGACAGAGATAGAAAAAAGAAAGGAGGAGAAGAGGGAGCTTGTATATTGTGATCAGTTGTTATCTATAACCTCCAAAAAAACAATAAGAGGACATGGGGTAAAATTTTATTGGGGAAGTTGGAAGGTTATAAATACCATCCTCGCTATTGATGGCTTAACATTTTTAAGTAGATTTCTGGATGGATGTCACACATGAGCTTTAACAGCAGGCTTGATAACTATCAGTGAAGAAGATGAGAATACAGGCTTCACCCCTGAAGTCCTTCCAAACCAGCACTGCATGAGAAAAATCATTACACACTCAAAAGTCACAAAGCCAAAACAAAAGTCTCAAAGATTGAGCAGATAATTCCATGGAGGCCCATTTAGAGCACCTTCCTCAGTTACAGTCAATTTCCTTCCACATGATGTTTATTCCGTTGTCAGATATTTATAGTCCTAATACCAAAAGTCCATTGAACATCAACCATTGATACAGTAACATAAAGCAGATTTATATATTCAGCTTGTCTAATTCTCCATTGGGAAGAGAAGGCATTGCTCAACCTAATAGCCTCCTTTCTTAAGAGGTATTCATTTTAAAATGTTGTCTTATAAATACAAGATGGGTTGAGACTTGTGTGCTCTAAATATTTTAAGGGATTTATGTTTGCATTAACTGTCCTTTTAATCAAACTTCAATGCATTGCTGGCACTGCAGAGGTTTCAAGGAGAAAAATACTACTTGCCGTTTCAAAGTTAAAAGTTTCCTAGTAAAAAAAAGAAATCCAAAAAGTTCTTAAAAGAAAATATTATGGACATATTGTCAGACTCATTATATATAGAAAATATTCCTACATAAATCATAGTTGTGGATTAAAAAAAAAACAACCTTCCTATTCTTTTTTCTCAAATAATACCTTATAAAAATGCTCCAGACTTGTTTGTCTGCATTTTTGTGGTGTTAAAAAATATTCAATATCTCTACCTACTCAATCTCAAAATGCACAAATTTCCTCTTTAATTTGGTGTATTTTAGTTTCTGAAATATCAGTAGTGTCTTTAAGGCTCTGTCTTCAATGACTAGAATATCTGGAATTCATTGAAGTTGGACCTCACTCCATTGGTTATTTCCTCCCTCTGGAACCATCCCTTTTTCCCATTCACTGTATTTGCCCCTCAACCTAGAAACTCAGCACAGAGCCCAACACAGGGCTTGATCTTGTGAACTGTGATGTCATCACCTGAGCCGAAATAAAAAATGGGACACTTAAACCTACTGAGCCACCCAGGAGCCCCTGGCTACTTATACTTCTTGAACCTTTTCTAATAACTCATCAATAAGAAGTAATTAACATTCTTTTCTCTTCCTTACTGCTTCTGTTGTGAAACTTGTGAAATGTGAGATCATGACTTGAGTCGAAGTTGAACACTTAACTGACGGAGCCACCCCAGGCACCACAAGTTGTTGTTGTTTTTTTTTTTTTTTTTTGAACAAAACCAACAAACTCAAACTCTTCTTATTCTTGGTATCTACCATGTGGCCCAGAGAATACCTGAGCGACCAAGCCAATGATGTCAAGACAAATAACAAGGTGGGTTTTAAGAAAGAAGTTTGAGAACCGGGAGAACTATGTAGAAGCCAGAAAATCATTAAGTGTCTACACGCTAAAGCCAATTTTCTGGAATATGTACAAGGAGGAAGTAAGCAAAAAAATGAGGAAGCTGGTTTTATGTGCCCAGTAGGGCATTTTCAGAAGTTGTGATGGCAGTTCATTTCATACTACCTACTTCGGTGTTTTTCTTCCTTCCTTCAAACCCTTCAATCAACTGAAGTCTCACCTAGATCATGCAGTTCAAACAGGCTGCATTATGATTTAATGGACCTCTTCTTCCACCCAAAAATATCAAAAATTATATTTCATTCATGCATGTTCTGTGTTTTCACAGATTCTGTACTTACCTATTTGGCATCCATTCATCACAGAGCCAATATAAGCACACCTCGGATACAGGGGTTCAGTTCCAGATCACTGCAGCGAAGCAAATATCTCAATAAAGTGAGTCAAATGAATGTTTTGGTTTTCCAGTGCATGTGAAAGTCATGTTTATACTATCATATGGTCCATTAAGTGTGTGATAGCATTATGTCTAAAATACAATGTGCAAACTTGAATTTAAAAATACTGCTATAAAGCGCTAGCCATCATCTGAGCTTTCAGTGAGACATAATCACTGATCACAGATCCACCATAACAAATAAAATAATAATGAAAAATTTGATGTATTATGAGAATTACCAAAATGTGACACAGAGACACAAAGTGAGCAAATGATGTTGGAAAAATAGATGCTCGCTAGATGCAAGGTTGCCACAAACCTTCAATTTGTAGAAAATGTAATATCCGAAAAGCACAATAAGGCAAAGTGCAATAAAGTGAGATGTGTATTATTATATTAACTACCGTTTCTTATTTACTCTTGGTGCTCTGGCATTTGGGAGACTTACAGACCCAAAGAGACACTGTTTCTCCCAGAGCCAGCCGATTCCTAAAACTAATAGCAACAAACCGGCCAATCCCAAATCTCTACACCCAACTACTTCCTTATCTAACTTTCATACACCAAGCCAACATTTCTCTAGTCTTAAATCGCCCAAGGGCCGGGGATCAGGCAACTAAAGACCACCCCTACAGCCCAAAGCCTGCCAGAATTTCAAACAGGCCAATCCTAAACTGTTCACCCTGCCTTGCCTTGCCTTGCCTTGCCTTTTTTCCCCCCATTCAGAAGCCCCAGTAAAGGCACTGGGCCAGACTTTCTCCTTGCTGCTTTCTGCTTCCTGACCAACACTGCTGCTTTCCCCTTTGACCCTTCATAGTACAAAGAGACCCCCCCCCCCCCCGCCGGGACCTGTTAGTATAATCAACTTCTTCCAAGCTTTGTTCTTATTTCTGCCTGTACCATCTTTACCATATTCAACATTTACATTCTTAGAACACTGAGTTAGCATAAAGACAAATGCATTGATATTATACATTAAAATTATTCAAAGAGCTCCTTTTTTTCTGATTTCAAAAGAAATTAAAACATTTTTGTATACTCCTAAAAGTATCATGGACCCTTGACGTTAGATACAGTATATCTAGTAGATTATTTAGCCCTAAAGCCAGAGACTGCCTGCTCTGACTGACACCCTTGTAAGCTCCTGAGAAATTGAGTTATAAATAGACATGGCTAGTTCATATATAATCAATAGAACTGTGACCCACAACCTCACAAGGTGTCAGTTAAAACCTCTTCAGCAATTGGCCCCAAATGGTTATGAGTTGGTCAATGACTATCAGCTTCCCTATCTTTTATCGTTGCTTCTAATTCAGAACCAACCAGAGAAAGTTAGATATGCTCCCCAAATCAATCACATGAGATGTGTCATTTCTAGTTAGCCCACTTCCAGTGACTCCAGCAATGCATGCCAGTGACCTGGATCAGAGCCTTCCTACAAATCTTCTCTTCTGTCCACTAAAAAGCTTTCCCACTGCCTTGTCTGCCTTTCAGTTTCTGCCAAACACAAGTGGTAGTGACTGACTCTCTTGTGAGAGCAGCCTCTTAATAAATAGCCTCTGTTTGTTCTCGTTTGGTTGGTTTTTGCTTATTTTTACACATCCCATCTTCCTTGTAGTTTTTAGAAAAGCTGATTTCTTCTCACTAACAGCTACCTGTCCAGTACATCTTCTAAGAAAAAGGTTCGTTGTGCTTTCCAAGATGACAAGCAGATAATTTGATGAATTAATCTATGCACATATGAAGACAGAAGATTCATAAATGTCTTTGCCACTTTCTCAGATAGAATGCTTATATTGAAACCAGAAACTCTTGAATCTCATTTTCTAAAGATTTTCTTTATCCCCAAGGAAATATGAAAAAAAGCTAAATAGATTTAAATATGAGCTAGCACCAGCATCACCTGGAATCACATTTGAAATGCAAGTTTCTGGGCCTCATCCCAGACTACTTTGAGTGATCTTGCTGCACTCTGATGTTTGAAAGCCATTGGTCTAAACCATGCTCTCCTGGACAAATTCTCTGAACATTACTTTCTTCCTATATAAAATGTACTTATGGTCTCCTTCCTTCCAATTTTAAAGGATTATTGTGAGGATCAAGCTTTTAATGGACTTGACAATTTAATATTTTCAAGATGCTTTCTCTGAAGAAAAGAAAAATGAACTCTGCTCTGTAATACTTGAGAAGCTTTTAAGAGAGGAGTTGTTTCTACTTTAGACAAGAAATGGGGATAGCTAAGAATTATGTAATTAAAAAAAAGGGGGAAATGAAATTTTAGGCCAGGAGAGTAGAGGTTGTCACTCACTACACTTCCTTTACAGCTTTACTTAATACTGGTTCTGGGCTACATTTGACAATGATCCTGAGTTTAGTCCCACTCATCAAGGGATGAGTCATTTACTGATAGGACTTATTTGATCAGCCACTTAATAGCTGTGCTTCAATGAACATGTTCCTTGTCCTGTTTGAGATAGTTTTCTTATCTGTCAAATGATAATGGGAGTGAAAATATTTACCTTAGAGTATAATAGAAAGCAGTAATTAAGATAATGTACATAACATATTCTTTCCCAAGAAATATCAGCTGGAAATATAAGAATAAGATATTAAATCCATATTTTCCTACTTCACTACTATGCTTTGAGAACTATAATTTGCCTTGAGGTCCTTCCAGAGAGTATTCTGAGACTATTCTGTAATATTTGAGTTGTGCACCAATAATTAGTCCCCACGTTTAACTCTGAATCATCTGTCACTTTTCTCTCCTCTTAGGTTGTTTTGTTTTTGATAAATGTCCAGGCTAAACAGTAGTCAGTGAAACATGAGTCCACAATAATCAAGCTCTTATCCTGGTTGGTGTTTGATGTCTACATGGGCGCTGATTACACCTAAGACCAAGGGAAAAAATGTCTGTCCAAAGGCCCTCATCCCTAATGTGGAGGTGCCACTGGTGGCTCTCAGTGTAGTCACCAGTCTAATGCTCTTGTTCCAGTGGCACCTTTATTGGCGCTTCTATTATTGTCATTGCTGATGCTTCACATTCTAAATGTCCCATAGAGATTTAAAAAAATAGCTTTCATTTTTTCTTCACTCTTTTACTGAGATTCCTTAAGACTTTTATTAGGTTCTGAAGCAATGGATTAGTTTGAATGACATTGCTATGGTATCTTTATTTTTTATTAAAAATTAAAAAAAAATATTTATTTTTGAGAGAGAGAGAAGCAGAGCATGAACAGGGGAAGGGAAGAGAGAGAGGGAGACCCAGAATATGAAGCAGTCTCCAGGCTTTGAGCCTGATGTGGGGCTGGAACCCACGGACGGCAAGATCATGATCTGAGTTGAAGTCCAGTGCTTAACCAACTGAGCCACCCAGGCGCCCTGCTATGTATTTTTAAAAATCATGCCATCTCATCAGTGCTGTCTAGTTGTCCTTGGGCCAAACTCAGAAGGCTCCTTCATCCTTCATATAAATGGCTCCTTGAAGGTTCTTTCCTGCTAATTCTCTGAGTATACTCAGAACTTCCTGAGTCCTAGACTAAACATAACTTAAGCTTGTGTTGGCTCCTCTAATATATGTATTCATAGAAACAAACGTGTATGTGAAGAAATTTTAGAAACAAAGCACTGTAAGAACTATGTAATAATAATCCATCATTATTGTCATTACTACAACCTTGGTATGGTGGACAGACTTTAAGGTGGGCCCCATGACCATCACTTCTTAGTATTCATGCCCTGTACAATCTCCTCCCTTATGACTTGATTTTAAACAATAGAATAGCAAAGGTTATGGATGTCACTTCCATGATTGTTACATTACATAAAACTCCATCTTTCTAGAAGACCCACAATAGCAATCTCCTTTCACTCACTTTGAAGAAGCTGTCATGAAGTAAGTGGCCATATTGGAGAAGACTTTGTAGCAAAAACTTCAGAATTCTCTATAAGCTAAAAGAGACATCCAGCAAGAAATTAAAGCCCTCAGTTATATGACCTCAAGGAAATGAATTTTGCCACAAACCTGTGGGAGTTTGGAGGTATAACCTTCCCCAGTTGAGTCTCTGATGAAACTGCAGCCCCAGAAGACACGTGAATTGTAGCTTAGTGAGATCCTCAGGTAGAGGACTCAACTAAACATGCTCAAATATCTGACCCGCAGCAACTGTGAATTAATAAATGTGTGTTGTTCTAAGTTGCTAAGTTTATGGTAATTTATTGTGCAACAATAAAAACCTAATATACCAGGTTAAAGGAACAAAATCCAAAGGGAGTCATTTTATTATGAGCTCCCTAAAATATATTAGGTAAAAATGTATTTACATGATTTTTTACACACATCAATTATTATGACTATGAAGTAGTACAGTTTGCTTTATTACTATTTCTATTACAGAAACAATTAACAGTTTATGCCTAATGAAATTATGATGATATAGTCTAAGACATGCAGCTCTCATAGTAAAGATTTAAGGACTTCTAGTCAAACATGATTAAATGAACATATGTTTTAATGTTTGCTTACTCAAGAAACTCACTAAAATAATAATTTTAAAAAAACAGGCATAAATTCCAAGGGGAGCTAGAAAATGAAACAAGTGACAGTACTAGATCAAATATTCCAGTAAAATTTTTTATATTGGGAATGCAAATGGACAAGTATCAAGGTAACTCACATGAGAGAGTAGTGAAGAAAGTTCATATCTAACTGCCAATGGAACCTCAGAAAAGCTAAGGAATTCAACATAGCAGTAACCTGTAAAGTTGGCAGTGTAGGATGGAATTAAAAACAGGAGATTCTAAGTCTCAGTAGGAACCATTAAGTCTTTAGATATCTTCATTTCTCCCAGGCAACTAACCTGTCAACAGAAATAGAAGTTTGCTTTGTAAGAGAGTGCACCTTAGGGGTTCTGGGCTTGGAGTAGATAGGAAGCACGGTAGAACAATAGTTGGATATTGATATGTGGGCTTTTATTTATTTATTTATTTTTTTCAACGTTTATTTATTTTTGGGACAGAGAGAGACAGAGCATGAACGGGGGAGGGGCAGAGAGAGAGGGAGACACAGAATCGGAAACAGGCTCCAGGCTCTGAGCCATCAGCCCAGAGCCTGACGCGGGGCTCGAACTCACAGACCGCGAGATCGTGACCTGGCTGAAGTCGGACGCTTAACCGACTGCGCCACCCAGGCGCCCCAGATATGTGGGCTTTTAGAACTCCTCACTATCCCCCAGCTTCCTCCAACTCAGCTCCCATAACAGAATATAGATTATGACTTTCTGGGAAAACTTGTAAGTCCAAAAAAGAAGCTCTCTAAACAGTTTGGGTATTTAATAATAAAATATCCCAGCCAGATATTTTTTCCCTAAGAAATAGCCCCCTCTTTCACATTTGCATATACAGAGTTTCCACTGAGGTTCATTTTCTCTTTTTTAAGTTTGTTTGTTTGTTTGTTTGTTTATTTATTGAGAGAGAGAGAGAGAGAGAGAGAGAGAATCCCAAGCAGGCTCCACACTGGCATTACAGAGTCCATCAACATAGTGGCTTGAACTCATGAACTGAGAGATCATGACCTAAGCTAAAATTAAGAGTAGGCACTTAACTGACTGAGCTACCCAGGCACCCCTCCGCTGAGGTTTTTAATGCACTAAACTTAAATACAGATTCGAAGGTTTCCTATTTCTAGTAGTGATGGGCTACATGTCTTTCACTTAATACAACTGCAAAAGCCAGGAAAAATGTTTTTAAAATTCTATTTGAATGCATAAGAGACCCCTAAGATAATAAGATATTATGGGTCAAAAATCTAATATAAGGAGGTTTTCAACATTTTGGGTCCTGTTTCCTCTAGAACAGAAGTTGGCTACCTTTTTCTGTAAAGGTCCAGATAGTAAATATTTTTGGTTTTGTGGTTTATATGGTCACTGCTTCAACTAATCAACTCTGCTCTTGCAGCATAAAAACAGCCATATGTAAATAAATAGGCATTATTATGCTTCAATAAAATTTCATTTACAAAAGCAGATATGACTCCTGGACCATAGTGGCCTGACCTCTGCTCTAAAAGTATTTGTGAATTATGGAAGAAGTGGCTGACAAATTAAGGAGACTTTCCAATATATCCATGCTAGAACAAAATGTAGAGTTAAAGGTCCACGAAGAAGGGTAATAAATTTTTGAGGCTTGGATTTGGACCCTAAGTGGCTGTATCTTATAAATAAGGGTAAAGTAGATGGGGTACCTGGGTGAGTCTCAGTCTGTTGAGGGTCCGACTTTGGCTCAGGTCATGATCTCACAGTTGGTGAGATTGGGCTCTGTGCTGGCAGCTTGGAGCCTGGATCCTACTTCAGATTCTGTGTCTCCCTCTCTTTGCCCCTCCCCCATTCACACTCTGTCTTTGTCTCTCTCAAAAATAAATAAAGATTAAAAATTAAAAAAAAAAAAGAAAGAAGGGTAAAGTAGAAATAGACTAGTTCTCAGACTAAACTCCAGCTTCAAACCATCTCTACCCTGATTGGATTAAGTTGATCTGTCATAGCTCCTGCCATTAGCCTAGCTTTCTTGAAGCAAACATAAATTCTATCAGGAGGATAATATGATCATTCACAGCCTCAAATTAATGCTTTAAAAAATAAATATAAAGTTTCCTGAACTGCAGAAAGAGACAAGGTTAAATGGTGAAAAATCAAGAGAAAATAATGACAATATAAACAGACCTGCAAAAAATATAATAGAATAATAATAAATCAGTTTTAAAATATGTTCCAAAAAATAAATGTTGCAGAAAAATAGGATATAGATTGAGAATTTTGGGTTGAGAATGGTAAGTTATATAAAAAAGTTATAGAACTGAGAAATGAAATAACTGAAATTGAGAACTCATAGAATGGATTCAACAATAAAATATACACAGCTGAAGACATGATTAAGACTCAGAAACAATTGGCGGACAGTAGATACAAATGCGTATAAGATGTATGACATAGTAGAAAGGTCTAACATGTGGTTAAGAGGAGTCTAAGAAGAAAAGGAGAGAGAGATAAAGAGCAGAGTTGTTACTTGAAGAGGTAATGGCTAAAAATGTTCCAAAATGACAAAATGATATCAAATCATAAACTTCAGAATAACTACATACTCCAAATAGTTGAAGAAGAAAATAAGACAAAAAGAAAAATGATAGTAAAATTGCAGAAATCAATGTGGTGGAAGTCTAACAGCAGCTAGAGAGAAAAAAGAAAAAAGCTTACCTTAAAAGAAATAGTGGTGAGACTAATAGCCACTTCTCAAAAGAAACAGTGTCAGCTTGAAGACAATAGAACGGTATTTTTAAAGTGCTCAAATACACACACACACACACACACACACACACACACAACAAAACAAAATAAACAAAAACACAAAAAAACCAAAAACCACCTCTAACCTAAAATTGGGTAAATTTATTATTCTAACAAAGTGGTAAGTGGGGGATTTCCAGCTTATTGTTCTTCTTTTTAAGCAAAGTTTGTTGTTGTTAACAGCCAAGCTCATTCATTAATCTATTATCTATGAATGTTTTCACACTACAAAAAGAGTTTGAAGATATGGGATATTATAACTCAAACCTAAAAAAAGAATTCTATTTGGCTCTTTATAGAAGAATGCTGGTCTTTCTTCTAGAATAAAGATAAAATGAGGCATAATTTGTTAAACAAAAAGTAAGAGAATTTTTTTGCCAATAAACCAGTTAAAAAAGGAAGTTTGAAGCTTAAAAACAAGAAAGTGAGCAGTAGAACAAGCTAATAAATTAGTTACAGTAAATAAATGATATAACGTCATCATATTTTATGGGTTTAAAATGTGTTTAGAATGAAACTACACTACAACAAAAGCATATGATTCAAGATAGAGATACTTGGAATTAAATGTTCTAATATCTATGCATTGTTTGGTAAGTGGCAAAAGTACTAATTTGTATCACATTTGATACATCAAAATGGCATTTAGAAAAATCTGGAGTAAACATTAAGAGAATAGATTTAAAAAAATACTACCAAACTAGTAAAGTGAGAAAAAATGGAAAAAGGGGAAACCAAATCCAAAGGGAACAACAACAACAAAAAGACCATAATGTTATCAAGCAAATGAGAAGCAAATAGTAAGATGGAAGTCTTAATCACAAACATATCTTTCTTTTTATTTATAAATTTTATTTAAAATGAAGCCACAATATTTAAAATATTTTGAATCACAATAAAATTATATTTGGTTCTATTTTTGAAATTCAAACTTGTCTTTTTTTGTTTTAATATGAAATTTATTGTCAAATTGGTTTCCATACAACACCCAGTGCTCATCCCAACAGGTGCCCTCCTCAGTGCCCATCACCCATTTTCCCCTCTCTCCTATCCCCCATCAACCCTCAGTTTATTCTGTTTTTAAGAGTCTCTTATACAAACATATCTTTAACTACATTACATTATATATGAATAGAATAAATACCCCAATTAAAAGTTTGAGTGTTAGAGAAGATTACAAAATAAGAAGATCCAACTATATTCTGACTCTAAGAGCCACACTTTAAATATAAGCATATAGAAAAATTGTAATTAAGTACATGAAAAATATTATATCAAACACTATCCAAAATAAAGCTGCAGCTCTATTAATATCAGACAAATATCAGCGGGTTTGAAGGCAAAAACATTTGAAGTTAGAGGAATATTTCATAATGATAAAAGGCTTATTCCATGAGGAAAGCGTAACACCATTACAAAACAGAGAATTAAGAGGAGAAATAGTGGGAAATGTTAGCCCATTTTACTTAGTACCTGAAAGAGCAAATGGACAAAACAATTCTTAAAGATATAAATTTGTATGACATCATTAACAAACTGGGCCTGATTGACATTTAAAGAACACTACACACAGTAACAGCAGAATACATATTGGTCCTAAGCACACAAGGAGCATTTACAAAATTAACCAGAGACTGGGCTCTTGCGGCAAGTTTCAAAGGATTAAAACCATACAGAGTAGTGTACTCCTTGAACATACCAAAATTGAAATGGAAATTAATAACAAAAAACTATAAAAACTTCATGAGTTTGAAATTTAAGAAGGTTACTTCTAGATAATTCATGTGTGAATAAAAAAATAAAAACGAAAACAGAAAATATTTGTCATTTGGTTATAATAAAAATACTATATATTGAAACTTGGGGGGGGGGGCTAGAGCAAAAGCCAAGGCTAGAGGGAATTTATAACAAATGCAGATATTAAAAAAGAAAAAAGCTGGAGATCAATGATCTAATTTTTCATTTCAGTAAGTTAGAAAAATAACAACAAAACCAATAGAAAAGAGAAGACAACATAATGTAAGTACAGCAGATGTTAGTAACAAAACACAAACCTACAATAGGGTATACAAAACTGAAAATTAATTCTTAGGAAGAAAAACCAAATTAATACCATCCATGAAACCTTACTGAGGGGGAAAAAGAGAAACACACACACAAAATCAGTAACACTAATGAAGCAGAGAATATAATACCAACTGTACAGATTTTGAATACATTAAATATTATAAATAAAATTGAAAATATAGAAGTGGACACACACACACACACCTTACCAAAACTTAAGCAAGAAGAAATCAAAATTTATATGAGGTTCTAGTTCTTTAAGAAATTATGTCTATAGCTTAAAAACAAAGCATAAAGTGGCTTCATCATAAGTATCAAATTAATACAAACACTTCCAGGGAGTAGAAAAAAGGGGGCATATTTCCTAACTGCTTTTAACCTAGTAGAGAAATGGACATGGGACTTGGAAAATATTTCACAAAAGAAGACATCAAAATGGCTAATAAATATATTAAAAAGTTTCCAAATTATTAACAATAAAGAAAATATAAATCAAAGTCACATAACATAAAGACTTTTAATGCTAAATTTGTTGAGGATGTAGAAAATTTAGAACTCTTATAAATAGCTTGTAAAAGTACAACTTTGGAAAACTCTTTTTCTCTCTTTACTGAGGTTGAATATTTGCATATCCAGTAATCAATTATTTTTACTCTGGATATATAGCCACAGAAATGCATGCTTATACACACCAACATTTGGTATAAAAATGTTCACATTTGCATTATTCATAAAACCTCCACACTAGAAGCCAAATGCAAATTAGCAATAGAATTAAATACTATTGGGTAATTAAATGAAGAACTATGGTTATATGATATAGTGTGGATAAATACTACAAATTGAGAGAAAAGCTGGACATAAAATAATACCTACTGCATGATTCCATTATACACAGAATTTTTTTTTAAGCAAAACTAATCAACACTGTTAAAAAACTAAGTAGTGATTTCCTCCAGACAAAAAGAAAAGGTATAGTGATTGCAAACAGGCAAAGTGGGGGTTTTGGGGTGCTGATAATGATCTACTTCTTGACCATAATAGTTATATAAAGGTATTCTATTATAATATTTGTTGTTATAAGTTTATGCATTTTCTGATGATATGCTTCAATAAAATATATAGAAGTTAAAAATGCTAAAAATATAAACAAAAAGCAATGATTATCAGATATTATAACAAAGCTTCTAATAAGGAAGATTTAGACCAAAACAAAGTGATAAGAGAAAAAAAAAACTTGGCATAAATAGATGATGCAGCAAACAGAAGAAAACTTCAATAAAATTCACTAATCTCTTAGGAGTGTAAAATAGTCTATTGCATTCACAAAATCAAAAGACTATAAAAAGTGAACTTGCAGGAATTAATAAGATATTTTCCAATTAAAAAGTTCTAACAGAAAATTTTTTAAAAATGTGGAAGATGAGTTTGAGAAAATATCTTCAAAATAAGAACAAAAAACTAAAAAGCTCAAGAGAATGAGAAAAAAAGTAAGCCATTTTTTTTCTATGATATCCAACATACAAGTTAGCCTTTTACTATTTTGAGTCTCTTATTTTGAGGCTCCATGGTTTCTCTTCTTATAAAACAGGAAAGGTAAAATGGAGAGCCAGATTAGTTTTAACCTGCCCAGTAAACTTTGGGATTTGGTGAAAGTCCATACCAATCAACATCTCTTCACCTAGCCCTATGTCTTTACTGCCTATGGCAGAGTTTTCTAAACTTTTCCAAATTAAGTATTGATTTTAAAATGTTACTCATATGTATTTTATGTAGTGAAATTTGGAACCCCTCTGTATTTACTCAGTGAAAAAAATGAAAACTGCAAAATCTGTTTAAATTCATATACAATTGTCAAAGAGCTTCTGATGAGTCATTTTTCCAAAAAAATACATATAGTATTAAGGCTTAAATATTTGGATCAAGAGTATTAAAATCATATGCAAATAATAAAGGACAATCAAGTTTCAGGTATTACACCCATAAAATGAGGATGTTCTAACTCATAGCATCACTGCAAATATTTCACATTGAATTGAGCTGATATAATTCTATTACAAAACAGAAAAATTTAACAGTTTATCTGACAGAGGCTTATTTTGGGTAACTGCTTGATTTCTGTTCTACTTTTTCAAATAATGAAAATAGATTCACTGACTCATGTTACCACTTTTGTAATTTACTCCTAGTCTGAATAACCCAGCTTGGGAATTATTTGCTTAATTAAGGAAATCTTAAAACCTACTTTTACATTTATGATGAATAGAGTTAGAATAGTTCCTCTGTTTTTCGCCTTCCTGTTATTTAAACAAAATACAATATGCTTTTATTTTCCAATTTAATTTATTTATTTTTTTTTTAGAGAGACAGAGAGAGAGATAGTGCAAGCCAGGGACAGAGGTAGAGGAAGAGAGAGAGAGAATCTTAAGTAGACTCCATGCTCAGCATGGAGCCTGATGTGGGGCTTGGTCCCACAACCCTGGGATCATGCTAATCTGAAAGCAAGAGTAGGATGCTCAACTGACTAAGCAACCCAAACACCCCTCCAATGTTTTTTTTTTTTTTTTTTTTTTTTTTTAATTTTTTTTTTTTTCAACGTTTATTTATTTTTGGGACAGAGAGAGACAGAGCATGAACGGGGGAGGGGCAGAGAGAGAGGGAGATACAGAATCGGAAACAGGCTCCAGGCTCTGAGCCATCAGCCCAGAGCCCGACGCGGGGCTCGAACTCACGGACCGTGAGATCGTGACCTGGCTGAAGTCGGACGCTTAACCGACTGCGCCACCCAGGCGCCCCACCTCCAATGTTTTTTTAAAGCTAAAATTAAACATATTCAAAAAGAATCTTGAATAATAGTAAAATTATTTACACTATGATTTAAATTATAAGTGATTTACATAGATGTGTAGAATCATTTCTCTGGCCCCTAAAATTATATACATAAAATATGACTAAGTTAATGCATCTGATATGTAAAGTGGCATGCTAGGTGTTCTACCAAGATCCTTGTGAATAATTTTTTAACATTTATTTATTTTTGAGAGACAGAGACAGAGCATGAGCAGGGGAGGGGCAGAGAGAGAGGAAGACGCAGAATCTGAAGCAGGCTCCAGGCTCTGAGCTTTCAGCACAGAGCCCCATGCGGGGCTCAAACTCATGGAACCATGAGGTCATGACTTGAGCCACACTGAGCCACCTAGGAGCCTCGCTTGTAAATAATTTTTAAAGAGATTATTTTTTCGGGGCGCCTGGGTGGCTCAGTCGGTTGAATCACCTACTTTGGCTTATGTCAAGATTTTGCAGTTGGTGAGTTTGAGCCCTGCATCGGGCTCTGTGCTGACAGCTCAGAGCCTGGACCTGCTTGGGATTTGGTGTCTCCCTCTCTCTCTGTCCCTCCCCTGCTCTTGTTTTGTCTCTCTCTCTCTCTCAAAAATAAACATTAAAAAAAATAAATAAAAAAGAGATTATTTTTCAAAGACTTCAAGGAAATGGGGGAAAGGAGGAGGGATAGAGGCTTAAGCTGTAATTAGAGAGATTTTAAATTAGTTATGAAGATAGATGCTCAAATGAGAATGATTTAACACAGAAATGGGATTTTCGAGGAACCATCTTTTCTAGAGATTTTAAGCAATGCTTTCCCAGGGGCTGGAGATTTCTATATCCTATTCCTCACTACCTAACCCACTCTTTGGAGCCTTCCAGATACCAACTTAAGTCATTTTCTAACATTCTGGATGCTGTCACCATACCCTTTCCAATCATTCTGTATGAAGGAGTTGTTCAAAACTCTGGTTTATGTTACTGAGATGACCTCACCCGAGAACCTTTGGAATACATTCCTGGAATGGTTTAGGGCCAAAGTCTGACCATTGCAAGGACCAGCCAACGTCTTAGGGTCCCACCCATCCAGGCAGTCCTAGGCTAAGTTGTTTTTGCTGATGTTTATTTTTATAATGAAAAGAAAGAAGCTCTCAAAGGAAGGAAGACCCTTTTGTTGTCTAGATTCATGTAATTTTGCCATTTGCCACCTGGTGGATTTCCACCATAACTGCAACCATTAGACAAATTCTTAGTGGACAAGAATATAATTTCACCACAGACTTTCAAAGAAGTCTTGTGATTCTGATGAAAAGGAGGCAAACATATATAGTTCTCTCTCTCTCGTATCTATCTTTCCTATGTGAGGGATTTAAGAACATCTAAGGACAATCTTAATATTGACAGGATGCTTTTATGATACCAAGGGTCCTACAGGAAATCTAAAAAACTGAAGCAGACAGAGGTTACCATATCAACAGATGTCATAAAGACATTGCTACCTGATGGTGTGTATGTGGTGTGTGTGCATTTGTGTGTGTGTGTGTGTGTGTGTGTGTATGCAATGGATATTTTTGCATCAAAAAAACCTAGCTTGTGAAAGTGTTCTGACTTACTCTAGGAACAAATTAAATAATTGACATAATTAGGAATATCTCTTTATGGATCAAAAAAATGAATATTTATATCAAAATGCCTACTATCTGAGCAATGACTCTAAGATATTTAGTAAGACACAGACATTATCTATTTCTCAGCAGGGATCCTGAAATATCTAAGTTATGGTTAAAAAGGAGGCTTAGCTAACTTGAGACCTTTAGAAATTCATGGATTAAGTGATCTTTTGTTTCACCTTATTAACTGCAGTATAATATCATAGAAATAGCCTAGACCATTTGAATTCAGTAAATTAGAAACCTCCATTATCTCCTGGTGTCCTATAATTTTAAGTTCCTGTTCATGGGGGCTAATGATTTTACACAGAGTGAAAAAATGCAGCTTTGAAACCTGGAATTCCTCTGGGCTTCTTCAAAGTGATTCTTTCTTTTAACCTGTGAATCCCTCATTAGTAGGGCCATCCTTCAATATTTGAAATGCTGATAATATACCACCTACAGTGCCTAAAATCCCACCATTTGCAATTCAGACAAACATTCTGTTTGTCTGGAAGAGGAGAGAGAGAGAGAGAGTCTTGGAGGTAGTAAGGGGAGAGAGGAATATTAAGATAAATTTTGTTGTAGAACCTGCAAATAACTACTTATGACTGTGGGATGCCCTGGAGAGCAGAGGATCATGGATGGTACCTCCCACTTATATGTTCAAGTATTTGCACCTACATAGGCTAGTATCAATTTTTATGTCTGAAAAACACTTTATGCCTGAAATACATTTCTTATTGATTCATTTGTTCACAAGAATGATTTTAATAGGAAAAACCAAGGAATGCATGTGCTGAGTGGGGCCTTAAGTGTCTGTTTTGACATTGTTTGTCACTTGGAGAATCTTCAAAACCTCTAAGCTAACCTATTATTCCATCCTACTGACTCCAGAGATGCTTGTCTCCAGTTTTCCAGGCCAGTGAATGAATTCCCTACTGATTGAATGCATTAGGCTCTATCACACATTTCACTCAGGAATTGGTGATATGTTCTCTCTTATTTTCTAACTTTGACTTGTATTTCAAGATTATTTTTAATTTTTCTGTGCTATAGGGCACCTGTTCACTGCACCTGCCAAAGACCAGCAGAGCATTTTTTGAGTAAATATTCCCAGTGTCTCATCTTCTAACCCAATCATGGTGGACAAAATGGTGGATGCTGTATTCTTGCAGCTTTCATTTTAGGCCATTGTTGATGGTGCAAAGGTAAGTATCTGATACAATAGGACCAGTCATAGTTGCTCCTTGGAATATTTGAGCTTGGGAAGATGGAGAGAATATAAATCAGTTCCTCTCAGGTGATGAGCACTGTGGGAAGTCATATTTGGGAACTGTCAGTCATCATATTCTCTAGCACATGAAGGAAACCAGTTTGCAACATGAGAATATAAGGTTGATCTGTGGAGACAAAAGAGATGAGAATTTTTCAGCAGTTAAGTCCTGGATTTCAGTAGATGTTGAGGTAACTGTGCTGTCACAAAACATACCTCTAGTATATTACATATAAATCCTTCAAATATATTTTCTCTTCTATGTAACAATTTAAGTTGATGTCACTTGGAGCCAAGAGTTCTGAGTCACACATAGAGCTCTTTCCAAGTGTGGTATGTTTCTACTCTAGCAGTTTTCTCATCCACATACGTTGTAGAGAAGTCTTTCTAAGTCTATGGCTTCTGCCCATGGAAATGTAGCCCCTTGTTTCCTCTCAAGGAGACTAACAAAGACAGAAGAAAGTTGGAGACTGAGTGCATAAAAGGAGAAAGAAAATAATGACATAAGACAGTTTTGAGGACAATGATCAGGACTAGTTCCCTAGGACTTCCCAAAGACTAATTATGCTATGATAATCAGTACTAATGTCCTCCTAGGATCTCTTGTCTAAACTGATTTAAGAATGCAGAGTTGGGACATCTGGGTGGCTGCTCTGGTTAAGCGACCAACTCTTGATTTTGGCTCAGGTAGTGATTTCAGGAGGTCATGAGATGGAGCCTGCTTAAGATTCTCTCCCTCCTTTCCCTCTGTGTGTCTCAGAGTGACCGCATGTATTCACTACCTTTATTGAAAGTTTATTTCTGTTTGCTAAGTACACACAAACATAAACCTTACTAGGACTTCTCTTCTCATCAGACAGCAATGACACCCAGCTCAAGGGGTCCAGAATAATTCTTATTTGACATCTATGCTGGAATCAAAATGTAAATTTGTAGCGAACCTGTGCAATTTTTTTATTTCTTTGTATTGAAAACAAATTGAGCCCAAATTACTCACTTTAACATTTAGTACTAAATGCTGCGACTTCACTGTTATTCGTGATGATTCAATACCTTTTGAAGGAAAGATTGCTTTCAGTAAAGAAGGTGGTTGAACTTCTTAACGTGAGCAATTCAATTGGTGGCAGAGTATATTCTGTAATTAGGAAAAAATGCAAGAAAGAACTCCTGTGAGTCCCATGTATATTGGGGGAACTGAATATCTCTGTGAATTTATAAGAAAGTCTCATAAACACCATTGTAGAAATGAATGGATCAGGTGAAATAAGTGCATTTGAAACATTTTTTCTCCACTCAGTAGAGGTGAACATGCTCATGTTTCTCACCAGCTCCTTGACCACTTCTCCCAAGAGCCTCTGCAGGATGCCCAGGCCCAGAAAGGACAGCAGGCCTTGATGTCAACAGATTCTTCACAGTGAGATTTCTTTCCTAAGTATTCTGATAGTTGGAGTCCATTTTCTCTCTGAAACCCCATATTTCTGTAACTCTTACATATTTCTCAGTGTCATTTATGGCAGCTCTACTGACTTTCAAGTCACTGCTATAAGATCACTTTATGTATTTAATGATTTATTTAAATACAGTTGCAATGGGAAGGAGTCATGTTACATATCGGTCTACTTAACCAGTTTATCAACAATATCATTCTCTTCTAATAAAGAGGGATTTATTTGATTTGGTAAATATCTGCTACACCTATGTTTATCACCCAAACTGTGGTAGCATTGAGTGAAAGAGAATACTATTTATCATTACACTAGAGCAACAGGTGTAAATTATAAATTTCTTAGGAGAGCAGGACATATGGTTTCCTAAATTCAGTGATTATGATTTTATTCATACTTCTATTGGATAGAATCTTTTGGGTTACCCAGCTAGCTCGCATGTTTTTCTCTGAAAACTACTCTTTCCACATTCTTTCCTGTGGTTTATTCTTGGAAAATCCTGAGTCATGGCCCCTGCCCTTTACAGCCAAACCTACACATTGAAGTGGACTCAACTAGAGGTGGGTTTGGACCCAAAGTGGGCCAATCAGATAATTTATTTACAAAGCAATTTAAAATTGGGATTCAGAGATTCTGGCTAGAATCTGTTGGCATTTTAAACTGAAAGGTTGTGTAAAGCAAGACAATGATGATCATGTCACACATGTAGACACAAGGAATGGTGCTCTGCTGCTGAAGGAAAGAAGACACGTAGAGCAAGACAGAATAGTAATTCCATCGGCTCTACCTGGTGACAGAGATTGGCTAGGCTTTGGACTCCTTCTGCTTCTGGGTTTTATGATGTACCTGGGATCCCTGATGTATTTGAATACCCTTATAATGAAGACATCTTTTTGCTTATGATGGTGTGTGTTTCTTTTGCTTATAACCCAATATTCTCTGACATAGGTATATATTTGCTTAAGAGGCTCTCTTTCTCTAAATCTATGAATTTCAACAAAGTTAGCTAAGCTTTGGTCTCTGCAATGAATTGTAATGTAAGAAAATTAAAATTACTTATTAAAAGTAAATATGCTTTAGTTTCCTTATAGTCTCTAAAGACCAATTAAAATATGTCTTATTTTTGAATCAACATATAATTAGTGTTGATGGAAGAAACAGTAACAGAAATCTAATTTTTTGCTTGTTCCACCTTGCTTCAGAGTTAGCTACTATTTGCCTTCAACAGACAAGAAATACTAATGAGGTAGGAAGGCAATTGGCATATTCTCTCTACTTCTTTGGCCTCTTTTTATGTTTTCAAGCCTGAGTTGCCTATTCCAGTTTCATCAATCTCCTTTAACATTTGAAACATTTGCTTTCAAGGAGCTGCAGGTGCAACATTCAAACAAGCCAGGTTCTCAAGATTTAAGTAAAAAAATGAAAGAGAGTAAAAAAGCTCACTGGCCAAATTCTAGATGAGGGGTGAAAACGAAGGAAAATACACTTGTTTACATAGACACAGACCATCAGTATTAATGGGACCATCTAAAGAGCTGCTTACCTTGTGGGGCCATAGTGGACAGATGAGCTTTGTCAGATAGGAGAAGTGTAATATGCTTTCATTCTTGGGGGGATGTCTTGCTACAATCAGAAAGAAAATCAGCCATGGAAATTTAGTGTTGATTTTTAAAAATTCAAACACTCTTGTACTGTTAAGTGATTACTATTCCCTTCCGGCTTCAAGCTAATAATTACAGAAATTAGAATGATTTGTAAATACTGGAACCGGTCCTGCCTAAAGGAAGCCTAGTATGTCAGTGCCAATGGGTCACCTGAATTTCTTTTCTCAGTTTACAATTATAAATATACCCCACATTTATTAACTGATCTATTCATGCTACCAAAGGGTATCAAATAATGGAGTCTGAGCTTAAATCTCAATATTTTGGTCAAATCAGAGGGCTATAACAACCACATAGTTAGAAACTTTATGTATCAGGTTACTATTTCCTAGGCATTAACAGACATAACCATGGTTAAAAAAAGAAGGTTTCATCTATCTTCATAAGGTCACATTTTTCCCATAATTAGAGAAATATGTTAGTTGGCTGGATTCAGAAATATTGAATTTAATAGATTTAAATATTCAGCAGATTGCAGGTAATCAATCATTTCTAAGATTTTTTTTTCAATGTATGCTAAATAAGCGGTTTTTTATTTTTTTTATTTTTTATTTTTTATTTTTCAACATTTATTTATTTTTGGGACAGAGAGAGACAGAGCATGAACGGGGGAGGGGCAGAGAGAGAGGGAGACACAGAATCGGAAACAGGCTCCAGGCTCTGAGCCATCAGCCCAGAGCCTGACGCGGGGCTCGAACTCACGGACCGCGAGATCGTGAGGACGCTTAACCGACTGCGCCACCCAGGCGCCCCAATAAGCGGTTTTTTTATACTTCAGGCCCCATATTAGTGTAATAAACTAGACCAACCTCAAGTTTGAATTTTAAATGGGGATTTTTAAAAAAGATATGGGATCAGTCAGGGTTCAATCAGAGAAGCAGAATCAGTAGGAGATATATATTAAGAGATTTATTGCAATGAATTGGCTTACATGACTGTGAGGCCGGCTGGGCAAGTTGGAAATTAGTAGGTTAGGCCATCAAGAAGAACAGGCTGGAATTCTCAGGCACAGGTTGAAGGTGCTGTCCACAGGCCCAATTTGTTTCCTTTTCAGAGAGGCCTCAACTTGGCTTTTAAGACTTTTCAATTGATTGAGTCAGGTTCACCCTTCACAGAGTGTAATCCTATCTACAGAATACCTTTACAGCAATCCCTGGATTAGTGCTCAGTTGAATGAGTGGGGGCTGAATGACTGGGGACTGCAGCCTAGCCAGGCTGATACATGAAAAAGATCATCACAGATGTCTAAACCGTGGACGAAGCCTTAAGGTAAATTTCGGGTGTAATTATATTCCTCAATGTTGTACCAAATTTGATTAACTCCTTCATGAATCAAACAAATGGTGATTCCAAGAGATCAAGTTGGAAGAGAAAACTTTTTTGTTCAACTATCCATGGAATTTATGAAAAAGAAATGAAGTGTGAGTGGTAGAATATTCTAGACAAACATGATCTCCACTTTGAAAATAAACATCACTGCTTTCCCTTTTTTGATTTGAAAAAATTCTCTATTTCAGTATTACTGTAACAGGAGGTAACCATTATCCTGCACAAATGTTCCATTTCCCTGACATTATCTCTAAAGGATGATCCAAGGATAGATCTGAGAATGAGTTCCAAACTACCACTTTTCTCTCTGTGTTTCTAAGACCTTGGGAATTTTACTGGAGTATGTCAGAAGGGATTAATGAAAGCATTTTCTATTATATCACATTTAAACACAGAGAGATATGATGTGAGAATAAACTAACTCGTGATAAATAGCATGTGCTAAAGCTTTAGGCTGAATTTAAAATGGTGGTTTCCTAATAAATTTATCTTGGGTTGGTGTTTTATTGGTCAAGAGAGGATATTATATTTTATATACAAAAAGATGGCATTTCTCCTCAGCGCTAATAAATTTTATGCATTTCAGACATTCATGTAGCCAAATGATGTGAATTTTGTTTGAGTAAATCAGCTCAGAGATAAAGATGACAACAAGATAGTGCTTGTTACTATCTTCTGAAATCTGACTGGCTTCGAGGTTGGGGAGTTTGTTCAGGCCTGGTCACTCTGCAGTTTCTCAGCCGTTTCATGTATTATTTTTCTAATAACTTGCATAAAATTTTCATTTTTATTCATGTGCGTGGCTTGACAAATTTGTACATTCCAAATAATTTCTTTCCTATTTTAGAGCAAATGTTAGAATTGCATGTTAGAAGTGTTCAATGCCTCTGCATGGCTCGGAAGGCATGGCTTCATGGCTTCATGGCTGGAAGAACTTTGGCATCAGAGTTCTTTTTCTTTTGTTTTTGTTTTTTCTTATTCCATAGTACAACCACAAAACCAAAAATTTAAGAGCATTAGCTATCATTTACTATCTATTATCTGCTACTTATCATGCTAGGAGCTTTATAATCATCTCTTTTCATCCTGTGTAAACATTTCTGCATGGTGGTTTCCATATTGTAGATGAGGAAACTAAGGCTTATGGAAGTTAAATACCCGGTTTATGATCTCAGAGCTTCTGCCTGTTTCCAAACAGTGTCTGCCTGTTTCCAAACCTGAATTCTACTCTACTATCTTATCTGTCAATTTAATTTGTTATTTGGCCACATGTAAAAATGTGTATTCCAAAGAAATGGTAGCTCCGAAAGGGTGAAACTTTGTCATCTTTTCCAGATTGACAACTATCTATAGAAACTGTCTTCATACAACTTATGTGGAAATATCAACAATAGTCAGAATCACCATGAACCTCTTTAATTCTGGCCATTATGAAACCTGGAACTATTGGGTATTGGTGTAGAGAATTTATTTAAATTATACAGAATTCACTTTTATGCTATGTGTGCATTTAAAATCAAATGATATCTAAGCAAATTAATTGTACAATTAAGATTGTAGGGCAAATGTTTAGCCTATTTTGTAGGACTGGCTGATTTAAAGGACTTTAGAAGTACTATTAACATACATATAATTGCTGTGCTCCTTTGAAAGAAGTCTATTTATTACCCATTCATTAGGCCGATCATCAAAGAATTCTGCTTGACAACAATTTGTTAACCTTCTTCAAGTTACTATATTTACTTAAAAGTCATTAACCTGCACTTTTTTTTAAAACATTACATAACTGCTTTGGTTTTATACTAATTATGATGGTTTCTTCCCAGTGGTTTCAATCAGTGAAGTTTTTTCTATATATAGAATATACTTAGGTCATATGCATATGCATTTTTTTCTTCTCAAAAAAAAAAAACCTTATTCATGTATTTAGGGAGAAATAAAATGTTTAACTATATTCAGAACTGACCGTGGGTGAATGTTTTGATTAATTTCTCTTAACAACACAAGGACTTAGGGTTGTAATGGCCCTTGGGAGCCTTGGGACTACTTATAGACATCACAAAACAATCAATTGTAGTTATTTTGGAGTATTGTAATTATTACCCTCATGTAGGGACGTTCATAGAGTGAGAGCTCACATCCATCTCAAAAGTCTTCATTAACACAGAAAAAAAACTTAATTGCTACATTAGGAGCCCTCTCACTTCAGCCCAAATTATTATCATGTTTCCAAATCCTGTCTTGCCACTTCAAAACAGATATACATCTCATCACGTGGTATCAGAAGGTGCAGAAGTAGAAAGAGGAATGTTATTAGAAGAAGGAAGAGTAGTAAGAAAACGTCCCCATAAATTAGGTAATATTTGTTCTCAGAAGACACATTTTATTTTCTTTGTAATCTCTAAGAATTCCTCCATAGACAAGGAAGGATATCTCAGTCACAAAGGTATGGTTTAGGACCTTCCTCATGCCAGATACACTCCAAAATTATATAGATTCTATACATTAACTAGTGGAAAGATGAAAATCATTTTGAGGCAGTAGAACAGGGATGGCACCCAGTTTAATAGGTAGGGAAACACAAGATTTATAATACTGCTTAATGTAATTGTCAGAAAACTGAAATAGTGCCTCGTGAGAAGAATATGGAAAAGGAGATTTTAACCAGAGGATAGTCAATACCATTTAGGCACAGAAGCCAGAATAACTACCTAATTCTACATTATTTTTCTCTCATAGAATAAACTTTCTATTCTCTCCCATACTAGTATTTTTATGTAGATATTTCCACAAGCATGTAGGTGTTTGTTACACTCATGTATGTCCTGTGGCAAATTAGTCCCTAATGCTACCCTGTTTTGATCTGCACCACAATGAGATGAAAGAGAGATTGCTGTCTTGCACTGTAGCTTCTAGGCTTTTTGTTTCTTAGGTAAATAATGTTGAACTTGTTACTGCTAATTTTCTCTCGACATCAATTAAGTACCCATGTTGTGGGTTTGTTTTTGACATGAGAATTTAGGTTGATTTCCTTTTATGTTTCAGAAATATGTCAACATAAGAGTAGCTCAGAAAAAATACGTCATGAGCCAGAGAAGACAGGTAAGTGTGTACATTGACTAGAAACTTCTCATCTGTAGAATTATCTAAAAGAAATGAAATCAGATTACCTGTCTATAAGTGAAAAACATTTTGTTTAAAGTCCATAAAATGGCAAAAAAATATATATATATATATATATTTTAGTCAGTGAACTGATTTTTTAAAGGAAAAAACACATTAACTGGTTTTCTGCCATTCATAATTCTGCTCTTCCTAATTCTGCCATTACGCTTCTTGAGAGACATGACAGCAACATTTTTTTGATGCTTTGCAGTAGATTTATTTCAGGATAGGTTGTTCTTCTGGGTACAGTTTCCCCCACTCCTTTAAAAATCTAACAAAAGGCACTCAGGCACACACATAGCAGATTGTGAATAAAGTTTCAATGGATCATAAACCCATTTCCTGACACCACCAGCCCCAACCCCACATAAATATACTCATCAATAACCTGTATTCTGGACTCTGTTCTAAAAGTATACCGTTCTCAAGAACTGTGATAGCATCTTAATCAGGTTTACATACTTCAGAGAGTCTGATATAATGCCTTGAATATAAGGTGGTTCTTAAATATTTGTAGAATCGATGAGCATACAAATAAAGGAGGGTCATTTTAGCATGTTCATTGTCAAGACCAATTACATTAAAAAAGAAAAAAAGAAGAAAGATATCCTGACCACTGACACAGAATAGAGAGTCCAAAATGGCCTACACATATGTAGAGGATTGATTTCTTAACAAAGGTATCAAGGTTATTTAATGAAGAAAGTATATTTTTAAGGTAAGTGTTGCTTTAAGAATTGAATATCCATATGGAAAAAAGCAAATCTTGAACATAACTCATACCACACATAAAAAATAAATTTAAGTGGATCATAGAACTAAATATAAAGCTAAAACTATGAAACTTTTAGAAGAAAACAGGGCTAAATAGCCTTGGGGTAGAAAAATTTTCTTATCACATGTATTAGAAACACTACTGGAGGTGGGTGTGTGTGTGTGCCTGGGTGGCTCAGTCAGTATCCAAGTTCTAGGGCCACCTTGGGCTTGGTGACAGCAGGGAGCCTGCTTTGGATCCTCAGTCCCCCTCTTTCTCTGCCCCTCCCCCACTCACATGCATGTTCTTTCTCTCAAAAATAAATAAACATAAAAAAAGAGAACACTACCTAATTTTCCCCTCTTGAATTAGACAAAACCTCAGTCCCTACCTCTTGTGTGTCTCTCCTTTATTTTTACACATAATACTTCTGACACTTCTGTTCACCACATGGATGTGGGTTTATGCCATACCAAGCAATTCTGCATGACACCAGCTGAGTGTCCTACAATTTGACTCAATTCTGACACCATCTACTTGGAGATAGCACCAGATCTCCAGGTTAAGGGCTCAGTCCCACAAGACCACCCTCACCCTCATCCTCATCAGATGCAAGTCACAAGTCCAGACTGTCACCTGTGCTTCTGACTGGCTAGAAGCTAGAGGTCCCAACAACCCTCTCCTGGTTCAATTAATTTTCTAAAGCAGCACACAGAACTCAGGAAAACAATTTATTGGTGTGTACTAGTTTATTATAAAAGGATATAAAGGATACATACAGATGAGCATTTAAACAGAAGAGATGCATAGGGCAAGGTACTTGGGAAGGGGCACAGAGATTCTCACTCCAGCTACTCGCCTCTCCAGCACCTCCACGTGTACCCAGAAGCTTTCTAAACCCTGTACTTTTGTGATTTTTATGGAGGCTTCATCACCAGGTGGGATCAATCATTAATTCCATTTCAGCCTTTCTTCCTTCTTAAGATAAAAAGGCGTGGGGTTGAAAATTCTACACTTCTAATGGTGGCTTGGTCTTCTGGTGACCAACACTTACCCAGGAGCTGTCCAGGAGCCTACTCAGAGATACCACATTAGAGCAAAAGACACTCTTATCACCCAGGAAATTACAAGGGCTTCAGGAGTTCTGTGAAAGAAACTGGAAGCGAAGACTAAATATTACAACAAAAGATCCTCCCAGTGCTCTTATTACTTAGGAAATTCCAAGCATTTCAGAAGCTTTGTGCCGGGAACTGGGAATAATGATCAATATATATGTTTTTTCTATTATCTCACAGAACATGAAATGCATAAACAATAAATGAAAAGCATTGATAAATTAGTTTTATCAAAATTTAAATCTTTTGATTTTTGAAATACACAATTAAGAAAATAAAGAGAAAGCCAGATGTTGAGAAAGTATCCCAGTACAGATCTTTCTTGATTTATGATGGGGTTATGTCCCAATAACTGAAAATATCTTAAGTTGAAAATTTATATGATATATTTAGCCTACCCAACATCATAGCTTAGCCTAGCCTGCCTTAAACAAGCTCAGAACACTTACATTCACCTACAGTTGAGAAAAATCATCTCACACAAAACCTGTTTTATACTAGAGCATTGACTATTTCATGTAATGTATTGAATACAACACTGAAAGTGAAGAACAGAATGGTGTATGGATACAGAATGGTTGCCCATGTGTCAGTTGTTGTCATGTTACACCATAGTAAAGCCAAAAACCTGTAAGTCAAACCATTGTAAATCAGGGACCATCTGTACATATATCTCTGACAAAGTACTTGATGCAGAATTTATAAAGAACACTCACAACTCAATAAAAAAAGATAGACAGCCCAATTAAATAAATGAGGAAAAGATTGGACAGGGACTTCAAAACAGAAGATGTGCAAATGGCACATAAAAGATATTCAACCATCAAAACATGAATATTAAAACCACAGTGATATACCATTACATATCCAATGGAATGGCTCAAATTAAAGAGGCTGGCAATATCAAGTATATATAAGGAGGTGAACAACCAGAACTCTCAGACATTGCTGATGGCAATATAAAATAGTACATCCATTTTGGAAAACAGTTCACCAGTTTCTTATAAAATTAAACATGTAAGTACCATATGACCCATATGATTTTATTTTCCTAGAGATCTAGGAAATATCTTCCTAGATTCCTAGACATCTGAATTTCCTAAGAGAAATGAAAACACATGTACACCCCAAAAATTTGTGTTCAAATATTTATAGCAGCTTTATTCATAATAGTCCAGACAGGAAGAACCAAAATTGTCTACCAACAGGTGAATAGATAAGCAAATCGTAGTATTTCCATGCAATGGAATGCTACTCAGCAATAAAAAGGAACAAAATACTGCGACATGCAATAGGGATGGACCTCAAAACCACTGGGCTGAATGAAAGAAGCTAGACAGAAAAAAGTACACACTATGTGATTCCATTGATATAACATTCTAGAATAGACCTAATGACGTGAATGCAACCAGAAGTTTTCTGAGGCTGGGTGTGTGTCCGGAGGGCTTTGGAGGGATAGCTTTAGAAGGGACAAAGGAGAACTCTTTAGGCTCCTGAAGATATTCTATATCTTTATTTTGGTAGGGATTACATGGTGTATATATTTGTCAAAACTCATTGGACTGTACACTTAAAACTGGTGCTTATTATTTTATGTAATTATATTAGTTTCCTAAGGCTGCCATAACAAAGGACCACCAACTGGGTGGCTTAACGCAACAGAAATTTATTCTTTCATAGTTCCGGAGGCTTGAAGTTCCAAAGCAAAGTGTTGTAGGACCCCACTCTCTCTGAAGGCTGTAGGGAAGGATCTTTCCTTGGCTCTTACAGCTCTGGTGTCCATAGGCAATCCTAGGGATTCCTTAGCTGATGGCCACATAACTCCATTCTGCTCCATTGATACATGGCATTTTCCTTTCTGTGTCTCTGTGTCCAAACTTACCTCTTCTTAAAAGGACACCAACCATTGGGTTAAGACCCATTTCACTTTAACTTGATTATGCCTACAAGGACCTTATTTCCAAATAAGGTCATATTCTGGGGTTTTGGGTAGACATAAATTTTTGGGGGGATACTACTTTTGGGACAATACTCAACCCAGAATAGCAATATACCTCATCAAAGTTGATTAACAATAAGTGGGAAAATAAAAGCTATCTTCTTGAAATCTATTAGTACTTTCAGAAAAGTCATGCATGTTTTCAGAATATATTACCTCAGAATTGCAGACAATGCCACATCTACATACCAACTTCCATAGTGGAAGCATTTCCTTTTTTTTAAGGCCTACATGCCAGTTCTCACAGGAAAATCATATTTAGATTCTTTTTTTTAAGTTTTATTTATTTTTTGAGAGAGCGTGAGTCGGGGAGGGGCAGAAAGAGAGGGAGACAGAGGATCCAAAGTGGGTTCTGTGCTGACAGGCTGATAGCAGTGAGCCTGATGTGGGGCTCAAACACACGAACCGTAAGATCATGACCTGAGCCGATGTCAGATGCTCAGCAGACCAAGCCACCCAGGTGCCCCCATATTTGGGTTCTTGAATTGCTAACTGCACTGCCCAATTAAGAGCAATAACTTGAATTTAGTTACTAACAAAAATTATATTTAATAATAGCCACAGGGTTGCTGAAAGCACAGTAGCTTTTTGGGTTCAAATGTGCCTTATTAGTGCATGTGAATGGCCACTCTGACTGCTACCCAGCAGACCTCCTGGTAACATGCCAGCCTACAGTGCACAGGTGGTCAGAGTCGTTGGGAGACCCAGCAGCCTTTATGTCGGCTGAGGGGGCGCAGGGAGACACAGCCATGGAAAGGTCAAGTAGGGCCCTATCAACAAAGTTAACAGGATATTTAACAGAGCCCTATGTTTACTTGCTTTGCTTCCTGGCGTTGGCTGAGCCCTTTCCCTCTTCACACTGTATATGTGACCCCACAGGGAAGTTCTGCCTGAGTAACTTGGCACACATTTGCTTAACAGAAGGCAAGAGGCTGGAGCACACGGTTACTCAAATCCCATGATGCAGGTTACTAGTGTGATAGGCTAAGTAGGGCTGATAAAGCTGGAAGATCAGAATGAGCTACTGTGAGGAGAATGGTTGGGGAACCTTTTGCTTCACGAAGGGTTAGAAGATTGACCTTCTATGAACAAGCACCATGCAGAAGAAAGGGAAGAAAAATTAAATACTTCAGAGGTATAAAATGGTATATTGATAATAACAGTAACACACCCGTGATGTGTATAGCATTTTATAGCTTGAAAATTGTTGTGGTTTTTTTGTGTGTGTGTGTGTTTTTTTTAAGAGATCCTTGCAATAAATCCACCTGGTAAGCAGGGGTTATTGTCTGCATTTTATGGAGAAGGGAGGTGGGCTAAGTAACTTGCCCAAATTATTGAATGAAATACCTGGCACTCAATGTAATGCTTCTGAAATGCCTGTTACTGCTGTTACTATGATTGCTAAGATTATGGTAGTGTTCCCACTGCTTCCTGTGGTGCCTCACACAGAGAAGCTGCTCAACAAATATTAAGTGAATGAATGCACTGCCAGCAATAGTCACCATGTTTTATTTCCATCTTGAACCAAACAGCATTTTGGTCTAGGAAATCCTGATCAGATAAACCAAGCTTCATTCATAAGTGCCATATATATGGGACTCAATTTGGAGGTTGAACAAATGCTTGTTAAATGAATGGACATGTCTCAAGTACCCTTCTCTTAGCCACATTTAGAGGATGAAGAGTATAGAAATGGTGCCCTATGTGTGTTATCATGCTTTCCTCTTAAGCCAACTCAAACCTAGTACTGAAAATTTGCCAAAGTGACAAATAATTACATGTTTCAGTATTCCTTTCATCTCCTATGCGAGATAAAGCTATGTTTAACACAGAACTCATCATACAGTTTCAGTTCACATGTAACATTTTCTGCCATGCCCTCCATGACTCTAAGTCTGGGCCCAGTAAACAGAAGCTTCATGCATTCAGGACAGTGTCTCCGGTAATCAAGCATTCCCAGAGCACACAGTGGATAATCAGGAATGAATTCCCCAAAGGATGTTATGTCGAAAGCCTCATGGGGTTAGAATAGTGAATACAGCACTTTTGGCAGTAGCCTACATGCAATGACTGGAAATTCTGAAATCAAACTGTTCCTCTACTGGCATTTACCATTCAAATACTGAAGAAAAATTCATGAACACAAAGCATCAATAAATTTTTTATTTTTTTCATGACAGTTGATGCTCATTTTGAATGAGATTTGATTGTTCTTAACACTCTGGGGAATGCCAACCCCTAACAGGGAAATTTACTAGAAAAACAAAAGGACCTCTTCCGGACACATTTCCTTGACTGTTTAAGACCCCTTTGTCACTTCCATGATGCAGAAAAAATAAATTCTAAATGGAAACATTTTCTCTCTCCTTTATATTAAATGTGTGGTTCAACACACAAATCTATGTTTTATGATTTTTTCTCATTTATTTTCACAATTTAGTTAGGTATTTTTCTAGTCTAAATTAGACTTTAGTACGTAGAATGCTGAAGTGGACAGTGTTGAATTTTTCTACTCCAGAACACTTGCTTCTAGAAAGAGGACTGTCTTGGAGAAAGAGCGTGTTGTAGAAAGGGCACCTCTCTGTCCCTTCACCCACGCAGTTTCTCCTTCCTCCCCTCCTCATCAGTGACCCCGCCTGCCCATGTTTCTTTGGTTGCAGGTGCCAAGCCACAAGGCCTTCTCCCCAGGCACAGGTGTGGTCACTTGGCCCAGACGAGGCCACCTGCCCACAGTGCTCGGTCCAAGTAAAAGCACATTCCTCAAAGTAGATCAAAGAGCTCTTCCCGCAGATTGTTAGCTACAGCTGGTGCAAGCCTCCTAGGGTGCAGTCCAATAGCAGCTGCAGATGTAGTCCAGCCTTGTTGGAATGGCTAATTTGGGGGAGCACTTTTTGTGCCTGGTTTGTATATGTGGTTGCTAATGCTTTTGTAGTTTGATTATATGAACCAATAAACTTCCCATTTTTATTCAGGTTCAGCTTTAGTCCCTAGAAACTGAAAGAGACACCATTCGACTACTAGAAGCCTTAGCATTCTAATCACATGTTGGACATGCTTTTTTTAATTAAATTAAATTCGGGGCACCTGGGTGGCTCATAGGTTAAGGGTCCAACTTTAGCTCAGGTCATGATCTCACGGTTTGTGGATTCGAGCTCTGCATTGGGCTCTGTTTTGACAGCTCAGAGCCTGGAGACTGCTTCGGATTCTGTGTCTCCCTCTCTCTCTGCCCCTCCCCAGCTCTCACTCCGCCTCTCTCTCTCTCTCTCTCAAAAATAAACATTGGGGCACCTGGGTGGCTCAGGTCATGATCTCACAGTTCTTGAGTCTGAGCCCCGCATGGGAATCTGTGCTGACAGCTCAGAGCCTGGAGCCCGTTTCAGATTCTGTGTCTCCGTCTCTCTGCCCCTCCCCTACTCAGGCTGTGTCTCTCTCTAAAAACAAACATTTAAAAAAAAATAAACATACAATTTAATTTAATGATTTTTTAAACCTCAGATTAATTTATTTTTTCTCAAAGTATATTTAACATAGTGTTATATTAAGTTTAGGTGTACAATACGATGCTTCAACAATTCTATACATTTCTCAGTGCTCATCAGTATGTGTACTCTTAAACCCCTTTACCTATTTTACCCAAATTTTATACATTCTTGAAGATTTGTCTAGAAGAGCTCAAAGTCACTTCCTATTTATTCTATTTTATGGTCCTTTAATTCTTGTGTTTTGAGGAGAAAAGTTTTACTTTTCTCATTTCTTTTTTCATATCTGGATGATAAAATTATTTTGTATAATTCTGTATTAAGATGCAGTATTTGTCAGTATCAGAAGGAGCAAAACTGAAAGATGTTTAGAAAGTGTGGAATGAGTATTCTGAGGTGTGGGCACATTTATAGATCTAAAGTTCAAAAGTAGCTGGCAAACAGCTGTCATTTTCCAACTTTTACACATAAAGAAACATGTTCAGCGGCCCTTTTTTTAGTGGCGTAAACTCTGAGGTTCATCTGTGTTCAAAGTAATCACCTGAAACAGTCTTTCTATTCACTCCTTCATCTAGTATTAACATTAAAATATAAGCTAGAAAGGAAGGAAAATTATTTAACTGGGGTGCTTTACATATCCATAGATATTTATAGTTATTTATAACTCATGTTTGTAGCATAGTCTTAGCTACTATCCTTTAAATCACACTTATCTACATTGAATTAAATGCCTATCTCAAAAGATGCTTATGGAGGGGTACCAGGTTGGCTCAGTCAGTTAAGCATCCAACTCTTTTTTTTTTTTAATATGAAATTTATTGTCAAATTGGTTTCCATACAACACCCAGTGCTCATCCCAAAAGAAGCATCCAACTTTTGATTTTGGCTCAAATCATGATCTCACAGTTTGGGGGTTCAAGCCCTGCATCGGACTCTGTGCTGACAGCACAAAGCCTCTTTGGGATTCTCTCTCTCCCTCTCTCTCTGCCCCTCTCCCACTCACACACGTTCTCTCTCTCTGTCTCTCTCTCTCTCAATAAATAAATAAACATTAAAAATTAAAAGGTAATAAAAATAAGACATTTATAGAGAAAATTAACGTAAGATGTTGTCTTATATAAGAAATCTTGAGATGTCTTTAGAGAACTGTATTCTAGATCTGCTTTCTTTATGACTTGAAGAAAAATATTATTCAATAGCTTTCTTCAATATGTGAAAATTATTTCTTCAGTGTTTTCTGTATCTCCACAGGTACAAAGTAGAGTTGAAGAACAAGGAACAGATGAGACAACAGCCATTTAAAAAAGAAGACGAGAACAATAAAGGAGAGCAATATATATCATATATACAATAATGAAGAACAATAATATTGGCTATGGTTTTTCTCGGGATTCAGAACTTCTGGGAAAAATACTCTGATATCCCTAAAGTTTTGAAATGCAATTATAGGTAAAGAAACTGCAGAAATCAAATGGGTTCTTTTTGGGTTATCTAAACATGAAATTTTGGAGTCTAATACATCCTTTGGGATTAAAAGAGTCATTAAGAAGCCATTTATCTACAAAAGTATCAGGAAGAAAGCACTGAATCCAGATGGTTATCAAGTTATATTTTGGGAAATATTCAGTGATAAAGTATATCCAATTTTAAACAAGAATTGCAAATAGGCAGTAAAGCTATTTTATCTTAATTTAGTAAACATTTTCCTTCTTCACACTGAAGCAAAAAACTCCAAGATATGAATATCCAAAAAATTGGCTTTATAATTTAACATGAATCCAGTAAACTTTACTCCCAAAATATAGGATTATTATTATTTTTTTACTATTTAAGCAAAAAAGAGTTGAGACAGACTTGTTTTGCAAAATGAGAGGACGTATTTTGGTCAATTTCCTTTCTCCCTGCATTGGATAATACAAGTTCATCTCCTTCAGACATGAAGATGATATGAATCATGCTGATGGTTTTGTTGTAATCTGTCTGAATGTACAGGTTTGGAGGACAAAACCTTAGCGATTAAGATACCCTGGCTATGATAAGGAAAACTTTCCAGTCATATGATTTTGATAGTTTCTTAAAGCAGTTGACAGTCTATTCTTATAACTTTTAATTCTACCTAGGGAAATCTAGTGTACATTTGTTATTTTTGCCACCTAGCATCCACTTCTTCCTTCTGATAGTGATCAATTGTACCCTCCCCTATTCTCTCTCACTTCATGGGCTTCAATTGACACCCCCCCCCTCCCCGGGCCTTGAAGAAGGAGTAAATAGTATTAAGAAAAGAGCAAATTCTATCCACTTGATCACAATGCTTGGTTCAGGAATGGACCTATAGGATCGATATCCCAGCCAGGACCAAGAAGAGTCAATTATGGAACTATTGGTACAATCTGACAATAAAGACATGTCTAAAGTTAGTCTACCCTAAGTTGTTCAGGTATCTAAGCCAATATGCTTTCTTTTTTAAAATTTAAGTTAGGAGTTCATACTGGATTTTTTATTGAGAGAAGCAGAATTCTTATTAATATGTGATATGAGAATAGAAATCAACTGGGGAGGTGGTTAAAGTTACAGACTCTCAGACCTAACCCAGACCAACTGAATCAGTATCTCTAGAACAGGGCTCTAGGATTTATTATTTTAACAAGAGCTCCAGGTAGATTTTACAATCAATACAGTTTATGAAACACTCCATTAAGGAATTTCTTAGAACTAGCCATTGAATGTTATTCAATTTGGTGACAAAAAGCACATATTTTAGAGCTGACAGAAGTGTGTTTAAGACCCAGCTTTTCACTAAATAGATGACTTATGGCAAGATACATCATTACCCTAGTTTCAATTTTCTCATCAATAAAGTATCAATAATAGTGTTTCAGACATCAGAGTGTTGTTTTGCATAGTAAATGAGATAAAGTATATAAGGTTCTTAATATAGCATGTTGTACATATAAGGTGTTTAATTTCATTAGTGTTTATTATATTATTGAATTTATTATCAGCATAAGTCAAACTCTTGTGAAACATTGAGAAAAAGCTCAAATTGAGGAAACTTTACTATTGAATGTAAATCAGATAGAATTGAACAAGAGTTCTACCCAACATTGATAAATATGTTAATTATGTTATTTAAAAAAAATATATTTAGGGGCGCCTGGGTGGCGCAGTCGGTTGAGCGTCCGACTTCAGCCAGGTCACGATCTCGCGGTCCGTGAGTTCGAGCCCCGCGTCGGGCTCTGGGCTGATGGCTCAGAGCCTGGAGCCTGTTTCTGATTCTGTGTCTCCCTCTCTCTCTGCCCCTCCCCCGTTCATGCTCTGTCTCTCTCTGTCCCAAAAATAAATAAACGTTGAAAAAAAACATTTGGCTCTTAATTTTATACAGTACTTTATTTTTCATAGTCAAAGAAACAACAAATTAAATTAAATCCATTCATTCATTCCATAGATTTCGTTCATTCAGTCAGTTTGACTTCTCTGTGCATGCTCATAATGAAGAGGCCTTTGGTCTACAAAATACATTTGAGAAGGGTAAAAAGTTTGAAAGGAATCACCTTTCATAACTTCACCTTCAAGGAGGGTCCCAATTTGATCCAAGATAATCCAGAGGAAGAGCAAATATTGTTTCTTGCTCTGAAGTCTGGCCTACAATTCTTCCCTCACACTTAGATAAATGCAAGCAAACTGGGGTAAAGTTTCCATTTTATTTTACCATATTGTGGGGTAAGCACTATATTATAACAGCTGGCTTCAGACTTCCTTCTATACAGGAAATGGTCTTTAGGGACATAGAACCTTAATTAACTGCTTGGGTTAGGAGGTAAGAGTCTGAAGTTCTGTCAACAATAGGCTGAACAACAAAAGACAGTGATAATTCCCTAAAGGAAAGAATAAGAGGGATTTGTATTTCTTCTCTTGGAAGTAAGGACTCGAACAGAACAGAACAGAACAGAGAGACAAAGATGAGAAGGGAAAGAGAGGAGTCTGGGAGATGTGTAAGGACACGGACTGCATGATTTCTGGGTCGGTGGAAATTTCCTTCTGAGAAAATGGCTGAAGAAAATTACGTTGGAATGTTTGCATTTCTACAACTAAGGTAAAACCCTTTCTTCCACCCTTTCTGTTCCTGTCTTCAACCCAATCTCAAGTCTGCTGCCTATATTTCTATTTTTTTGTTTTGTTTTGTTTTTAATGAAAAAATAGTTGCGTCAATGAGATTAGCCAACAGAATCTGGCTGCATGTCAGCAAGTGCCTGAGCTGACATTTCCCACTCCACCCCTCTGGAAGTCCACAGAAACCTTAGGGAAGGCTTTGGACCCTAATCAGGTATAGGATTTCTGGTAAAATCCTTTGCAGATGCCTCCACTCACTTATGTTTTAGGTCTTGAAGGCTGAGTAGGTCACAGTTTTCTGAGTATAAGTATTGAAAATTAATACCATTGGAGCTTTGCAAGTTATAAAATAACACTTTATAAAAATAAAATGTTTTTATGTCTAGTATCTGATTCGATGCACATAGGAAATCTGTGAGGTAAGCAAGTCAGATATTACTACCCGTGTGTTATAGATAAAAATAGAGGGAAAACAAACAAAATCAAACCCAGAGAAATTAGGCACCTATTCAAAGCCCCGTGGCCAACAACCCTGAAGTTAATGCTTTTGACTGGGATCTCATTCCAGATTCATCTTCCCAGTTGCTGAACCTGGAAGGTCCATAAAATCCACCATAACTGTGAGCTGATCTTCTGGACGATCGTCAAGGACCCTCATTTACACCATACTTTTATACAGTAAACCCAACCTGTCTGTGTGGTAACATTGAAACTCTAGACTCCATCTCCTTTTCTCCACCAAGATATCTCCTCTAATCTCTTTGGACTTGGCATTTGTCTTTTCAAAAATTTATTTGTTGCATTTTAGACTTCATGGTCTTGCGTGGACTGAGCTTTACTCAGTCCTATCATATCAGTTTCTTCTAGCTACCATAACAAGTTACCACAAAGTTAGTGGCTTAAAACAACAGAAATGTATTCACCCACAGTTCTGCAAACCAGAGTCTGAAATGGCGATTGCAATCCAGGGGTTGGCAGGCATGCAGTCCCTCCAAAGCCGCTAGGGGAGAATCCATTCTCTACAGCTTCCAGCTTTTAGTGGCTGCCAACATTTCCTGGTTTGTGGCTACATCATTGCAATTTCTGCCTCTGTGGTCACATTGTTTCCTCCTCCTCTGTTTCTGTGTCTAAACTCCTTCTGTTTCCTTTATAGGGACACTTGTGATTGCATTTAGAGCCCCCAAATAATCTAAAATAATCTCCCCATCTCAAAATCCTTAAGTTAATCACATTGGCAAAGACCCTTTTCCATTCCATATAAAGTAAAATTTTCAGGTTATAGGTGTTAGGATCTGGTATAGGATCTGGTATAGGATCTGGTGTATTAGTTACCACTCTATCAGCTTATTACACTCTATCCTCTTGTATAAAGATACTGCATGCCCCTTTGCTTTTGGTTCTGGAGAGTTCCATTTCTGACTCTAAACCAGGGCAACCCTTCACTGTTATGCAACACTCTCTGGAGTGTTTAATTATTGTACCTCGCCTGAAGGTCTTTTTCTTAAATCATACTGCTATTCACTCTGAGAATTTATGACACAGATGAATTTGATTTGGAAATTGCTCAGTTTTCTAGAAGAATCTTTCTGAGTGATTTTATAGTTCATTTTTGAAAGCACATAAGATCCAGTTACCCTTCTAATTATTTCCCATGTTTCTTCTGTTCTTCATAATACAACTTTATCACAGTTATTGCACATGCATTATATTTACTTCATATGTTCTCATTCCATCTGTGATCCATTATAATCTGACTTCTACCTCCATCCCCTCACTGAAACTGCTCCTGCTTTAGTCACTGATAACTAGTATGACCATAAAAACTATCATCCAAATGAGGATATTTTGAAAGTGAAAGTAGATACTATATTATGGTAACTACTATTCTAGAAACTAACTACATGAGGTCATGGGACATAAACTAGGGTTATCCCAGGAAAACTAGGGGACTTAGTTACCCTTTGTATGATCTTCACATTGACAAATTCAATACACACGATTTTGTCTTTGTCTTACTCCGAATGCCACCAAGTTCTTAACACAGCTGAACCCTTCCTCTGTTTACAATGCTTTTTCTCTTCTGTCATACCAATGTTTTCCCTAATTTTTCCCTCAAACAGAAAACTCCTGTATTTTTTCCCCATTTTTGCCTGTCTTTGGCCACCCTTCCTAAGCCTGCTTACTTGGTTGCTCCTTCTCTACCAATTATCTAGATTCTAGATTCTCTCAGGGCTCAATTTAGGCCCAACTTTTCTCTCTGCCATGTATATTCTTGTGGCTTTAGATGCCACTATATGTTGGAAACTTGAATTTATGTCTCCAGACAAGAACTTTCATACGTGTTCTCAGATTCAAATGTTCATCTACATTTTGATGTCTCCTGTTAGATATCACACGCCTCTTTAAATGTTATATATTTTTATTTCCCTATACATACCATACTAAAACTGTTTCTCTCCCAGTCTACTGTATCAGAGAAAAAGTTACCACCAACTTGAAAGTGTAAACCAGAAACCCATGCCATCCTATCCATTTGCATCTGTGCTTATTTCTACCTCTAAAACACAGTTCAAATGTAACCCATTCATTTCCATCTCTTCACCACAATTGAATCAACTATCAAACTTTTCCTGCAGCTTTTTTTTTTTCATTTTTGCTACTTGGAATTCATTCTTTACACAATAGCCAGAGTGATTTTTAATGCACACACACACACACATCTGGTATATTATTTTTATAAATATTAAATTAATAAAATGTCTATTCTTTTTAAACTTTAATGCCTGTGGCTTCATAACCATTGACCAAATGGTTTCAGGGAAATGAAGATATTAATATAATACACAAATAGTGAAGATTTCTAAGATATGACATGAGGAGAATTTTTGCCAGACCTCAAAAGTAAGCAGAAAGTTTCTCTTGGACAAGACATGGCATATCAACAGACACAAGTGTGCAAAGAGAAATGAAAATATTACTAAGTTAGATATAAGGCTTCTGGCACATCTCCATGGAGTAAAACCCTGGGGTGAAGAGGCAAAGGATGATAGAGAATCTAGTCAGGTAAGGGATGAGGCCCAAACCAGGGGACTCTGATTTGTTGTGGCCTACAGCATTCTTGGAAAGGAACATCCTAGAAGGATGAAAAGAGAGAAAAGTGGTGTCATGTTGTCCTCAACATAAAGAGCACTGGAAATACCACCTGTATATGGCAAGTAAGGGATCCAGTTATTCCCACATACTCCCAGCAGGGCATTTGGGAGAGACCTACGTTGAGAGTTGAGTCTACCTTAGGATTACCATGGCAAAGGAGAAGTGACTTTTAAATAGAGGTTGCATAGTAGACAGACTAGTTGGGGGCCAGGTGTAAAACAAGGCTGAGACTCAGGGATTTAATAGTGAAAAAAAAAAAGCTCAGATTGGGCCAAATCAGTGAGGGGATGAAGGGGATGGAATGAAGGGTCATTTGCTGAAAGCAGAAAGGTCCACATTTGGTGAAGCATGACATGAGAACATTTGTGCTTCCCCAGAGCCATCTTGAGGACTGGCAATGATAGGGAACTTTGGGAAGAGGAAAAAAAGCTGTAGTGGGAATTAGAACTTGATTTTAGTGACTTTATCCAAAGAGTTAAATAGAAAGAAGCTGCTTTATTTTTTTAAATTTTTTTTAACGTTTATTTATTTTTGAGACAGGGATAGACAGAGCATGAACAGGGGAGGGTCAGAGAGAGAGGGAGACACAGAATCTGAAACAGGCTCCAGGCTCTGAGCTGTCAGCACAGAGCCCGATGCGGGGCTCGAACTCACAGAGTGGGAGATCGTGACCTGAGCTGAAGTCGGCTGCTTAACCGACTGAGCCACCCAGGCGTCCTGAAAGAAGCTGCTTTAAATGAAATGACAGATTCCTTTTATTGAAAAGATTGAGATTTAACTCACTACCCAATAAGAATTGGGAATTGTGAGCAAGACAGAAGCAATTACAGAAGATAAAGAATGCTACATAATCTTGCACATCTGAGGTAGTGTGCACACTTTTCAAAAATCTTGATACACACAAATCAGATTTTAACTCTCTTTTTGCCTTCAATTGGCTATTATTTACTTTTGAATCTAAACTCAGTAGCAAGTACTGCAGTGTGTAGCAGGATATGGCCAATTCTAAATCCTTAATTTCTTCATTCTATTTTTCCTCCTGCTCAATGAAATGCAACTGCACTAACCATCTGTCCAGTCCGTCGATAAGCCAGGCTCTTTTCCCAACCTGGGACTTTGCCAGTTTTCCCCTCCTTCTGGAATGTTCTATAGTGCCAACATTCACATGGATGGATTGTTAGTATTCTGTGGTTTTAGTTTAAATGTTACCTCTATGAAGAAGCATTCCCCACCTAAAATAAGTGTCTCTACTGCCCCTCAATAATAATTCCTAAAGATGCAATATTTCCATATCATAATCTTAGTTTATAGCACTCATTACAATTATCGTACCTATCTGTTCTTTGTCCCCACAAGTGAATTATGAACTCCATAAAGGCAGAAATATTCATACTGGTCACTGCTGTTTTTCCAGTGCCAGCTCAATCATTTGTACGTGGTAAATATTCAACAGACATTTGTGAATGAAGAAATAAAACTTTCATATTCAATGGTTCCATATTAGTAACCGAATTAAATTAAATATCTTAGATCACCATTATATAACTTTGTAATACAACAGTCACTTTCCACTGACTATAAAGTCAGTGCAAATATACTTCCTACTTTCTTCCACAATCCACATACTTAAAAAAAAAGTTCCGAGATAATTATTAGTTCCATTTTTTGTCCTGTAAATCCTTGCCATTGTATCTTTTTGATCATATAACTTCTTTGAGCTGCCTAGCCCTTTTCAGTCTCTAAATATTTTAGTCTTATTATTTAAAGCTCTTCTCACACAATAAAAAGAGGTTAGAGAGGGAGAGAGCCAAAGCATAAGAGACTCTTAAAAACTGAGAACAAACTGAGGACTGATGGGTGGTGGGAGGGAGGGGAGGGTGGGTGATGGGTATTGAAGAGGGCATCTTTTGGGATGAGCACTGGGTGTTGTATGGAAACCAATTTGACAATAAATTTCATATATTAAAAAAAATAAAGCTCTTCTCACATACCACCTTTCCTATGAGGCTTCCATCAACCTTAGTTTGATGCTCTATAGTCTAGTGGAATTTTGTCTTTACCTATGTAAAGCTACCTGTGTCATCCAAACTATACTCACATAAATACATATACATGTATACACACACACTTATCTGTTAGTGTCTAAATATATAAAATGTATGGCTTTATCCTTTGGTTCATTGGTTCCCTTAGTACTATGTCTTTCATGTGAATAAAGGCACTAAATACTGGATGTATATGTTAAGGAAAAAAAAAAACTATTTTACAATAGTACCATGCTTTTGAAAACTTCTTTCTACATCTGCATGCATGTTACAAATAATACCTATAAAGTTAGAATCACTCCCAAACCACAAATTTGCTAAATTTCTATCTATACTTTTTAAAACATGAAAATATTCATAAATGTTAAGGGGAAAGATTGAGTGCAGAAACGGAACAGAAGTAGCATTCATTAGGCTTTTGCCAAGTACTAGAAATTATACTAAGAGGTTTATTTACATTGTCTAATTTAAATTTAATATCTACAATATCCCTATGAAGTAAATGTGCTGATTTTTCAAAACATCAGACTTAGGGAAGCAATGGGAATAATCCATGACAAATAAGGACTCATATCTACAAAATTAAAATGCTACCATTACTAAAAGAGTTCCACACCAAAGGACAGTTTTTAGTTGAATAAAAAGAAAAGTAGCAGAGGGAATCCACCACAGATTCAAAGAGTAGTTTAAGAATTAAATCCTTAAGAAATATTAAGAAGGTGAAAAATTGTTCTACTAAAGGGTATTTTGTCAAACTTACATAAAGAGTCAGAATAGATATTAGCAAAGACAGGGAAATTAATTTATAAAGAATGTTAATTAAAACGTGAAAGAAATCTGGGAAAAATTACTTCTCTTATTTATTTCAAGAAATCTTTTGAACTGCTAATGAGAACATTTGGATTATCTCAGGAATAATTGCCTTAGTATTTATTGTATCAAATTATGAGTTTCTAAAGTTAAGGTGAAGGAGAGAGCTTAGTTGCAGATGAAAGAGAAAATATTGTAGCAACACAGAAATAAGAAATTGGTAAACAAAATATAGGTTAAGCTTAGACTTGTGCAAATAGAAAGTAGGATAAATCTTCAGTGCTTTAAAAAAAATATCTAGGGTTCAACAATTACAATGGCATCTGGAAAGTTGCCCCTAGCAGTCCATCCCACTTTCCCATTATTATATCTAGGGATTCAGAAAACAGATATTTGAAGAAAGAGAAGAGGAAGACGACAGAATCCAGAGGTTTTTTTTTTTTTTTCCACCAACTGTAAGGTCAATAAATCATTAAGAAAGCATAATTGAAGGCCAATACTCACCATGTTGCCCGTGATCTCATGCAAAGGATCTTCAGTACACAAGTGAAAAGTTTATACCCACCAGAAATCCAGGCCAGTATCACTCTGGCTGCCTCAAAAAAGCATCACGCACACAGCAGTTATGTATTCCTCCCTCGGCTCTCTCTCTCCACTACATTCATTTGTTTAGTACAAACTGTCAGAGCAGGACTGGGCAGAAAGGATAAGAGAGGAACGAATGAACTTGGGTACATCTCTCCTCTCTACAGCATTCTAAGTAGATGTAGAAGTAGAGATAGAGAGGAGATGGGGCATGTTTCTTCTTGAGTTTTGCTGATTTTCATGTGTTCTGGTTGGCAATCTAAGAGCCAGAGAGATGAAAAGGAAGACACTGCATCAATCCAGATTTATACTAGATGAAAGCCAATGAGATAGTGGAGCCTTTGCTGGGATCTGTGGAGAACAACCAGTTGGCCATGTGTGCTTCAGGAAGCAGTCTCACAGAACACAAGGGGTCACAAAATGGGGCCGTGAGCAATTCACATGGACAGAGTGTTGACACACAGTGACCTGGATGAATTTTCCTTCATTTCAGAGGAAATACATATATTAAAGACACTTAACTCTAAAATAAAAATAAGAATAGGCTAAAGTGGGTGCCTGGGTCGATGAGTCGGTTAAGCGTCCTACTCTTGACTTTGGTTCAGGTCTTGGTCTCTTGGTTTGTGAGTTTGAGCCCTGCATCAGGCTCTACACTGACAGCACAAAGCCTGCTTGGGATTCTCTCTCTCTCTCTCTCTCTCTGCCCCTCCGCCACTCATGCCCATGTGTGCTCTCTCTCTCTTTCCCTCCCTCTCTCTCTCTCAAAATAAATAAACATTAAAAAAATAAAAAAATACATTAAAAAGAAGACTAGGTGAAGTAATGAGACATAACAGGCTTACAAGATAATTCTTTTACAAAAGCAGAAGGAGTTTCAAAGAAAACTGGCATTTTCCAAGTGTATAAAGAAATATCGACTCTATGAAACAGAATTGGAATATAATAAAGAGAGAATGGGATGGGATAAAAAGACAACATAATGCAATAAAGGAGATGGGTAAGAAAAGGAAAAGTCACAAGGAAATTACAAGTGCAATTGCAGAATTAAAACCGTTAGTGGAGGAAAGACAGATTTAGCTTTACAAGCATAGAGGTGGTATGTGAATACAAATGAGAGGCTGCAAACAATGTTTAGGAAAAGAGTGATGCATGAAAGAAATGAGGAAGTGGAATGATGGGCTGGAGATCAAGATGTATTTTTAATAATTTTACGTACACCTTTAAAACACATAAATCTAAATGAACTGATGAGTGACCAACGAATTGAAGAAGATTTCCATGAAAGAGAGGCGATGTCCACCTTTCTGGATTTCGGCTCTGGGTAGACCACTCTGACTTTCCACTTTCCATCAGACCTATTAAACTCACCTGCATGCATATTAATACAATTTTCTATCTACCCAATTCTAGCATCATAGGGTATTTAAGAGAGCAACTATCTCATTCTTCGAGCAGTCCAAAATCTCTTCCATAACAATATTTGCAATGGGGAGAGTAATTTTTTAGCCTTCTCCTCTCTAGGTCAGACACCAGCAACCTATTTTCTTCAAATAAGCAGTTTTCCGTGGAAATAATCATCTGTGACAGCCTTTTCTGGTATCACATTCTTTTGTTAAGATATGGTTACATCAGTTGAATATGGTAGTGTAAAATGTGTGAAATAAAATAGACTGTGGTAAATATGTTGTTTCTATTTCTTGCATATCAATCTCCTTTAACATTTTTGTGTTAACATAGTTACATTTCATAAATTATAGAATAAATATTAGCATTTATAGAAGATGGCTCTGGAATATCCTTATTTGGAGATTTTTAAAAATTGTGCTAAAATATACATAACACAAAAATTTCTTTTTAAATCATTTTTAAGTTCAGTAGCATTAAGTATATTCATGTTGTGCAGCCATCATCACTATCTATCCCCAGAACCCCTTTCATCTTCCAAAACTGAATCTCTATACCAATTATTCTCCATTGCTGTATTTTCCTAGCTACTGGCACCCACCATTCTACTCTCTGTCGCCATGAATTTGACTCTTCTAGGTACCTCATATAAATGGAATTATATACTATTTGCTCTTTAGTGACAGACTTATTTTACTTAGCATAATGTCTCCAAGTTTCATCCATGTTGCAGCATGTGTCAGAATGTCCCTCGTTTTTAAGGTTGAATAATATTCCACTGTATACATACACCACACTTTATTTATTCATCTGTTGATGCATCTGTGGATTGCTTTCATCTTTTGGCTATTGTGAATAATGCTGCTGTGAACATAGGCATCCAAATATCTGTCCAAGTCTCTGCTTTCCATTCTTTTGGGTATATGCTCAGAGTCAATTTGCTGGATCATATGGTAATCTGTGTTTAATTTTTTGAGGAACAATCATGCTGTTTTCCACAGTGGCTGCATTAGTTTACATTCCTTCTGATCAGGCACAAGGATTCCAATTTCTCCAGGTTCTTGGTGATTTCTTTTCTCTAGATGGAATGAGTATGAGTTGGGGAAGACAGGGAGATCTACGTGATCTTTAAAGCCCAACCTATCTTGTCACCTGTGATGCATTGCCTTCAAGACAGAATTTACTAGGTGGTTCTCTACTTGCCCCAAAGGGTTAATAACACTTTTATTAGCACATGACTTTCTCTTAGAGAAGAGATTACATGCCCAACTTAATCTTTCAATACTCACAGCAATATATTGTTCAATGCATATGCATCCCCATGTTCTACTATTGATAAGAATGAAATATCTGGAGGATGGAGAGAGCATTACATTTATTTGGTATTGGTGTGCTGAAATGGAAATAAAAATAGAGGGGACTTGCCTCGGGGTACATTCCCCCAAAACAGACCCTGACATGAGAATCTGTGTAAAAGTGATTAAGAAGTGCTCCCAGGAGAGACCATTAGGAGAATGGGGAAGGAAGGAAAGAGAAAGAACACAAGCCAAATAAGGTACTATGTCTAGGGTACAATATTTTGGAGCACTGTTACTCCTCAGAGTCACTTTGGCTAGGTCCCGTAGGGGAACTCTAGAGGTGACTTGGGTTACACCTCAACATTGTTCCAGTTGGGGAAAACAGGCCAAATTATTGACCAGCTATTGGTGAGGCGTGGTCAGGGATTTCCAGCTCTCCTTTGCATACAGGCAAAGTGAGTTCTGGCAGCTGGGGGCAGCCCTCCAACAAAAAGACATGGGTATTTGCTGTTGGGATTGAAGCCACACTGGGCATGTGCATGAACATGGTATAAGGATCCGAAGGGATATGGCAGAGCACTCCAGCTTCTGCCACAGAGGTCAGAATAAGGCAGTATGTATCCTGAGTATAATAGGCAGGCAGGGATTAGAGTTGGGTGCATTTAGTGTCAGCCATTTAATATAAATAGCTTGGGGCGCCTGGGTGTCTCACTCGGTTGAGCATCCAACTCTTGATTTTGGCTCAGGTGTGATCTCAGGGTTGTGGAATTGAGCCCTGTGTGTCGAGCAAGGAGCCTGCTTAAGATTCTCCCTCCCTCCCCCTCCCCCTCTGCCCAACTCCCCCGCTCACATGCTCTCTCTCTCTAAAATAATTATATATATACATATATATATATATATACATAAATAACTTGAAGAAAGAACTTTGTATCAAAACTTTATTTATTAAACAAAAAATGCACCATTGGAATAACATTTCTATAAAAAATGAATATGAGACTGTTCTACAGTGATTACAAAACCCCCTTTTTCCTCGTGTGGTAGTATACAAGATCGAGTGTAGAAACAGTCATTGTTTTAAACTGTAAGCAAGTATCCTTTCTCATAGAACAAGATTTACACTTAAATATTGCAATCACTAGTCTAATTTGGTTAACAATGCTAGAGTCTTGACAATTTAAAGAAACTCTTTGTAGGCTCAAAATACCTTTGTTTGTTTAAAGGTGTTTTGTAGCAACAAAGAATTTCTTTTTCCACTAAGGCTAGTTAAAGCTGTAGTATACCCATTTCTACCAAATAAACCTACCACTAGCACACTAACAATTTGAATTGCAAAGCCCTTTGAGAGAATGAGTAGCACTGATCTGCAAAATGCTGTCAGAATATTTTAGATTTGGTGTTATCTTGTTTGAATGACCCTGGAAAGGGAGAAGGTGGTAACGATGAAGCTTCAGTGGAGGCTTTGCCTGGACTTATCCTCATACTCAGCAATGGACAGTTCATTTCCAAAGTGGTCCCTCTGAGATATGGAACACTGCAGCTTTAATAGCCGTATCTAGATTCCCAACCAGATCTCCCTTTTTATCATAAATTATCCAAAAAGAAGCCACTCTAAATAATAAATTAAATATTACTTATAAAAAGTACACCCCAGACCCACCCACCCATCCCCCAAACAAGCTGACAATTCACAAAGTTCAGAATTGTCAGGTTTACCCTACAATAATAAAAAACAGCATTTCTCCTCCTCTCCAACATTCCTTTCTTGCATCTGAAAATACGCTTTCAGCACACAGTGAGATCCCTTGGCCCATGCATCTGTGACATCTTGCAGAGTTTTGCTGTTGCTCTCCAACCAACAAAAAATTATAGGATGGCAATGTACAAAGGCTCTCTACTGAGAGCAGGAGAAGAAATCCTTCAGAGTGCAGCCAGAAGTCGCCAAGTGAACGTTACCCAACAGTGGCAATGCAGAGCGCAGGAGTAAGATGTATTTGTGGATGTGGGCGTGGTATTTGGTCTCCTATATAACCTCACTGACCAGGAAATACTCAGGCATTTATTTTCATCATTACCTTTTGGAAGTAGGTATTTGGATAGCAAAGGACACTGAAACATGGGAATGTGTCTTTTTTCATTGGAATGGAATATCACACAAAATGTCTATGATTTTCTAAGTATCTACAGTAATTTAAAACATGGAATCAAGCGAAAAGCTTTTCTCTGCAAGATTTAAGTGATTTCTGAAATTCATGAGAGAAATAGACATTATGAGTAAAATGTTGCTCTGAAAGAAATTTTTAAAAGAGAGAGAGATGGTAGACGTGAGTATATGCCTGCTTCTGCAGCTCTAGAATGTTATGGGATCTGTGTTGTATACATGGTTATGAATGGGCTAGGATACTAGCCTCTGGCCTTCGGACAGTGTGCAATTGCATGAAGTAAACTAGTTGATTGAGGGAAGGAAAACAACCTTGTTCCACATCTATTTTAAGGTTCAGATGATTTTGTTTTCTGTAAGCATAACTAAAACTAGGGAATTTTTTCTATTTGTCTCTGTCTCATGGACTAGAAATGGAAGTTCTAAAACCACAAGTTTGAGTCTGGGATCCAATTTCATCTGAAATGGCACAGTGATTTCTTTAGAGGTGACATTTTTTTTTGTTGGAGTTATAGTTCAGCTGCCATATATGAAATCCTCTATTAAATTTGGAGGAGATTTTAGTTATTTCTCTAAACAAAATCAAAAGACAGATGTATTGAAAGGGTGGATAAGAATGAGTAATCATCTTCCAATACAGACTATGAAGGTTTCCAGAAAAACCTACTTAGAAATGCTTTATTGGAAAAGCCGGTGAGTGCCAAACTTTAAAGTTTCCAAATATTGTTTGGAGCAACACACTAATGCAGGGTATCTCTCCTTTTGTAGCTCCTACCAAGGCAGAGGACCAAACATACATGTCGTTTTGACCACTCCTTATTTTGAAGAGAATAATGTTATATCCAATCTCTCATACGAAGTTTTAATAAATTCACCTCTTATATCCCTGGCTTGATCTGTTTTTTCTCTCTCCCTCTCTCTTTTTTTCCCCCCAGATTATTCAATTGAGTGTGCATTTTATAATACCCAAATGTAAAGTTCCATTATTTAAATATTCTAGAAGCTTATAGCCCTATTCTACAAAGAGGTAGCTATGAGTGTTTTTTTATTGAATGTGAATCACTAAGAAACATTTAACTTTTGGCTACGGCATCCTCCAAATACGCTTTATGCATTTTGAGCTATCTGCATTTTTGTGCGTTTAACAAGTGCAGAAATTTCTAGAGGAAAGAAAAAGAGCTTTCTTATCGGTATGAAATACAAAAGAAACGTACCAAACTTTTTCAAGAGGAGGCTCTGGCCTGACAGTTCAGTGCAGTGTAGAGGAGGACTGAGCAGGCCCTGCCAAGTTTTATTTTCTTCTTTTTCAGGGAGAAATGAGCCCTGGTGGCAGAGCTGCTGGTTGGCTGTCAAACATCACCCTATGGGAGTCAGAGAGATTTATGAGCTTAAAGAGCCCTGGATGTTATGAACTAGGCTCGAAGTAGGAACAAAATAGAGGCTATCTTGCAGTGTTCACACATTGCTTCTTGTCAAGAGATCAGAAGACTGGGAAATTAAAAAATGACCTGAAAACTTGAGCAGGCAGTTGTATACATATGTGAACTCTTTGAGATAGTGGGGAGCAGAGTTTTACAAAAGCTGTGGTGAAGTCACTGCGCACTAAAACCATTGGGTAAAGGGCACGAGAGTCTCTTGAGAGGATTTAAATGGATTCCACTATATCTTCAAGGCATGAAGCAAAGCCTTATTAGCATTACAAATTACTAAAACAAACCATTGTATTTCTTTAATGAAGAAAGTTTTAAGAGCATGCACCAGAAATATACCTCTCACCGAAAACAGATAATGCATATGTTCGTGTGGTTTTACCAATTTTTACTTATTAAGGTCAGTGACTTTGACTAGAGTCAACTAGAATTTTGTGAAATTCTAGTTCTCTTGATTGTCCAGATACAGTCTATAGATTGAAGATGTGACTCTATCTGAAATTTGAGACTTGTAGCCAGTTTCAAACAGAGCACTCAGGATGTCATTCTTTGGGTAGAGAATGCTTTCAGAGAATGTTCCTTGTTTATGAGTATTAGAAAGGGGGGGCATTCTAGGACCTCGAGTGGTAAAGCTAGCCTAATGAACATTTTCTGAAGTAATGAATTATTTCTGCAATATTCGGGATTATGTTAGGAAATGCCTCGTTCCCGGTCAGCGGAAGGTTGTCTACCTAAGTGCCCAGATTTTGAACAAGAATAATCTGCCCTATAGAATAACGTCACACAGCTCTTCAGAAGAACTTCAAGAAAATCTTAGTATATTGAAGAAGCACTCTTGTTGAAGGAACAATTTCACAAATGGACCGGACTTTCTAATGAACCATTTGAACAAGCCCTCTCTTTGACATCAGATTTCCTTCCCGACATAAAACTGTAAAAAAATAATCTGAATTATTACTTCTGTTACAGTGCCATTTTGCTCAAAATATTTTATTCAGGGATTCATATATAATTACCCACCTAATAAAAGGAGCTATTAGGTTGTAAAGATCCTATCCCTTCCATGCTCTTTTAAAATTATGACCTACTCAAGCTTGAAATCAAAGACAGAGCTGAAAGGAATAATTCAGCTGAAACTCTCTTATTGGGTTTTCAAGTCGCCTAACTGATAAATATGCAAATTAGCTCCCTTTTGGCGATTCAGCTGCATAAACAGGGATTAACTCCAAATGCAGCTGAAAATTCAGAAATGAAAAGGGTGCACGCAAAATGTTCTTAATTTCACCTAGTTCCAAGCTGTAGATAAACATGGCGATAGGAATTTAAAATTCTAGTTCACAATGAAGATGCAGCTCTGAAAAGCATCCACTGGATTTATAATGTGTCAGAAGCATCAAGAGGCACCTTCCTCTCTGCATCTCAGGCAGAGTGTAGGTTCCCTTGACAATAGGGCTTGGTGGTGGCCACTGACCAAAACTGCCCCCTCTGAGTCAGTGAGGAGCCTGTCGTGGAAAGTAACATCACTCAAAGGCAGGTACTGTGTGCGACTGCCTTCCATTTCACTTCCCTTCCTCAGGGCCTGTTCTCAGGGAGTCTGCCATTTCCACAGAGGGTGACAGGGATGTTGGTCAGGAGGCCAAGCAGTGTGTGGGAGCTGGCCACCTCATCCAAGGCTGGCAGCCATGGAGAACTCAGGAAGGGACAGGACGGAGGGGGGGGAAACACTTCCGTCCAGACTTCTGAGGAAGATGGCCTTGGTGAAGCTTTGAAATGTCATCACAGTGTGATATGGCACAAAAGCCACCCAAATTGAAAAGTGTCCTATTACAAGCTTAAGCACATAATTACCGTGTGTCTGAGAAGATTGCATATTGTATCCTCTTTCAGGAAACAGACTCCTACCGACAAGACACCACTAGTTGCAGATTTTTATATTCCCGCTCTTCAGACACAAATATTAACCAAGGGCAGATTGACAAATACTTGCAAAAATGGGTGAATTTTATAGCCGCTTGCTAATACCCACCACTGGTGCAAGATGAATGTCTGAGTTACAAAACATAAGCCTTCGCTGCCTTTTGTTGACTTATTTGCTTTTTGTGCTGTCAAGAAAACATCCAATCCTTTGGTGCTATGTAGTGAGAGAATTTCCGTGGGCGCTTTGTACTTTGAAGTTGAAAACGAGATAATGAGCTTGCACTGATTTGCCATGGGATGGGACAGGCTTCAATAATGCACTTGCATTTTGTGAGACTAGACCTACAGGAAAAGGAAATGACAGGCCTCGATGAAGGAAAACATAAGCATTAGTTACGACGGTGTGGTCACTGCAGTGGCAAAGACCCAGGACTAGTCTAGCAGCTTCAGCTTTGACATTGCAGTGAAGATGTTTATTTACTTTTGTTTAGGGACCCCATAGTAATCATTGTGAAATTCCTGATGCCTATGAAAGAAGGGACACTTATTCCTTCTGAACCGCTTCAGGATCCTCTGTGAGTGGTCCTGATTGTTGACCTGTACACTGGTTAAGAGTTCTTGGACACAGGTGTGCTGTTTATGGGTAATTGGTATGCTGCAAAGTTCCCAGAAAATACACCTCATCAATTGGGTAATACGTGTTAAAAGGCCGAGCCTGTGATGGCATTAAGTTGCTTCATTAGCCCTTCCAAACTTGCCATTTGTTCACTCAAATCATCCTGTTCATACACCTACAGAAAGAATAAAAACAAAAGTTAGGACAGGTGAACATCAATACATTCCCTTTATGAAACCAGTGGCCATGTCTAGTTGGTTTACTCTGTATTCTCAAGCATGACACAGTAGCTCATAGCCATAGTGAGAAGCTGTGCTCAGAATAGAAGCATTGAATGAAGATGTCAATTAAAGAGGTGGTGAGGAGAGGAATGATTGCATACTGTTTCACTAACTTCATCCCTGTGTTGAGGAAAAAGCTTTAGAGTGAAAAGAAAAAAAAAATCTCATTTCACACTGTCTGTGTGGTCTCAGTTAAGTTAGTGAGCCTCTCGGATATACAGTTCTTCTCAGCTACAAAATGATGATTTCTATTTCATAGGCTAAGTATCTTGTAGCATGTTTAGTGACTATCACAGTGGCCAGGACATGGTTCATATTCAATATGTTCTCCTTTTTCCTTCCAATCTCATCCAGCAGGATATGAACACAATGTATATCACCATGTTTCTTTTCTTCATAACACAACATAGGTACATTTTTGTGTGGGAGTTTGATGGGCTTTGCCTTGATCAGTGAAAGGTCTGAAGATTATGGCTTTGTTTTGCGGGTGGAAACAAAATTCTCGCCCCAAACCAGAGTTGGCTATGTGCACAGCACAGTAGTAAAGGCAATCTTATAGCCACCAATATGATTGGTGGGTAAAATGAAGAGGTCAACCTGCAGAAGTCTTAATGAACATATTCTCTATAACAGCTTTTTTCTTTCTTGTCTCATACCCTTTATTTTGACTAATGCAGATCTGCCCTACTTGATCATTCTTGGCCATTCATTTGATTCAGTTATTGGGTTAATGAGGCCTGAGTCATGATTTCTAGTTCTGTATAGGACAGAAAGCATTACTCACTACCTGGTCAGAATGGGTATCTAATCCTGCCAAATAAATACTGTTGATCCCAAGAGAACACTGGTGGAGCTTTTATGGGGGGTAGGTCCTCACTCACTCTAGCGCCGAGGAAACAGCTGAAAATGCATGGTATTAAACTAGTTGAAAATGGTATGTCTTGCAGAAATCTCAGCATGTCAGTGAATGATTTGGTCATATACCATATAATCTCCAGAGCTGAATGGGAATTGAAAAGTGGACAATTTGGCTCAAAAGACTGGTCTACATATGAAGAGTGAGGTTGAGGGGAGGTGATTAGTTGATAACTCATTTCCTAACATGTTTGTTGGTTGTTTTTCTTGAATTATCTAGGTATCATTGTGTAGCACAGCAATCACTAGCCACATGCAGCTATTGGATTTTTGAAATGTGACTAGTCTGATTTGGAATGTGTTATACGTATAAAATACACACCAGATTCTGAACACTTAGTACAAAAAATGTAAAATATCTTTTTAACATCTTTTTAATATTTATTACACAATGGTAACATTTTGGAAATATTGGGTCAAATGAAAGATATTGTTAAAATTAATCTCGTTTATTTTTACATCTTTTAATGTGGCTTCTAGGAAATTTAAAATTACACATGTAGTTCATATTATATGTCTATAGGACAGTGCTGATCTAGATTATTTGCCCTGTGTCTCTATATCCTTTAATGTGTAATTTTACTGCTTTTAATATTATACCTTTGGCTATCACTCCTTAGAATCAAACTTAAATGCATATTGGTTCATCTGACATTACAAGATGAGCTATATTACATAAATTTAGGAATCTGATCTGACTTAAGATATGGCCAACCAACCCTGAGACTAAACAAATACCGTACTAAACAGCCAAATCCTGAAAAGTAGTGCAATGGATTCCTATAAATTTGAATCTTTTTAAAGCATACAAAAAGGTATGTTAATCATATAACATACTTGTGCCAAACATTCACACACATACACATATTCAGTAGTTTCCAAGTAGTTAAAATATCTTATTGTTTGCAGTACCGAAAACAATAAAGTTAAGAAAAAAAAATTGTACATTCAAATGAGATGATTCTAACCTGTTATTTCATCTTTTTTCCCCCTTTCACTGTGATTTTTCAAGGCACATAGGTCAGTTTTTTGCTCTCCTTTCAAATGCTTTCCCTTGAATTATATTCAGAAACACTCCAGAGTTTTCTAAATTCTGCTTTTAGGTAGCATCTTTTCAAATCTCCCTTACAATGCATTTGGGGAGAACTGTTTTGCCCTCTCAAAATTTAGATTTTTGGTCTCCACTGATTTTCTTTCTGAGTTTTCTAATGTGATCACTTTTTAGCTTTTTCCTCTGGCTACAAACTTTTCCTCTCAAATAACTAAATAAAGTCACACATTCTGTAGTCATCTGCTTGTGTTTTTAAGATTGCTTTTTGAGTACAGCAGTAGTCACTGCTTCACCTGATGCAGCATAAATTTCAAGGATGGCCTTACGTTGGCTGGATCCTCTGTTGCTTTGTGGCTTTCCTCAGATACTTCAGGAGCTGTTGGCACAGATACAGGAAGCAAAGGAGATCTTGCCTTACCAGCCAACCCAAGAGAGGCTGTTTTAACATGAGTCTTGGGAAGAGCAGGCCCTGAAATAGAAAACACAGAGTGATGAAAGTAATGTATAAAACATTCTGGGGAAAAAATCTCTCAAGTGTGTAAGCCAATTCCAGCGGGTTGGCATTGATTCTAGGTTATTGTTCATTCTGTAGTATAGAGATGGATTATGACACAATAAATGGGCTCATTTTATTTCTATTGAATGGAAGACAAATTCTGATTAGGTCTTTTCAGATGAATCTTCACCAGTCATATGTAATTTCAAGTGGATTCCAAATCATGCTGTGAAAAGGTTGCCTGGACATTCCAGACTGTTCATCACACCCTACAAAGTGTCAGTGGAACTCATTTGGTGCCGGTCTCAGCTTTGGGCCAGAAAGCCCTGTGTTAGCCTGCCTAAATGAAGCCTAAATTGTTGAACAGTACCGAGGGATATTTGTGCAATTAAAAGGTATGGTCACTCCTGGTCTCCAAAGAGTATGAGATGTTATAGTAAAACAAAATCCTTCATGGCTAAACTGATAGAATCTCATTATTAATTCTTTTTTGGGGGGGAAAAAGTTATTCTGTCCTTACCAGTATAGTTTCTCTCAATAAAAGAAATTCTAATGTTCATGAAAATCATTTGTGGGAACTGCTGAGTTTCTACTAGATGACATTTCTGTTATAAACAATGGCTATCTTTTCTTGGGGGATCTGAAATTTGCCTTATGAATCCTGCTTAGCTTATAGCAGTGATATAATTTGTCCTTAGAGCCTAAAATAAAAGTTTTATGAAGGCTTACTGAATCAGCTAGTATACCTCACATGCCTAAGGACTTTGTCATTCTTAGCTTTGTAACCAAAACCTCAGCATAGAAGGTATTGAATTAAACCATGGAAAGAAGTTTGCCCAAGTTCTCTTGTATCATCAGTGACATTTGAGTTCTAATGATCCTAACAGTGTACTAATGCAAAATCTGGGGGGAAATTTTTCGTTTTGATCATACTTTGGTACACATAATCCTAGTTAATAAAACTCAGAGGTTATTCTACAATCAAAGAAATAGCGCACACTTGCTTATTGGGAAAAAGTAATGCAAACAGTCTAATAGGCCAGCAGTTGGGTATATGCTAGGCAAAATAGCATGATAAATCATAACAAAGAACCTTTTCTCATCCCTTCATCTTTATATGGCTTGACATGAATTCCTTCATACTTGTTTTCTTTCACTCTTAAACTTCAGGGATCAAAAGTTTGCAGTTGGAGTGATTTATCACTAGAGGGTGATCTTAAGTTTTTGGTAGCTCAGATGAAAAGAAGTACAGAGACAGGAGTATGAATCATTTTCTTTAAGAGAGAATATAATATTAACTGAATGTCTACTAAACTCTAGACCTATGCTAAGTACTTTGTCATTTTAGGCAAAATAACATAGTGGGGAGAATTTGGGATTTATCAGTCTAACCTACATTCAGATCCTAGAAAGCTCAGCTGTGTACTAGCCACGTAATCCCTTGGTTAACTGACTTAACTTTCCCTGCCTGTTTAGTCTTCTGTAAAAGGGGAATGATAATTTGTGAGGATTAAATAAGATGAGGTAATTAAAGTGGTTGGTGCCTATAACTTGTTCAAAGAGGGCAACCTATTATTAATATTTAATTTTCAAAACAATTCTACCAAATGCCATTATTGTCAGTTCATATATGAGAATGCCAAAGTGGAGAGAAATTAACTTACCCAAGCTCACACATTTAGAAAAGGGCAGGCAGAGGAAAGGTTTGTACCAAGATATAACTAACTCCACTGAACAAATTAAGGTTCTATCATTAATGTGTTGATCTAGCCCATCCAATATAACTAACTTGAGGGTAGAAACTATTTATTGTATTATGGTTTCTCATGGTTGAATTGAGTTTTAACATAAAGGGGCAAACAAAATTCTAATAAACCTCTGCATGAATTTAAACTACTTTTATTACAATTCTATTTAAATATATATAAACATAACACATGGCATAGCTTTTATAAACTTGTAGTTCTTATACTGTGCTATTAAACCAAAACACATTTATTTTTTTTATTTAAAAATTTTTTTAAATATTTATTTACTTTTGAGACAGAGAGAGACAGAGCATGAACAGGGGAGGGGCAGAGAGAGAGGGAGACACAGAATCTGAAGCAGGCTCCAGGCTTTGAGTGGTCAGCACAGAGCCCGACGTGGGGCTCGAACCCAGGGACCATGAGATCGTGACCTGAGCCGAAGTCGGATGCTTAACCGACCGAGCCACCCAGGCGCCCCATAAACCAAAACACATTTAAAATCAAATAGCAAAGTCCTATAAAAATAGCACAATTTAAAGTTACATCATTTATTTAATATGACGGATGAGGTAGTTTGGATAAAACAAAACAGCCATATAAATGTGGTACTGACCGCTATGTCAAAAGTCATTTTGGATTTGTCTTATATGCTCAGTTTTCACTACCAATTTCCTCTGGTTGAACAAGAGGCAAACCTTCTTTCTTCTGCAGAATGTAATGCCAGCTAGTCTCCATTGGATATGAACAAAATATTTGTATATTAAATCTACCTCTTTCATTTTTCTCTTTAGACTATGACTATAAATGCAGTGTTCTTGGAGCCAACTTAGTTGTAAACTCAAAGGCAGGAACTAAAACCCCTGGCAAAGTGATGCTATAAAATGGCTCCCCAGATGCTCCAATATGTGTGGTTGACATTAATATTGTAGATAATTAAGTGAAAGCACAAAGTTTAAAGAGGAATTTTCATAGAGGGCTGGTGAACCTTGAGAAGGTAGCTATTGAACCCCTACTTTGAGTTACAGTTTCTGGATTATGTTTATCTTCCCTTCTAGAATGTTCACCATGCTTTGCTTAAATCTGAGTTTAGCTTTATTGCCACAGAAAGCTGCTTCTCTTAGAACTTTCCACGAGCCACCTCTTCCTTCCCTATATTTAATAGAGTAGGTGCACTTTAAAAACTAACACGGATTTCTGTACATATCCTTATTTATCTTTTATTTTTATCTCTAATTTTGACTTAGGTTTTCTTGATTATGAAATCTACTTATTTATTTTTAACTTTTAGCTTTAAAATTTTTAATAAACTAAAACTATGTCTGAAAAATTTACACTTCAACTCTTAAACATATGCAGTGTGTGTCTAATGCATATTGGAAATCAATTCACTTTAACATAGATATCTGCAAAGAGAATGACACAAGAAAAAGTCAGTAACAAAAGCATAGCTTATTGTGTAGGAAATTCAAACAAGCTGTGCCTGTTTCATCCTAGGAAAGATACAAGAAAAAAGATTATTTTAGAATTTATTAGATTGTTCTATAGAATTCCCTAATATTTATTTGAGTACTCTTTTTTTTGGTAGTTTTGCATGTGGGGAAATTATAGTTCTCACTATAAAAGTATATTTTGATGGTGTATTTTCTGCCCTGGATCCTAAACACTTGGGGAGATCCACAGTGTATTATACTGCATCTAAAATACTTATATTACAATATGATGCAAGTATGCCTAAAGAGTACCATAATTCAGACCTATTATAAAGATCATTATAATAATTGATTTTCTCTAGTGTCCAGGCAACAGTTATACATTCAGAACCTACTGAGTGTTGAACAATATACAAGACACTGCATTTTACAAAAGGAACTAAAGACATTGTTTCAGCTTCAAAGACCACACAGAGTGTTTAAACCTCAAGTGACTGCCTTTTCTCAAGTAATATTCACAGATTCAAAGAAATTCAGAATGCTGGCCCCTTGAGGGCTCTTGGAGTTTATCTAGTGATCTTCCCTTTATTTTGCTGAACAGAACACTGAGGTCCCTGGAGATCAAAAGATCAAGGTTGAATTAAATTCCATGAAATTCCAGTATAGGTGAAGAATCTGAACCCTTGTTTAGAGTTCATTGTTAATAGGGTTTGTCTGATGTAGTTTATGGCCTTAAATATTTTTCTTTCCCTTTCCTGGATGGGAATTAAGAAAAGAGTATAAGGGATATTTCTCAGGAGAGATTTTCCAGTATCCAAAAAGACAACTTGGGTCCCAAAACTGCCCTTAGGAAAGGGGAGCAGATATCGTAAAACAAAGACTCCTATGAAAACATGCTATATTTGAAAGCGGATGCTCATGTTCTTACATGTGCACTAGCTCTGTTGCTATGTTATATTTGCATTTGGATAGATTCAGCATTTTCTACTCTGAACCACCGCTGTTTTAAGCCTGGACACTGGTGAAACTTGGGTCCTCACAAGCTCACCAAGTTGAACCTCTTCCCTTACATACTCGTAGTTCACCATGTGTTACAGGTTTCTGTCTGGATTTTCTAGTGTGCATCCTTATCCTTCCACAGGGCCATGAGACATGCCTTTAATCCTTTACCTTGTGGCTTACTCCAATGGTTAAATTCTGAATTCATTTTCTACACCATTCAAACCAAACATCTTTATATGAAATCACCAGTCTCATGGCATCAACTGTGTTCAAGTGAGAAAGCGGCGTAATCATTTAGCATTTGTATTAGAAAGTGATGGCTGGGAGCTCAGTCCAATCTGAAGAGGACACTGGGAGCCATCTTACTGCTTCTTACCTACTGAGGAATTCCAGTTGTTGAGGGATCATTCCTTCATACTGAAGCTTCCTAGATTTCAGTAATGGGGGGGGGGGTGTCGCCACACTTCCTCCATTGTGGTTTGGCCTTTTCTACACTGCCCTCAGAAACCAGTTTAAAAGCTAGCTTTGTTCTTGCAGCCCTGGTCCCCATTTTCTATGTACTCATTCTTCACCCTCGACTGCCTTTGCTGTATCGGGGGGTATTCGGACACACTGAGAGAGAACCACAATCCTACTCTCCCAAAGAACTCATGGAAACAGTAGCAATTAGAGAAACCATTTACATTAGGGTATTGAACTTCTGTTCTTCAATGTTGAGAATGACAGAATTTTTAAAAAAAATTTTTAAATGTTTTACTTATTTTTGAGACAGGGAGAGACAGAGCATGAACAGGGGAGGGTCAGAGAGAGGGAGACACAGAATCTGAAATAGGCTCCAGGCTCTGAGCTGTCAGCACAGAGCCCGAAGTGGGGCTCGAACCCATGGACCGCAAGATCATGATCTGAGCTGAAGTCGGCCACTTAACTGATTGAGCTACCCATGCGCCCCGAGAAATGACAGAATTTTTGATAGCTTTTCCTACTTTTTGTAGATCTAGGGAGTAACCAAAAGAAAGACAAAAATTAAAAGAATTCTTTCTATGGCTCTCAGCTAGTAATCTAACATAACCTTAACCTGGTAGTCAAGATTCTCTGTGATCACTCCCAAATATGAAGGATGACTTTCAGATGTGAACAAGAAAATCCATGTCACTTTCAGAGAGGATGTGAACAAAGCTGAGGGGGGCAGAAGTGATAAGAGGGCTGGCACTGGTGCTCTGAAGAATTGTCTCCCTACAGACTAGCCTCTGAGAGATGAGAGGTTCCCAATCCTGAAGACCAACCTGGTCTTCATGACAAAAGGTTTCTGATTTCTTGTATGACTTACTTTTTTTCTTCTCATGAGAGTAAAATATGTATGATCTATACAATAAATTCCCAAAACAGAATGTGTGTTCAAAGAAATAAATATTGAAATTGAGTCCTAACTTGGGACTTAGGAGTCCCAATTGTATAGTTTTGTGGCTGTGGCTCCACAGCCTACTCTTTTGGTCTCAATTTCTTTGTTATCTATAAAGGTCTAACAATCTAATCTTTAAGCGATTAACTAAAAAGTATACAAGGAAGGAGAACACAGCTGTTCTACCTGTACTTATCTTTACATTTGGATTTCTTTGCTCTCCATAAGATTCAGGAAGCATCAGTTAATCCAAGGTAAAAAATGAATCCAAAGAAATCTCTGGCAAGTATATCCTTAAAATTCAATTACTATAATGTAGGAGTTGAACTGGTGCCTTCCACAAGAAAATGTTCTATTATTTTCTCTTAAAATTATTAATGAGAAACCATAACAATTCTGGTTGTTTCGCTGTTTTATTTCAAATTAACAATGGACAATTCAACTAAAAATAGGCAATGTTAAATTACTGTGAGTTTACATTACCCATGATTAATTGAAAAATTTAAATTTACAAATGCTCAATCTGAAACCACTATCGATTTCCCCCTACCCAGGGTGCATGTTGAAGAAGTGTTTCAGGCGACCCTTAGGTAGAACACATGATGCTGATGTGCTAAATAAATGGGCCTACAACGATATACAACTAATTAAGTGAGCACTGCTTTGGTTTTAATGTTACTTTCCTCAGCAGGACCCACTAAGGGGATAAAATACAAATGAAGCTGAAGATCTCAGATGGGCCAGCCGTGTGCATCAGGTGTAGATAAGCAGCCTCAGCAGGAATTTACTGTTTTAAGCTTTATTGTCACAGTACAGTTATTAAACATTTCATTTGCTCATTAGGTACATAATGTATGACTGCCAGGTGCAAACTCCTGCTAGCATCTTTCTGCAGAGGGTTCTCCCAACTCAAATGATTCTTGGTGAGAAATGTGAAATTAGGCTGCAGCAGGAATGGAGTGAGCAGAGTCCCATGAGTCAAATCAGAGGCCAGTGGGGAGCATGATTTTGATTTCAATATTAATTTTCACATCTTTGCCTACTTTTTCCCATTTTCTGTCTCATTTTCCACTTCCTCACCCTTAAGAATACAGATAAAATGGGTAGTTTTGAAGAGGCTTGGGTTCACATCTCCACTTGGTTTCCGACCCATTCTGTGATGCCTGACAAATGAAATGGCCTGTCTTGGTCTAGTTTCTATGTGAACCATAATTTCATTCTCACATACATTTACTATTGAATAAGTACTTTGTTCTTTGGGGGAAAATGGACGTATCATACAGTCATACACACGTCTCACATGCAAAGAGCTTTTGAGGCTTTGGAAGAAATAAGAAACATGTACACAGGAAATGTGTAATATTCTCTAGCTTTTCATGTTGACAATATATTGAACAAAAAGTGAGTGGCTGTATTAATCTTAATACAATAGCCTCAGGCATTCCTCCTGAGTGATCGAATTTCAAGCATGTAAGCTTTGGCATCAATCTTAAAGCATTTAGTCTACCATGTGTATTCTATTTTAAAGGTGAGAAACATACCTAAAAGTCACTTCTGGGGACAGAAGCTTTGTGCTCTTCTAACCTTCTCCTCTCTCTTGAAAAATAAGGGAAACACCGAGGGTGTGTTAATGAGGTGCTTCTGCCCACCTCTCTACCCCTTTGTAACCCTCCCCCCCCCCCACGTAAGTTGCAAAGGAGGGGCTACTGTGAATAACAAGTAAGGTGGCTTTCATTGAGCTACCTCTCTGTGGAAGGTGAGAGGGTGGGACTAATATGCTAATGGTCACTTCTCAAGTTCTTAAACCTGCCTGTGCTCTGACTCCTAATTCTTTGGCCTTGAACTTTCTGAAGGCTGCATTCCTTAAGCAAAGAAGGAAAAGCCCTAACTTCAGCAGAGCAAGTAGGTCTCTACTGTCTGTTCTAGCTCACAGCTCATGGGTCCAATAGTACTGCAGCCAGGGAGGGAGGAAGAAGTCTCCCAGCCACTACTACCCAGTTATTCCAGAGTTATTACATCATTTGCTAGGATCCCTGATTTCCATTTGGTTATCAGCAGCTTTTTTGTCTATTATATCCATGAACTGGAACCCAGAGAAAGAAAGGGTAAAACTCAGGGGCCCTCTCCCTGTCCCAGAGGTACATAAACTCCAGTAACACATCTTCACCTACATCGTCTTATATACTCTTTAAAAATAAGCCTTTTAAATAATATCTTCATTACTCATGTCTTGGAGGTGGGAAAGTCAAAGTTCAAAGAAGATAAGGGACTTGCTCAAAGCTATTCAACTGGTAAGTGGGGGTTGACTACTATATTCTTAAAGTATATGCTTTTTCTTAGACAAAAAGAAAAAATAAAATTCTACAAAGTAGGCTTTGAAGAAAAGCAGAGTGAAGTGGACAAGAGATTGTTATGCTGAAAGAGAAGGAGAGTGTGGGCAGGAGAAGAAGAGAGAGAAGACAAGTTACAGTGTGAAATGGTGGTGGTGGTGGTGATGGAGAGAGCAGCAGAAGGAATAAATCAGCATATTCCTGCTCTCTTCCCTATCTTGATCCCAGTTAGACTCATTTCCAGCTAAGCAGTGAAACAGTGTGAACATAAACATCATAACATCATATAACTGAAATCTCCTGATGCCTTGGAGAAGAATCATAAATATGGTTTATTATTAAGTAGATAGTTTGAGTTTGCCTTTGTTTGAATAATGCAAGGGTGAAAAATGTCTTCAAATATCTTTCCTCTTTTGTATCCCTTTTTCCTTTTGGGATTTTCTTTTTTGTCTAGGTGACAGGTGTCTAACTTATGCTTGAAGTACCAAATAATAATCCAACAGGTATGTTAATTCCTTCTCTGAGGTAATACCAAGATCTAATAGCCCCAATTAAGAAGACATGCTTTCTTAGTTCTACCTATTTGTGTTCTGTTGCACATTGGAATCTAAGTCCTGAATTCACTGGGCCAACAGTAACTGAAGAAAATAGCAAAGTTTCCAAAATACTGGAGGGAAGAAAGTGATCAACTGTGTTGAAGACATGAGTTAAATATTGTCCCAGATGGCTCTGAATCCATTAAAAACCCTGTATACAAGGGAAGTGTTTATTTTACATTTATAATGGGTAAGGGAGAGCTTTACAGAAGGATTTAAAGGGATCTAGAAATAGTCGTTCTATAAAGTTTATGTTGGAAAATAGTTACTAAGGATGAATAAGAAGCCCTCAAGGACAAAAACACTATCTAATGTGTCTTGTTGTCCTTAGGACCTACAGCAGTGCCTAATCAATACAGAGTAGAGCTGACATCATACTTTGTGGAATTTATTCCTGGAAACAAGCTAACAATAAGCAGAGGAGGCTGTAGAGATTCTGCACTCATAATTCAGTTTGTTTCTGCTTCTTCTTGATTTAGGTACATTCTAGAATAGAAAGGTTTCAGGAAAATCATCAATGATCATGAGAAATGAATTCACCAGAACACTTCTAGATCTCCCCCTTTCTTTTGATGCTTTTCTGAGGTTTCCTGATCACTTATTAACAAGAGAGAAACTACAAAATCAAAACTAAACACCTGAGTTGTTTATTGGCAGGCTCCCACAACTCAAGTTATATAGGTCTACTCTGACTTCCTATGTTATTTTGCATATAATGCCCAAGTCAAGAGACCTCTCAGTTAATTTCCTGGATATTTCAGATCATTTTTAGATAGTTTGCTATTAAAGGGATATTTGTAGCTTCCTCCCAAATTGATTGTTTATTTTTTTCTAACTTTTTCTAACTCTATTTTCAAGAAGAAACAACAGGTTTGAGCTCTTTGTTTATGTCAATTCATCAATTCAGATAGTTTATGCTCATAGGAGAAAAATTGTCAATTATATTTTTTATGAAAAATAGGTTTAAAAACCTTTCTGTATTACCTCATTTTTGCTATTCTAGTGATCAAACTTCAGAGAAGCCACATTTTGAATTCATAAAGAAATAAGTGACTCTGCATAAAATTTCCATATGGTTTCATGAAAACCTCAGAAAAATGCAGAAACAATGCAGAAATCCAGACATCAGTCTCATACAACTTTTATAATTATGTACTCTGTGGGGAATGCCATCATTCTAAATTCATCTGCATTAGTATGCAATAGATTAAATTTCTGGTATATTTCACATGATGTATAAATAGAATGATTTTTACTCTCCAAAAATCAATTTATTTTGTAAATATTGGAAATATCTCCTTTTATAAAGACAATTCTGTTTTTATAGTATAACCTTGATTATTCAGAACAAGATTTCTTAATATCCTGTAATACTTGATTTTTAAAATCTGGTTTTGTTCTTTAATAGAAGTCACCAAATCTCTCTTTGTCTCTGTCTCTGTCTCTCTGCCTCTCTGTCTCTCTGTCTCTCTCTCTCTCTCTCTCTCACACACACACACACACACACACACACACACACAAATTGATATCTAGACACTGTGACCATAAATATAACTTCCAGATTATGTTTTGGGGTTAGTGAACTATCATATTAACCCAATCTCTTCCAACTTTTACAAGTATACCTCTTAGACTGACCAAAGCACAACATGAATAGTATTCATGTCACAAGAACATTTTAAAACCTTAGAGAAACTTAATTAGTTAATGAGGCAATCATATAAGTCAATGATCATATAATTTAAAAATATTTTCAACTGTCAGAGTTAAAAGCCATCACCGCTTCCACCCAAAAGAACATGTGTGCCATTAAGGAAACCAGCTTAAGTGAGCATTTCCATTTTCTCCATCAAGAAATCAATTTCTTTTCTGTATTTTGCTGCCATATTTTTAGGGGTGGTCTATCTTGCACATTACCTATTTATTTATTCACCATGGCTCTCTCAGACATCTGGCTTTTGACCTCACCAATCTATAGAAATGTCAGATATAAAGGTCATAAATACTATCATAATTTTTCAGCCTAATAGGTATCTTGCCTTGTAAACCTTTCTACAGGATTTGTTGGTGTTATGTTTTCTCAGTTCTAAGATTCACAGAAATATTCCTGAAACCAGGATACTTCTTACAATTGATTCTGTACAAATACTATAGTTTTTATTTTTTCCCTTATGATTATACAATCAAATCAATGGAATACTCCAAACACAACAGCATCTTATACACTTGCTGAAGTATTTAGGGGTAAAGTGAATGGATGTCTGCAATGTCCTTTGAAATGCATCAAAAATTAAGGTGGATGGATAGATGAATAGATATATAAGAGGCAAAAATAGAAAAAAACATGTTACTGATAGAATCTAGGTAGTGGGTGTAGGGAAGTTCACTGTAAAATTTTTTCTGAGCATTTAATATTTTTATAATAAAATATTAGAAGGGAAAAAGAACTATGGGAACTTTGCATCAAGGAACCATTGTATTTAAAACTGCCTTGTCCTTGAAATTCTCTCCCTTCCTGGCTTCTAAAAATGATACCACCATTGTTATCCTACCTCTGGTACCTCTTTCTTTATTCCCTCATAAAATGCAGATTTACTTTAAATTTCATTTTTCAAATTTCTTCTTTTCCTTCAAATTCTTTTTCTGGGAGTTGTCATCTATCTATGAGACACTAAAACTTTCACCTCTCTGAAAATGATTCTAGGATCCACTTTTCAGTTGTGACTCCCTCTTGAATTCCTACCACTTTCCCACATCCACAGTCTATCTGCATTTAGATGTCTCCTGCCCCTTCGTGCTCAGCAAACTCTACTCTCTGACTCTCCCTTTCCTCTCAGAGAGTACCGTCTCACTCACTTCCCTCTTTCCATTTGTTTATAACTGTGGTCCTCAAAACATAGGATTCAGACAACTGAGCCACCTTGGACTTCACTTTCTCCCTCATTCTTTATAGCCAATTATTCACTCAATTGCCTGTTTCTTCTTTTGGAAGATAAGTCCAGCCGCTGTCTCTTTCATCTATTTTCACTTCCATCAATCCACATTACAAACTTTCTATCTTAATCTCAGTTTTCCATTTGATCCTCCTAAGTCACTACTCTGCCCTTTTCTAGCTTATTATCTTGTGATTACTCTAGGAATCATCTTCTTTAGCAAAAGAGATTTACCTGTAGATTCTGAAAACATGTTGTACTTTCTCATCCCTGGGATTTTTTTACTCACTTTGGTCCTCCTTCCTGGTATACTTTTGTGATCCTCCAGCAATCAGGGAAAGAATATTACCGCCATGCAGCCGTACATCCTGTCCCTGCACGTTAGTAACTGTAACCTTGGAGATGTCATTCAACTCTTCTATACTCTGGGTTCATTCCATAGAAAAGACATGGCTACTTTACAGAGATGGTGTGGGATTTACGGACAAGGCCTGTGCAGAATGGCATCTCCACAGTCCTGAGTTTATAGCTATCATAGAATTTCTAACTGATAAACATTTTTTTATTATAAAATAATTTGTATTTTACCCTGAGCCATCCAGAAATGCAATTTCCTGAGAACAGTCTATTCCCCAAAGCTACTAGTTAATTGAGATTTTATTCTTTATTTATAGTGGAACAAAATGTCAATGAAAAATTCTGATGAATCTTTGTCATGCTGGGCCAAAAAGAAGACCTCTTCAAGCCCATATATGGGAAATTATTTATAAGGAAAATATGTTCCTAAGCAATGTTTCATAAAGTTTTCAATATGTGACATGTTCTGCAGCATGAAGTTTCCGAATATCTCATATCTAGAAAATGATTAGAAGCTAGTTCCAAAAAAGGGGCTATAGGATATCTTGTAATAGGTTAAGAAATAAGCCCATAGCAGTATCTCTGGGTTTTGAAATCTATATAGATATTTATTTTAGTCTCCAATGAGAAATAAACTTTCTCTGGTTGGATGTGTTGGGCCAATTCAAGTATGAAAAATATGTAATCAATACATAATTGGAAAGGAAAATGAAAAAAATGTGACAAATGCCAATGGAAATATAAGTAATACATAGAGAAAACAGAAATTTAAAAAGTCCTTTTTTTTTTCTTTTCCTCTTGTGAACCTATCTGGAGTATTGTGTCATCGAATAGTATTAGCATATCTCTGGAGAAAATAACCTTTCTCTCTCTTTACATGTTAAAGAAGATGCTAAAATTGTTGAGTGTGTATATCTGTGACATTACTAATCATATAATCATTGGCCCTTTATGTATATGATTATAATATAGTTGTTCAGGAAAATAGGCTTTGGTTTCAGAAAGTCCTAGGTTCAAATCGTGGTCCTGCCATTTCCATACAATGTAACATGCAATTAACTATTTTATCTTCTTTGATCCCAAGGTTCCTCATAAGTCACCATGTTCCTCTTTGTGTTTCTGTGAAGATTATATGACATAGCAAATTCATGACTAAGTGCTTGCTAATGGTCACTGTCAGACATATCGCCACGCAAACATATCACCATGGTTAGAATCAGTTCATTTTCTTCTTGAGTATCTACTGACTGGGTCCCAGCACTTATTAGGCTTTATGGTGCTAGTAAAGAATACTGAAAAGTGGTGTCTATTATGATCTTAAATGTTGGTTTGCATGTAAGTGTGAAATATTTTGTTAGAATCATACTACATATAGAATAAATAAAGAGATCAAATCTGAGATTAAATGCATTAATTTAATTAGGAAGGGACTGACTGTATGGCATCTGGAAGACAGAGCAGCGGAGCGGGAGCAGCAGAGTGGGACAGAGCCTGCGTAGCAGATGTAGCCGTCACCTGGCAGGGGGTTAGTTTTCAGGAACTGGGTCCTGTACCATCTGTCTAACCCGGGAGCACAAGGAGAAAGGTAAATATGTGCGGAAAATTCTAAAACATTAAAAATTTTTAAGCACTTTTCTCATGGTACTTCTCAATATTCTATCGTTATTCCTCTCTCTGATCTGCAATTTCTCAAATACTCACGAACTGGTAGTTGCTTGTATAGGACCTGTTACCATTTAAATTAAGAAGCTGTGATGGGGGTGGGGCGGACACACCACTAGAACCTTCTAATACAAAAGAAAGAAAAAGAAAGAGTCCAGGAGGAGAGGAAAATGAGAAAGAGGGGGCACAGAGGGATGGGACTAATTGCTCATTTATTGGAGAAACGCGTTCTTTTTCTTTAAAAACTCCCCTCTTTCCCACCTGCTCTGTACTATCATAAAGCCTTCTCAAACATATATTTACTCCTTAGAATTATTTAGTACCCAAGAAATGATTTGTGATGATATTTTTCAGGATATCATATAATACATCCTCACTTCTCAAATAAACATTTCTTTTATTACCTCCCATTCTCTGTGATTTATATTACCACTGTTTATAGGTTCGCTTACCCTACTACCACCAAAAAATTTTGTAAAACATTTTTTATAGATTTCATATGCTAGTCATCCTGGTGTGACACTGGCTGAATCTGAAATCTTTATTGAACGACGAGTCACCGTTTGAGGAAATGTGTGTGTAATCATTCGGTCTCTGCTGAAGTGCTTTCTGTGGCACAGCAGAAATGTGGGATGCCACGGACAGATTACGACGACCTCCTTAAAAGACAACACACTACGGTTTCCCACAGAACCTCCGCTTCTGGAGAAAATTCATCACAGACAGTTACGAATCTTACTTACCAGTCTTCATTTAAATAACGACAAAAGAAGAGAGAGTTTCAGAAGCGGGATCTCTTTTAAGATAGTAAAATATTAATCTAATTCCTCGTTAGGCACTGAGAGATATGCACTAAGGCCCCAGGTGTTTGTACAAGAAAGTGAATGACTTAATTTTGCAGAATTTCATTTGAGCAGGGCCAAAACGTTCAGCTCCTGGCCTGAGACTCCACAAAGTTACTCCACTAAAGGCTTTTGGATTGGTCTAAAACACAAAATGAAGCAAAACAATAACACTTTGTGGTTTACACCACAAACAGCTGAGCCTAAATGCAAGATGATGACACAGTTGCGGGTTAAGTGGCCCTTAACTTACTGTATATCATGAACAGTTTGAGACTAACAAAAGCTATAAACCCACTCAATGGGAAAAATGTATGTGCACGCGCGAGGGCGCACACACACACACACACACACACACAGGTGAATTTAATTTCACGTGCACTACCAAACCCAGGAGTTCTTCCATGAACTGCAGGTGAAGGACACATGATATGTTCTAGAACCTCAGTACTCAAAATGTGAGCTACAGAGGGAAAGAATCAGCATCTTCTGAAACCTTCTTAGAAACGCAGAATTGCAGGCTCTCCTTCAGAGCCACTCAGTCAGAACCTGCATTGTAATAAGATCTGCAGGCGATTCCCAGGCATATAAAATTTGAGAAGTACTTTTAGATAGTCATGTTTATGGAGAGTTTACAATTAAAAACTGACATGTCAAATCACATTTAAAATGGAATCTCACTACAGTGTTCCTAATAAGACGAAATATATTATTTGTAAATGAGAAGACAAAGGTGTCAGTAATGTTTTACATATGTTCAGTGAGAAATAACTTCTTTTTCCCACTTTCAATAGCTCAACTCCTGCTCCTCATTTCTTTTATTTATTTATTTATTTATTTATTTGGAGAGAGAGCAAGTGCAAGCAGGGGAGGGGCAGAGAGAGAGAGGGAGAGAATCCCAAGCTGGCTCTGTGCTAATGAGGGTTTTGAACCCACAAACTATGAGATCATGACCTGAGCCAAAACAAAAACTCAGACACTTAACTGACTGACCCATCCAGGCACCCAGCTCATCCTCATTTCTTACCCTTCCTTGTCCTGTTTTTTCTTTCCAGAGGGTTAGTGCAGGGAATAGCTAAGTCAGATATTAATAGCTGGGATCTAGGAAATTCCATAGGCTTTAGTCACATTAAACTGGGAAGGAATTCAGGAAACGTAGTGTTTCTAAGAAAGAAAGTCAGGCACATGACCATCAAATCTACCTTTTGGACATAAATCCTTACTGGGTTTGAGGAATGGGCCTTCATAACAGTTGGTGGAGACACAGATTAAGAAATTGGAGGGGGAATGCTATTTGATGCAGTTTCGTCATTTAAAGGGGCTGGTGGGAGCTTCCTGGATGTCAGATATATTTATAATTTGAGAACAAGACCTATGCAACTGGAAAGGCCGTGCTTCTCTCTAGACTCAGGAAATGCTATTCAGGCAGCTCTGAGATGCCACTCTGCTCTTTTTTAAATTTTTTTAATGTTTATTTATTTTTGAGAGAGAGAGAGCGTGAGTGGCAGAGGGGTAGAGAGAGACACACACACACAGAATGTGAAGCAGACTCCAGGTTCTGAGCTGTCAGCGCAGAGCCTAATGCGGGGCTCAAACTCACGAACTGCAAGATCATGACCTAGGCTGAAGTCAGACGCTTAACCAACTGAGCCACCCGGGTGTCCCTATGCCACTCTTGTTTGTTCACCATTCTGTCTTCATGCGAGGGCTCTCAGTTCACTGGCTGCCCTTTCTCTGTTGCACACACTTGTGGTGAAATACAACGTTCAGGAGTTAGATCTTGTTTCACCAGCCACGAAACCATTAAAATTTACTTTTAACCCCGCTTCCACATGATCCTATAGCTTCTGAATTTAAGTTGTTGGCAACTCCACAGGCCCAACTTATAAGGCAATGTGGTCTCCAGCTTATATCAAATCAGAAGCTGCTGGATTCAGTGCTAACATTTTTAACTAGTGTAATTCATGTTTACATGAACAAACCCTTTCCAGAATAGATCTTATTTGAGCCATTTATAGTTGTGAAAAATGGAAGCATAAAGAGGTTAAATTACTTATTTGAAGCTAACCCAGCCAATGAGCAAGGAAGCTGGGTCCTAGAGTTTTCTTATTTTCTTCCTGTAAATGCTTTTTCAGTTGCATTTGGCTCCAGCCAGAGAAGAGACCTGGAAGACTGGGGTACACTCCTCATCACATGCCACCACTGTCCTGCCTTTTGTCCTGTACTAAGCAGCCTATTTCTATGAACTAACTGACGCACCATTCCAGAGAGCTGAAAAGAGAATAAACAAAGAACTACAATTTTAAATGCAACGCCAACTGAAACTCAAGTTTAAACTGGCAATCTCAGCCTTGAAAGGTAGACTAGGTCAACACATTACTATAGTTTGAAATATGCTGTTTCTACTAAAAATCACGGCTCAGGTGACCATAGAAGTACAGAGATACAAACAAGTGGGTAAGAGAATGGGGAATGTGGAAGAAGGATGTTTAAGGAGGGCACTTTGGTGTCGATGTGAAAAGAGCATCCTTGTAATTATCATTACTCCTAATTCCTATAAGCCTCTGTGCAATTATGTCATAATATGTCTCTTGGTTTCAAATCAATAGGACTTGCTTATCGTTTTTCACAAGAAGAAGAAGGAGGAGGAGGAGGACGAGGGCAAGGGGAAGGGGGAGAAAGAGGGGAAAGAGAAGAAGGAGGAGGAGGAGGAAGAGGAGGAGGAAGAGTACAAAGAGGAAGAGGAAAGGGGAAGAAGAGGAAGAAGTGGCAGCAGCTTGTTAGAATTCCTTTACCACAAAAGATAAGGACATTCTTTACGGAGAGTCTTGACGTTCCAGTAGATAAGCAGACTGGCAATAAGAACATCCACCTAGCTATGAAATACACAGGCTGTTTAACAGGCCACTTGAATTCTGCTAAGTCCCTGCCAGTAAGATAAACATTATAAACATTCAGAAGGAGTAGAGCTCTAGATGATTTTAACAATGGTTTTCTCACTTTATTTTAATATCACAGAGCTTTTGCTTTCAGCGTGTTAGATTTTTCACAGCACATTTTCAGGAGTCCATCAACACAGAGGTTTATGTGAACGCTTTTCATTTGTTTCAAAGTTTCCCCTGGCTCCTGAACAAAGCAACTGGAAGCTGGTATTAATTGATGAACTATAAGGAACTCTGTCAAATAACTTAGAATACTTACAATGCACACTATGCAGTTCAGAATCCATTTGAGTGAAAACCTTTCTCTTACTCATACTTTTTCACAAAGCAAAGAAAAAGAAAATACAGAGAGAATATCTATCCTTATGTCTGCAGTAATTAAGACTTACTAGAATTTTGTATGTTTCATTCTTCTTTAAAGACGAAAGCCTATCAAATTTCACAGGTGAGAATAAATAGGATTCAGGGGAGCAAAATTATACCCAAACTGACATAAGGGAAAGACTCAGGACTCTATTTCCACTGATCTGCACTCCTGCTTTTTATGAACAAAGCAGACGTTATTCCCCACCGCAGTATGGATGTTAAATTAGTGAATACTTTCCAGGGGTGGTGCTTCATTATTGTTTTCTCTACTCTATGCAATTTAATTCACTGTTAGAATAAGATGTTATTCAGAGTTCAGAACATAATGTTTTATGAACAAATGACTGTGATTTTGGAAATGATTTCAGCTTACCTAATCCTTATGCCAATTCTCTAGTTGCTTTGCTTCACCTACAATCATCATTCAACTTGAAAATGAAGACCTGAAGTCACTTTCTGGCTCTTACCTTTATTGTTCTATTCTGATCAACTCAATAAATATTTATTGAGGGTTCACGGTGATTTATGTAAAGGTCCCAAGGATAATGGCACATGAGCCTCGAGAAGTTACAAGTTATTCAACCTCTCTGAATGTCTATCTCTTCATCAATAATGATTATAGTTACTTCTCCGGTAGGCATGAATTCACTTGGAAATGTGAAACTATAAAGTATAAAAGGTGGTAAAATCTAAAGCATTAACTTTTTAATTTCACATAAGCTTATTTAATTTTTTACTTTTTGAGAGAGAGAGGGTGCAAGTGAATGAGGGGCAGAGACAGAGGGAGACAGAAAGAGAGAATCCCATGAGGGGCAAGACAGAGATGAGAGAGAGAGAGAGAGAGAGAGAAGCAGGCTCACCCAACATGGGGCTTGAGCTCACCCAATGTGGGCTTGGAGGTCAGGAACCATGAGATCATGACCTGATCCAAAGTCAGATGCTTAACTGACTGAGCCATCAAGGTGCCCCTCACATAAGCTTATTTAACAAATCACTTTGGTCCTCAAGATATTTCATAAATAACAAAATTTATACAGTAGTAGTTAACCATGTGACCTCTGATGTTCTTAGGAAATCTGAAACGTATGTTTCCTGCTTTGAAAACAACCTATTGCTATCCTTTCCCTTGTCATTCTCTGGCACTCATGAGGCTACCCACTCCCAGCAAAATTCCAAGGACATTCTTAAATTGTGTTTCAAATTATGTAGTGTACTTCGTAACAAAGTTTTGAAAATAGATTTTTTTTTCATTTTCTCTTATGATTATGTAGGTGGTAACTCAATACTTTAACCCCAGAGTTTAATTGTATTAGGTTTATAATTAACCTCAATTTTATATATGATATAACCACTTCTGGTGCAATATATTTTTTTTTTTAAGCGAGCAAACGTTTGATTGAATGAAGTCAAATTTTGACTCAGCTGAGGTCATTCACCCCCTCCTGCCAATAGATTTTGCAATTCTAAAGAAATGCCAACTGTTTGTTTTTCATTCTCATGGACCCTCACATTCTCTAACCCCCATTCTGAGTAATATTCTCATGTGTTTTAACTTTTATCTTCATGTTACACTTCCTTTTATTGTTCTTTATTTTTATCACTGGACTCCAAAGTCCTGGCTATCTGTGATGTGTGGTACAGAAAACAACAGATATCAGCTCCCTGGTTCCTTACCTCCCTGAGAAGGGACACTGACAGGTTGGACAGGTGAGTTTGAGCAGAGAGGAACTAGTCCTCAGTCCCTGGTGGACACTACCCTTGCTAGAACTCCTTTCCTCCCTCTAGCCTACATGAAGGAATAAAACATTTACTCAAATGCTAAGCTAAATAACTCAAACTACCTTCTATAAAACAGTTCTTTCTTCAGGATATTTAATAACTAGCATCATCCTAAAGGCCCTCTTATAGGGAAAAAGGAAGTTGACCTAAGAATAACTATTCTTAGTTAAATAAAGTTAAGTAAAATCCTTTGTTTCCCTTCAATGTTCTATTTCTCTGAATTCTTTAAACTTGGCCACTAGCTCAATTGTTGACCTTAGGCAAACTGCTTAACCTTTTAGGATACGGTTTTGTCATTTATAAATGAGACACCAGTCACGTGACTAACTCCTAGTGTTTCCTCTAGCAACCATTTTCCACCCTTGGAGGCAATTAAAAAAGCTCTTTCCTATTTAAATAGTGGAACCCCATTCTAGAATAAATAGTACTTTATTAAAACACCAACTAGGCTCCAGAGTCACAAACATTAGTGATACATAAGGCAAATTTGACTTACATTTTACTAAGGGATAATTAAGGATGACTAGACCAAATCAAATCAGATTTCATCTATTAAAAAACAAAATCTGTTAGGAATGAGGACAGGACAATTTCAAGGAGCTACCTGCAAAAACAAACAAACAAAAACAAACACAGATGAGTTTACATACGAGATGAAGTTTAACAGGAGTGAGTGTAATTTTCCTCTCTAAAATGGACTGGTATTGACCCCAATAACTTCAAATCAACCCATCTCTCCTACTTAGCTGTGCAAATGATTTATTTGACCTCACCGGCCTGAAAAGTGACCCTCTTGTTTCACCTGTTTAAGAGTGTCTGATCTGCCATGACCTCTGCCTGTGACCAATTCCAGCAGAATGGAACACTCATGTGGTATCCTTGATGAACACCCCCAATGGTGGCCTACAAGTGGCTCAGGGAATGCAATTGTATTAAGGTATTACAGTAATTTATTGGCAGTTTTGTGTGATAGCATATTTACTGAAATGAGGCCTGTCAAAAAGACCAGGTTATGGCAGGAGCACATGATTTCCCAACCAGCCATAAAATATAAATCGAATGCCTTTTCTGTCCACTGTCAGCCACCTCCACCCACTCCTTGTCCTCTGTCCTCAGACAAATTGAAGCACATGCCACAATTTGCAGAGGAAAAATCAAACTCAATTTCGTAGTACAATGAAGTGAGTTTTGGTCTTGTCATGTCCACTGACATATTGATTCCTAGAAGATTGAAAAGATCAGAATGTTCTAGGTTTTTGCTTTGTAAATAAAAACGTGTAGAAATGCAATGTGTAAATAGAGGCCAATAAAGTACATGTACCCCTTTAGGGAGATACAAGAACTCCAGGGGGCTAATGTTGGAAAACAGTTGCTGTTTAGTATAGAAGTCACGATTTAAGAGGTCAGATTTTCTCTCTTTAGAATTACAGTCTCAGAAGACAAATGGTCTCCTAATCCAGGTTCATTTAAAGTGCAGCTGATCACTTCACAGCTAAAAGGCATTTTTAACTAGTGAAGAAAAAACAACAACAACCCTATCTTGGCCCTTTGTAGAATTTGTGTCAGATCTATAATGCCATAAGCACAACACTCCATCAAACATTTTCTATTTAACCTGAAAGGGGATGAAGCCAAATCACTTATATGTCCACATCTGTGATTTGCAAAGTGCAGTGATGGTAGCCTTCCTGAAATGTGTAAAGACCGCACAGTTATTCACTGTGGAGCATTAAAAAAAATGGAACCACTTTATCACGAGGTGATGATGAAATTGTGAGAAATGCCATAAAATACTCTAGCCTAGTAAGCTAAATTTCTCACACGGCAGGTGGAAAGGAAAAATAAATGAAGGAATGAATCGGTGTTTTCAGGTAGGCAGAATTTCAGTCGTTATGACAACAAGATGACTTTCTAATTACCACTCACTATAAAAATACTGCAAAGGTCTCCCCAACTCCGTGGAGATGGTTACTCATAGTATGTGCTGCTGTATCCTTCACATCCTGCAACCACAACTCTGTGTGCCTTACTGGAAGTCAAACTGAGGCACAGATCAATCATGCTGCCCTTTAGAAAACACACACAGGAATATGAGTAGGGAATGAGTTTCTTCCTTGATCCTAATTTCAATGGTTTCAAAGCAGAAGGAGCTTCTCATTTGGTGTGATCTTTAAAAATTATGGCAATGCCTCACATTACCATATTCTGAAGTAATTACTCGCAGTGAGTAAAGATAAATTCATTAAAATTACGCAGTCCTTTATTGTGAAATCCAGAGTAAAATTATTTCAGGTATTTTTTTTTAAGCCGACAAGAGAATGACTTTACTTCATCAATCAGTTTGACTAAAGTAATGATTTTCTTAGAATTAAAATTTGTTGAAAGCTCTAAGTATTTCATCTTTTAGGCTAAGAAGCATGTAGTTAATGTCACAGCTAATACATTTGTCAGTCTGCTAATTTTCTTTTTCTATTAGAATAAGTAAACATCAGCCCTTTCTTAAAAGCATACTATTTACCATGTGTCAGGAGCAATGCAGGAAGAACTTATTTGAAAATCATGAGGTAAGACATTATGAAATGAACAGGAATCACAGGGAGACAATGAAGGAGAAACATGAAAAGGAAAGGCATTTAATAATTCCAAAGTGATGGCAGGATATGCCTCAAGGTGAGGGGGCGGGGAGGGTGACATTTAAAGGAGAACCATGAAAATATACAATCAACCAAAAACTCCAAGATATCGGAAAATATGAAAGAAGAGATGGTTTTTAAGAAATCATTTTAATAAAAACAAGAAGAATGGTTTAAGAAAAAAGAAGGCTCTTAAGTGTACAATGGAAATAAAAGAAAACGAGTTCTTGCCCGCATGGCATTAGATCAGAGAATGTTTCTTCAGAAATGCTTATTATTTGAGAGAAGAGGTGTAGAGAAAGCAGAAAGGACTCTATTTCCCATCTTTTAAAGACACAATACACTTATTTATCCTACATTGTGTCAGACTTTGTTTAAGGTCGCTTGGGTAATATTGTAACTGGAAGAAAACAATAAAGAGTAAATAACAATGCCATTGCTTTATTCTGTCTGTTGTCAGATGTTCTTTCTAAGATTAGGGTTCTTTGTTACCATATCTCTGGAGCATGGGTTGATTTCCAAACATTGTATTCCAAGACAAATATTTCTGCCACAGTAAATTTTCATGTGAAATAGACTTCAGAATTTTATTTTCGCCTTCTTTTCAATGTGAATCTTTACTTAATTGATCTTTACTTCCAACTAGAGAGAATAGTTAACAGTATAAAGTGCTTTGGCACATTAGTTTTTTGTGTTATAAAACTGGTGTTCTTTTGCATAAAACAGTTAAACCTCTTATGTTTCCTCATTAAAATGTGAGTGAAGAAGGCTTGTGAGGAATTGGTATTCCTCAACTCAAAATTATTTCAGATTTTTTTTTTTTTTTTCTGTTTAGCAGTTTTGGCCTGATTTGATGTAGTAAGTTTTTTTTTTTATTTTTAAATTTTTTTTTCAATGTTTATTTATTTTTGGGACAGAGAGAGACAGAGCATGAACGGGGGAGGGGCAGAGAGAGAGGGAGACACAGAGTCGGAAACAGGCTCCAGGCTCTGAGCCATCAGCCCAGAGCCCGACGCGGGGCTCGAACTCACGGACCGCGAGATCGTGACCTGGCTGAAGTCGGACGCTCAACCGACTGCGCCACCCAGGCGCCCCGATGTAATAAGTTTTTAAAAAAAAATTTACCTTTGCTGTTGTCATTAAATAAGTTAGACACAAGCTAAGACGTACAAATGAGTTCCTAAAATTTCAGAACTCATGCTTTCTGTAGTCAGAAAAAAAAAAAACTGAATGGGAGAAGATTCATCACTCAGTAGTTGTGCACACTTAACTATGCTACTTAAATTATCTGTGTCACAATTTCTGTATCCATGAAATGGGGTTAAGAAAGTAGCTACCTCACAAAGTTTTTCTGAGGATCAAATGTACTGTTACAAGTCTTCAGAAGCATGGCAGCCATATAGCACATGTTCACTAAAGAGTTAGTTATTGTTAATAGTTGCAGTTTACCTGCTATCTATCCTGAATACCAGTCATTCCAAGGTCTATTCTCTTGGTTGGTATTGCAGTGGGGAAGAGTGCAATCAGAAATCACCAGTCAGTGTGCTCTTGATGCAGGAATTTCATTAAATGAATTTGCTTCCTTTATACTTGTCCTTGTCTCAATTAGCTAAGACCTCGTAGTTTCAGGGCACTATAAAGTAGCAGACTCTCCCCATAATGTGCATGGAGTGCATAGATGTGGGGGATGGGAGAGGGGATTGGGCAATACAGATCTGCTTTAAATCCTGGTGTGGGCTTCTTTTGGATTTGAAGATCTGTTTCCTGTGAAATGAAGTCATGACCTCCATTGAGCCTATGTGTCAGAGAAGACCTCATCCATACATCCCAAGGGATGGAATCCTTCCTGTGCTCCAACCCACCTCCCAGGGTCTGGTAGCAGAGCATCCACACCATATATCACAGGGAAGGAAGAACACCAGAGGGCATGAACACAAATCAATTTATATGGTACCAGGAACACAATATGTTCTTAATACTAAGATAACAGTCATAATCACAATAGTATTTTTTCTAGTTTTGCAGTCATCATGAGGCTTATAAACTAATGTAGTGACTACAACTACTGTAGGTATGGATCTGAGTGACAGAAACTTAAACATACTTGCCAAATAGCAGGTTGACCAATCCAACTGTGTCTATTAAGGGGGCCGCCTCTAATTACTTGGAACCATTGAACTTTATTCTCTTATGCTTGATATATTGGGCCTGTTAAGAATTATTCCAATAGTTCAAATACTTTTAAGCACTACATAGTTCTTTATCTTTATGTATCTACTTATCTATTTATTGGCCTATCTTTCATCCTGTCTGTTGATCTTCTTTCTTCTCCTTCTCCTCCTCTTCCTCCTTCCTCTTCTTCTTTCCCTCTCTGCCATCCCTTATCCCCCTTAATCCCTAACAGAAACAAAAAGGAGCTCTGGATTAGCACCACTGGATGCCAGATGAAGTGATAAACTGAATACTGCATTGGGAATTGGGGACTCTGGTTATCATCTATGCCGATTGATTTTATTAGAAAGGCATTCTTTAAGGTTGGTGTTCCCTAATTCCAGTGTTGGGTGTGTGGGTGTGTGTCCCCCCACCAACACTAACCAATTCTTAGGCACCAGTAGAGTATCTAAGAATTCAACTCAGTTCTGACATGATCTATCCAGAAACAGTATCAGATTTCACAGGTTAAGAATTCAACCAGACAGGACTGCCTCCCACTCCTGACTTCAGATGCCAGTCACAAGCTCCAGGCTGCTATCTGTGCTTCTGAGCTACAGGCTACAGGTGGTTCCAACGACCTCCTCTTTAGGTGTGATTAATTTTCTAGAGTGGCTCACAGAATTCAGGCAAACACGTTTGCCAGTGTATTAAAGGATATGATAAAGCCAGATGAAGAGATACATAGAGCGAAGAATGGAGAAAGGGCACGGAAGTTCTATGCCCTCTCCAGTCACATCATTCTCCCCAAATCTCCACATGTAAACTAACACAGAAGCTCTCTAAACCTTGCCCTCTTAGGTTTTTATTCAGGTTTCATTGCACAGTCATGATTGACGAAGTCATTGGTCATTGGTAGATTCCACCTCAACCCCTCTCTCCTCCCAGGAGGTTGGGAGTGGGACTGAAGTTCCAACCCTGTAATTATGTGGTTGGTCCTCCTGGCAACCAGCCCCCACCCTTGGGGGGGGTACCCAAAAGTCATGTTCACACAAAAAAAGTCATGTTCATCAACATAATAAAAGACACCTTTACCCCCTTATCACTAAGGAAATTCTAAGGGTTTGGGGAGCTATGAGCTCCAGAGTGCCCAGAAACTGTGGAGGAAGACCTAATATATATGAGAAATATATTTTGGTCATCTGAATGACCACATATGTATTTCTCATAAAGCACAATACCATAGGCACCACAGAGATTCTATTTGCTATATAAGTTTTTGGGTTTTTTTATTCGTAAAATTAAGAAGTTGGACTCTATCCTGGTTCTGATACTCCTTTCCGGCCCTGGAACAGTGACATAAGAACTTCCAGAAGATGACTGCTGAAAGGCACAAAGCAGAATAATGGGATTACATGCCTATCTCTAAAAAAGTGGCTTTTCAGACCTTTGTACTTTTACCTCTAGTCTTGGAGTCTAGCCTTAAATTCTAGGATCCACGTGGCAGACTAATGAACCAGAAAATTGTCCAGCAGGGTTCAGGATCAATGAACAACTTTTCAAAGGAATGAAGGGCACCTACAACCATCCAGTTGCTTGCCAAGGCAGGTACTTAAGAGCTGTTCCATAAACATCAGTAACAGACAGGAGCATACTGGGCATGCAATCAGTGGTGAACAGATATATTGCACCCGGCCTTCTCAGGAACCCTCATGCACTTAAGTAGAGGCACCAAGGATAACAACTACTTAAATATGAACAAATGAGCATTTTACCTGGCTGAGACAACAGTGGTGTGTAAGGGACTTTCGGTTCTATTGCACTCATTGGTGGAGGTAGCAAAGGGTTAGCAAAGCTGCGGAGTGGGTGAGTTGGTCGAACACAGGCTGTCGGGATGGTTCTGCTTGGTGCCTCCTCACTGCTGGGATGCTCAGGCTGTGCTGGGGGCAACATGGGTGGCTGCTGGGTGGTTGGTCCTTCACTCACTGCTGCAATGGAGACAAGAAAAGCCATTCATTATTCCAGGACAGAGCTTGCTTCCCCTAAGTCAGCTGACGGGCCTCTGAATCAATTCAGAGAAAGAAGTCAGGATCTGGACAATCTTTTCTTCTAGTTATGAACATTCTCATTCCTCTCCCTTCATACATTTCTGGGATATAGCAGCCCCGCCCCTTTAAACAGTGGCTATAGATCCAGCAGGACAGGGATCTATCTTGCAGGAAGAATAGTAAAATATACACAGCATTGACTCTATTGCCTGAACTGGCGGGGCCCTGTAATCATAAGTGATGAAGCAAGAAAAAAGAGTTATTTCTCCTTTCACAAGGAGCAATGCCAGTGAAATTCAATATCCCAAACCCAGCTACAGCTGCATTATTATCTGCCAGCCAATATGCCAATTTTTTCTGCGATTTAAACATGCCATGTCAACTGTCAAACAAATCAGAGTTACCAGGTGTTCAAGGCATTGCTAATAAAATGATACAAATAATAGCCACTATCATTGTCTTCCAAAACAAAAAAGAAGCACATCCAGCTAAAAAGTTATATGAGAGATGACTTTGCTGGAACAAGTTGCCTGAATGCAGGATTGTAATTTTTCCTCTTTGGCAGCAAACCTCGCAATTTTCAGTCAGATTACTATAGTTGAAGACGTTTCACATAGTCATTTGCGACTGCCGTTGGGTATTTGGACACTTTTATATACAGAGACACACCTTTTCTCCAGAGACCACAGTTGAGTCAGACTAACATATTGGCAAGACAGTTTCTTATGCTAGGGACACTGTGACTTGACTTTATCATTCATGTTCAAAATCACCAGGTCCAGGTGAAACTGTAAATGAAAAGAGCTGGATAGGAGGTATAAGGTTGATGAAATAAGAGTATTTCTGATGACTTTTTTTTTTTAAAGAAAGTTCTATTGGGTAAGTGGGAAAAATGCAATGATAGGAGATAATATCTCACTTTGAAAGAGAATTTTTAACCAGGAAATATTTCAAGATAATTAGTTTGTGAGATAATTTTGAGACAACTCTCTGGGAGGCTCAGTGAGGTCAGCAAAGGGCAGAGGAGCTAGAAAGAAAACTTGATAATCCTGAAGGGAGTAGAGATTAAAGATGCCAAAGATCAAGACATTATATTAAAGATATGCAGAAGTGAAATGTGCCTTCAGAGGGTATTTGATATTAAAACTCATTTTTCTATATTCAGAAAGGTTAGAGGTCTTCTGGGTCACTGAGAAGCCTCCAGGCTTACCCCATTCAAAGATGAAGGCAGGGAGACATAGGGTTGGATGAGGACAGGATGTAGCCATAAAGCAACCAGAGCTAGTAAACAGGAAAAGTTGACAAAAGATTTCTTCGAAGAAAATGTAATCAAGACAGCAAACTGGAGAGAACTCTGGGGGTAAGAGGAGTTTGAGGAGAAGTGCTTCCTCTTTAGGCTAGGAAGTCCTATCATGGAGAGGAGGGGTGCATACATGCAAAATATCAAGATTAAAAGGTGGGGCTCAAAGGAAAACATTAAGGCAAATCCTTGGTGATGTGGATTCTCACAAAAGGGCAGAAGGGATGGAGACTTCAGGCAGGTGTTTATTAGGAGCTAAATTATTTGTAGGAACATAAAGGAGAAAAGGGCACCTGCCTGGTTTGGTCAGTAGAGTATGTGACTCTTGATCTCAGGATTGTGAGTTTGAGTCCTATATTGGATATAGAGATTACTTAAAATCTTAAAAAATATATATAAAGGACAGAGAAACAGGTGTTCTTGTATTCAAATTACACGGTCTTGATTGAATACAAGAACACCTGTTTCTCTTTCCTTCCTATTCTTAGGAACCCCTGGCTGGCTCAGTTGGAAGAGTATGTGACTCAATCTCAGGGTCCTGAGTTTGAGTCCCACGTTGCGCAAAGAGATTATAAACAAACAAATAAACAAACAAAGAAATGAAAACTTTAAAAACTATGTAATTAGATGGTTGACAGTATAGTTTTAGAGATAAAGAAAATTATGCTTGTTTTACTCTGGACTCATATTTAATCTAAAGGAGAAAATGACCAATGGTCAATATCTGAATAAAAATACAGTATCTCTTAGCTTTAGATCAGAGAGAAGCAGCCGTAGGAGCCCAGACCTGGGTCCATCTTCATCACCAATGGGCTAGTTTTTATTACAGGTCCATATCTTCCAGGGAAAGAAATTTCATAATTTTCCTTAGAAATCTGCCTTAAGTAATTCCATTGAAGATGGACTGTAATAAATCCATATATTTTAAAAACTGCTTTAACCATTAGAGAAATAATAATATATTGTGTGATATGCTTCTTTATTCCATCCTTCATATTTTCCTGTTCTATTGCTTCTACATTTTTGAAATAAAAAAGATCTGTGTTAAAATATTATTGTGACATTAAGTTTAATAAAATTTGCATGCACTTTTTTAGTCTTCTAAAATTTAGTTTCTCAAAATCCTCAGGCTTCACAGGAATTTTGATGACATCACCGAATGTTCTGTGGCCACTCCCATTCCTATTCTCTTTAGTGCCATTGCTCATTGGCATCTCTAAAATTACAGATTCTCCACATGCCCCATCCTCCATCCCAGGTCTTCAGGTGGCCACCATGATTTGCACTGGGAAGATATCTGAGGGAAGTAGTGGGAGCTCCACACAGATAGAGAAGATCTTGGGGAAATCAATCTCCAGCACCAACCATTATGAAAAGGAAAGTGCCTAATCTAGTGCTAGGTGGAAATGGGAGATGAAATGCATCACTAATCCACAAGGGACTATTTCTGTTTTGTTCAAAAATGACAAGTTTGCTTAATACCTAGTACAATGGGCAAGGTACAGATTCTCCATAGACAATTCATAATTATTTTATGTGGAGCAAAAGAAATGCTTTCAGAACTGGTTGACGTTTGAGGCAGTCCAAACTCTTGATGCAATAGCAATGGCTCCATAGGAGAAAAGCCCTCATGTCAGATGAACCCATTTGGCCAGTTCAGGCGCCTGCTTCAAGACACCTGTGTGAAACAAACTGGCTCAGTGATATGATATGTAGATGTGCGAAGAGCTCTGAAAGCAAAGAAAACCTCTCTTTTCCCAGGAAAGTATAGCCACCTTGCAATTCAGAAAGTAAAGTGAGAATCAAATATATGCTGGCAAGGCACTGGTTTTCAAATGATGAAGTAGTGGGAATGCATTGTACAAATAGCATACAATTACACAGTAGAGTCAAGTTTCAAGGCACTTTATAATAATTAATGTCAACACAGAAATAATTGCTACAGAGTATCTGGCAAAAATATTGCGAAAATGGAAATGAGGATTTTTCTTCTATCTAAAATTGCAATATTTGAAAGAAATGTAGCACACCAATAACTCTACACAAAGACTTTGAGACACGAATGCTTAAGGAACCCAATTCCCTCATTAATCTCAGAGCAACATCATGCAAAATTCCTGAGTAACCCCAGTTCCTTCCTCACAGGGTGGATTCTTGCAAAGACCCTAGAGAAAAAGTCATTAGCTCCAATGTGTCTGTGATTTTATCTAGGTCAAGTCCCATTATATGATTTCCAATTTGGGGGAGAGCTGCCACAGAAAAATAACATGGGTGAAGGTGACCAGCCTTCTCATTAACAATGACAATACACAAACTAAAGGGAATGGTAAAAAAAAAAATCATCTAATCTCTAGTATCTACCTGTTTCAAAGATGAGAAAATAGTGGCACCGATTTTATAGTGACTTGCAGAAATGGGGCCTCAAGACTATCTACTGGTTGAAGTTTTCAAAATATAGCACTGTTTCTTCTTTCCCAGGGACGGTTTGCCTATTGAAGCTAAGAACAGGACTACAATTTATTAGTAGGAAGAGGAGATATTTGTCTGTCACAACTATATATAAATCTTTATCAGTGGATCACCAAATGTGTGTAATGCAAATGCACTATATCCTGTATTTTTCTTTTCCTTGTGGTAGGAGAGAAATTCAGCTTTATTTTTGAGTTCAGAAAGCAGCGGATCTTTGAGGGCAGAGTTTTAGTGATTCATTTCCTGTGCAACTCGAAGGTCTTTCAGAAAACTTTGGAGGAAGGAGAGTCTCCACATTTGGCACAGATTTTTCTTTTCCTATGTGTGACTTGTTGTTTCTCAAGGTGACTAATAAGACATCTCCAGCCAGAGTCATGAAATGTTTTCTGCTTGAGAAAGAACACGGGTGTTTAATGTTCTCCAAGGCATTTAGAAGCCAATACTGAATGGCTGGAAGTTAACTGGTTCTGACAGTGATTTAGAGAATATTTAGTTTCCTAGAAAAGAGGGTGCTTATTTTTTTTTCTTTTCTAAGTAATCACTTGGAAACACAGATCTGTTCCTATTCCTTTTGCACTGCACATTCCTTTTGCTCAAAAACCACTTGATGTATGACTGAATGTATATTTTAAAAACCTGTAAAATCTTGGCCAGGAGTGGTATGTCCATGCCTTTTGATTTTAGATCAAGTTCAAAAATTACTATGCTAAGCACTCTGTTAGGAATCCTTTTTTTTATATAACTTAATATAATAGTTATATATTTTATATTTATATTATATATTATAGTTATCTAATCACCCTTATTTAATAATCCTTACTTTAAAACAAATTAATAAAATTTTAAAAATTATTGAAGAGACTAAATGTTTCTTTATTTCATTCATTTATTTACTCATTCATTCATTCATTCATTCCTTTATATCTAGTAGACTTTATTTTGTAAAAGCATTTTTGGTTCACAGCAAAACTGAGTAAAAGGTACAGCGATTTCCAATATGCCCTCTGCTCCCACATATACAGCCTGCTCCACTATCAAAGTCCTGCACCAGAGTGGTACATGAGACTGTAACCACAGATATAAACCAATCTGTAGTCCCTAAGCACAAATAAAAACACATTTTGTCGTAGTTCACTTAATGTTCTCTGGATTGGCATGCATCACTCCAATCTCTGCCTCTGTTGTCACATAGCCATCTTCTCCCTGTGTGTCTGAGTCCCTTCTCTTGTAAGGATACAAGCCATATTAGATTAGGACTCACCCTAATTCAGCATGACCTCACCTTAACTTGATAACATCTGAAAAGATCCCATTTCTAAATAACATCTCATTCACAGTATTGGAGGTTAGAACTGCAACATATCTTTTTGGGAGACACAATTCTATTCATAAAAGTCTGCCCTCTGGCCCCCAAATATTCATGCCCTTAGAGGTCTGGGTCTATACAATCTCTTCAGGCAGACGGAAGACAGCCACGTGAGGGAGGCAGATATTGGAGTTACAGAAGCCAAGGGACACCTGGGACTACCAGAAACTGGAAGAGGCAAAGATGGATCCACCCCTAGAGACTTGGGAGGGAACATAACCTTGACAACATCTTGATTTTGGAATTCTAGCTCCAGAACTATCAGAGAATAAATTTCTATCATTTTAAGCCACCTGGTTTATGGTCCCTTATCAAGGCAGCCTAAGAAATGAATGCACACACTGTGGAATGATCTGAAACATAGACTCTACAATGAGAAATGGTGACACACCCAAGTCCTCCTGGTGAATAGTAATCTGTGGTAGATTGTATTATTTGTTCACAATTCACCCTTCCCTCCCTTCCCCTGTGAATTCTCTAGTTCATGTTGGGTGGAATATATGTATCTCTATCCCATTGGTATTGCGTTTCTCCGTGTAACTTATTTTGGCTGGTGGGGAAAGAGGAGAAAATTATACTAGATTATTTACTATTTTTGCTTTCATTGACATTTAACTTTTGGAATAATTATCCCTGTGATTCAATGAGGCAGTTTTGCATGTTGCACCAAATCAAGAGAAAAAAGAAAGAATAAATGGGATGCTGAATTCTCAGAAAGAACTATGTCTTTAAAAGAGAAAAAGAAACTACAGGAACACATCATGAATCAAATAAAATAGTTAACTTCTTAAAAATAAATGAAGTGAACTTTGGCTTGTCTTGGTCTTGCTATGGTGGAGAGTTAAAGGTCATTTTACACATTCTTCTCATGCTTCATTTTAAAGTCAGAGAATGTAGATGAAATCAAAAGAAAACACTAGACAGTGATATGATGAGGGGAAAGCTAGATTAAAATTATAATCCCCTCTTTCTTTCTGGGGAGAGTACATTTCAGAAGCAGAAGCAGGGCCTTGTGGCTTCTGAATTATTTGACTGGAATTCTTTTCCTAGTTGTCCTGGGATTTGGAAATTTTTGCTTCCCATATCTTCCTCGTTTAATCCCCTTTGATATGGTTTGGGGAATTATTTTTCCTTGAGTTTTTGCACACAACTCTATTATGTAGACACGATGTGCAGTGAGAAAAGGGAAAATAAATCTAATTCTCTCTTGGCAGATTTTTGATGCCTTTTAATTCTAACCTTGCTACATCTAGACGATTTATGATTTCTTAGCGCTGTCCCTGTTGGGTTGGAAAAAATATAGCTTACCTCACAAATATATTTTATTTCTGTTACCATCTTATCTATTACAAAACATCCTATCTCACATGAGCTGCTGAGTCACCTGTTCCTAACTAAGGGAAGAAAGCCATAAAATCGATTTTAAACTGCTGTGCTTGAAGAAAAAAAGAAAAACAGTCAAATGGTATAGGAGAAACCACCAGGGTGTATCCAATAGATTGAGAATCTCTCTCCATACCTACTTTCCTTAAAACAAATGAAATACTATCCTTAGGATATAAAATCAATATACAAAAATCAGTTGCATTTCTATATGCTAACAATGAGCTATCAGAAAGAGAAATTAAGAAAACAATCTCATTTACAGTTGTATCAAAAAGAAAAAAAGCACTTAGGAATAAATTTAACCAAGCAGGTTACAGATCTGTACATTGAAAACTATAAGACATTGACAAAAGAAATTTCAGAAGACATAAATAAAAGGAAAGATAGTCATGGGTAGAAATGACTATGCTCATGAGTAGAAAGAACTAACATTGTTAAAAATTTCTGTACTACCCAAAGTGATCTCAGATTCAATGCAATTCTATCAAAATTCCAATGGCATTTTTCACAGAAATAGAACAAACAGTCCCAAAATGTGAATGGAACTACAAAAGATCCCAAAACAATATTGATAAGAAGAGCAAGCTAGAGGTATCACACTTTCTGATTTCAAACTACATTACAAGGATATGATAGTCAAACAGTATGGTACAGGCATAAAAACAGGCACACAGATTAATGGAACAGAATGAAGAGCCTGGAAATAAATCTGTGCATATATGGTCAATTAATTTATGCCAAAGAGGTAAGGATATATGGTGGGGCAATAGTCTTCAATAAATGCACTGAGAAAACTGAATTGCCGCATACAAAAGAATGAAACTGGATTTCTTATGCTGTACACAAAAATGAACTCAAATGTTTTAAACACTTGACCTTAAGACCTAAAACTGTAAAATTCCTAGAAGAAAACAAAGGGCGTGAGCTCCTTGACATTGATTTTGGCAATGACTTTTTGGATTTGACACCAAAAAGCAAAGGCAACAAAAGCAAAAATAAACTGATGAGATTGCATCAAATTAAAAAGCTTCTGTACAGCAAAGAAAACCATCAACAAAAGAAAAGTCAACCTATGGGATGGGAGAAAATATTTGCAAACCACATTTCTGATAAGGGGTTAATGTCTGAAATATATAACAAATTCATGCAATACTATAGCAAAAAATTAGATTAAAATGAGCAGAAGCACTGAATACACATTTTTCCAAAGAAGACATGTGAATGGTCAACAAATATGTGAAAATACACATATATGTGTATTCACACATATGTCAAAATATGTGACCTTACTAATCATCAGGGAAATGCAAATCAAAACCACAATGAGATATCACCTCATACCTGTTACAATGGCTATTGTCAAAAAGACAAGAGATCATTGTTGGAAAGGATGTGGAGAATAGAGAACCCTTGTGCACTGTTGGTGAAAAGGTAATTGGTGCAGCTACTATGGAAAACAGTATAAAGGTTCCTAAAAAAATTAAAAATAGAACTACTATATGATCCAGCAATCTCACTTCTGGGTATATATCCAAAGGAAATGAAAACAAGATCTCAAAAAGACGTACATACTCCCATGCTCATTGTAGAATTATTCACAATAGCCAAGATATGGAAACAACCTAAGTGTCCATCAATGGATGAATGGTTAAAGAAGATGTGGCCTATATACAATGGAATATTACTCAGCTTTGAGAAACAAGGACACTTTTTTGCAGCAATCTGGATGGACCTTGCAGGCATTATCCTAAGTGAAATAAATCAGGCACAGAAAGACAAATACTAAATGATATCACTTACATGTAGAGTCTAAAAAAGACAAACTCATAAAAAAAGAGACTAGAATGGTGGTTACCTGGGGCTGGGGGGATAGAGAGAAAAAGAGAGATGTTGGTCAAAGAGTACAAGCTTCCAGTCATAAGATGATTAAGTTCTGGGCATTTAATGTACAGCATAGTGATTATAACTAATAATACTGTATTATATACCTGAAAGCAAGAAAGTAGATTTAAAACATTCTCATTACAAAAGGGAGCCATTCTTATGTGACATGAGGGGGGTATTAGCTAACTTTATGGTGGTAATCATTTTGCAATAAATAAGTATCTCAAATCAACACAATGTATTCCTTAAATTTACATAATGTTATATGTCAACTCTATCTTATTAAAACCAGAAAAACAAACAAACAAAAACAAATGAAATACTACTCTGGAAATCTTTTTCTCCAACAATCATTACTTAAACATGAAACGCTATTGCTTAACCGATTTAACCAAAGAAAGCTAAAGCATTCATCTAAGTACTGGTTCATCAGGAATCAGTGAGACACCTTTAAATACATCCAACAGACACTTACACAAGAACATGTTGGAATATAGTCACTCAATTATTAACTTCCTAGTTGACAGCAAGTATTAATTTCAAGCACCTGGCACTTCATTGTTTTACTGAACTGGTTAACCTTTGTTTCCACACAACTTCCCATATTGTCTGCGGAGCGTACTGTGGAAAGACTCCTAGAGAATCAGTTTAAAAGCATGTGGTAGGATCCGAAGGACTGACTGTGCTCTGATTCTGGCCCAGGGCAGAGGAAAGTCAATTTTTCCAAGGGATGATAATGTCAGAATGCTATACATTTAACAAGACATCCTTGGTTATTATTCATTCGTTCTTCATAAAAAGAAAGGAAAATGCATCACACTGACTTTTTCCTGCTCCAAAACCTCGGTCCACAGACAATGTTGGGAATGGCACAGGCCGGAGGGTGAACTGTGGGTGGGGGTATCCACACGTGGGAGATGGAAGGATTCCTGGGTACTGGGCGCTTTCCAGAGTTGGCACAGGGATGGCACTCACGACAGCTGCAAAAACAAAAATGTTGTTTTTATTATTATTTATCTTATGTTGTCACCTATGAAGCAGAAAGGAAATGGCTAAACTTTCTTATCTTCAAATCCATGCATGCTCTTCATAGTATCTTATAGGTTCCTTTACTTACCTCTCTTTCCGCAAAGTCTCTCTTTAAAAAAGCTCACGCCTCCAGCACCTTACTATAGAACATTACTCTGAGATGTCAAACTTCCCAGGGTATGAGTTAAATTTTATTTTTTTTTCAGAGAGTGAGGGAACAGGGGAGCGGCAGAGGTAGAGGGAGAAAGAATCTCAAGCAGGCTCCGCACTTAGCATAGAGCCTGACTCGGGGCAAGATCTCACGACTACGAGATCATAACCTGAGCTGAAATCAGTAATCAGATGCTCAACTGACTGAGCCACCCAGGCGCCCCCAAAATTTCCTATGGTTTCAAAGAAAGAAACAATGAATCAAGTTACTATAAAGGCACATTAAGGATTCCTGGTGGGGTTTTTTTTTGTTTTTTTTTTTGTTTTTTTTTTTTTTGCCTTTTATTTTCTCCTAAGCAAGAACCCAAGAAATGTTCGGTTGTTCAGAAACTGAATATATTGGGTAAAGTGGGCTAAGGAAATGGGAATTTTATGTTACTTCTGTGAAAGATGTAATGCTCTTGAGAGATGATCAGGTATAATCTCATAATCATACTTAGGATTTTTATTTAAATAGAAAATGTCTTCAAATAGCAAAACGGTACAGCTTAATGACACATTAATTTAAATATAACTAAATGTTGTCTGGGAACACCAAACATTTTTTACTTATACTGGCTTAAACCCACAGATCAATATCTTACACAAGATTTCCTAGGTGTATTAAGCATTATTCAATCCCATTATTCAATATCTATTAAATTATATCACATTATAAAATATTTATTCTAATTGTAGTCAATCTTCATCTTACATTATCTTAGAAAATGTTTAGTATTTCCTACCTCTTTTTAATAAAAAATAAAATTTTAAGCTAGCTCCTGGAATGATCTTCAGCAGTATATTTTTGTCTATTACATTACTCAAGTTGTTTCTATTATATGCATTAGTTTTATTTAATTACACCCTAATGCTAATCCTGGAGTTCAACATGCATGTGCATACATATTTACCAAAGAAAAAGCTTTCTCTTTATCATATTCCTCTTACATAAGTAACTTCATAATCATTGATACAGATTACTTTGTATTATTTTAAGTTAGTTACAAACAACATGTAGATTTAAAGCATATTTTTTAACCTAAAATGCAGATTAATTATATTAAACATACAGAATTTTAAATCAAAAGGGCTGCTTCTAGTAAAATAGCTTTTAAAATTACATTCTGGAATTTATTTCTCAGTGTATTTATAATGCTCCTTGAAATGCACATTAACAGGCTTATTTGAATTGAAAAATAAAAAAAAATTGGTTTCACAATAAGACTAATTCTTTTAAGTAGGTGAAGTGATGGGTGTTTTCCACAAATTGAATTAAAAACTGTATAGATTTTAATAAAAACATTTTTCAAAGAATTATATTGTAATGGTATAAGTGATATTTCAATGCTTCAAATCCTGTCTTAATATATTGTATTATGTAAAGTACCTCCTAGTGAAAAAAGTTTGCAGATGTATTTTATAATTACTCTGTAAGACTTGGTAAAGCTTTTTATAGGTGCATCTCTTAAAAATGATGAAGTAAGTAACTTGAATGAGTAACAAATACTTTTGAAAGTCAGGCAGTTTCTAAAATTTATACTTGCAGTATAATTGGAGGACAATATCTAGTTGTTACTTGAAACATTATAAAAAATAACTTCAGGTGAGAATTAAAAGTATGGGATTCTGACCTATAATTTGGAAGTTCAAATCATTGAGTGACTGCTATAAAAATCTCATTGTAACAGTCACCCACACATAAATGCAAACAAAGTTTCGTAGTGTTTAGATAAATTAAAAAAATATTGGAATAGAGTTTATGCAAAAAGTAACATTAACCCACAGATGTATGCAGTGAGTGTATGGAAGAAGCCTCATTCATGTCATTAAGTGATAGAATTCTAATAAAATCTTTCTTTACACACAATTGTACAGAAACACTAATTGTAGTGTTAGCTCAATCCAGAAGAAAAAAACCCAAGAGTTGAAAACTTATGCTCCCATACGTCTATAAAATAACATATAATTTCAGTTTATAGAAATATTATGTTGCAAAGAAATAAGATAGATGATCAATAAAAGACATAAAGATACATTTGTATATTATTCTGTAGGGAAATTAAATCGCAGGTACTAGTTCAAGGGGAAACAAGTGTAAATTTTTGTCAGTGAAAGAGAAGCTTCCTCACATATTTTGTAAATGGATGGTGGTGGATATCAAATTGATATAATTTTTATGCATTTGAATTTATTTAAGAGAGTGGTATATGAAAAAAGTACATCTTTCACAGGTATTTATAACAAACTCTTTTAAACGTTAAATTCAGAATGTTTCAGGTGATACAAAGTTTTCAAATTAGTTTTGGGACGAACTGAGTGAAAATTTGAGAATAAGTGGTTTACAGCGCAATGTCTTATAAAGATACTTTAGAAAGAGTAAATTGGGATATACAAACACATGAACAGACTCGAAAAGAAGAAAAAGAAAAAAAATGACAGAGAAAATGGTAAAAAGAATCAGAGATTCAAGCCAGATATCAGCTAAAATGACTATAAATTCCTTAAAGAAAAGAGGTTATAATTTTGTAATCTTTGTGTCTCTCACACTATACTGATAGAGATACTTCTTATTTTTCAAGTGAGTTAATAAGAAGGATTTTCTAGAAGTAATATTTAAAAATCTGTCATTTCAACCCACTGGAGACTTTTTAAGTGGTTTGATGTATTATTTAGTTTCTTACGGTTTATAGTTACTATAGTAATAATGGTAGTGATAATAGACTTGAATACATTTGTAAATAAGAACCATACAATAATATAATGTCTATTTTCAGAAAACTTAAACTCTTAGTCTCCCAGGTAGTCAATTTAATGATATCATCTATCTTACTGATCAAATGGGATCACTGCATAGTCATTAATATAGATTGCCAGGTTGTAAAGCTATCCCTGTGTTGACAATTTTTACCCATAAATAAATGTGACAATGATAGTTTCGCTTAGATACATAGAAGGTACCCACTCCACAAATTGTGCACATTTCCTTATCAATATTATTATTTGAACTTAACCAATATCTTATAATACACTTAGAAAAAGAATTTCATACATATCTCTTGGTTGGAGCTGAATAAATTTGAATGGAGAAACAAAAAATAATTTGGCAAGCCACGGAATACAAAATCAGAGAGCTGAGAGAACCCAAGAGATTAAATTTATATTGCAGTTCCAAGTCTTTCATTATTGAAGAAAGAAATTTTCCTTTCTAAGAGTTTTGCATTTTCACTACTGACCTGGGTACAAATGGCTTGCAAATAATAATTCTTTAAAAAATAATAAACCTATTGTATGTTTCTGCATTTCAGCAATTCCCATAGTTCTATTCCCTGACATAGAATAGTCTGTATTCCAAAGCTTTGGTTCTGAAGTATTTTGATTCATGATTCGTTTCTAAAAGGGCACAGAAGTCTACACCTACTTATAACACAGTTGTTGCAGAAATGATCATTCTAAAGTAAGTTGGATACAACACAATGTATTGAAATGCTTTTTAGTATTTTTCTGCTACGTGTCAGTTTTAAAAGCCAGAAACACACATCCACATCCACACACACATTCTCTGTCTCTGCCTCTGTCTCTCTCTCTCTCTCTCTCTCTCTCTCTCTCTCTCTCTTATTCACACTATAGTTCAAAGCATTCGCTGCACTATGTTTATGTAAAACAACTCAGAGAGCGATATCATCAAGAATTTTCAATAAATCTCTGCTCTGTGGCCAGAGATGACAAGAAATCTGCTCTGACACAGCTTGCTGACAAGTGAATTTATATCTCACACTGATGCACAAAGATTTTTCAAGTTGAAATTTCCTCACCAAATTACTTAGCTCTCTGAACAGGGCACACTGATATCTGAAAGCTTTTACAACATTCTTAAAAATGTTAGCAATAAACACAACCTATAGGAAATCTAAAGTAGAGATTTTTTAAGCTACAATTTTAATAAATAAAGCCCTCTGTAGGTATTTTTCAACATGGTACTTGACATAGTTGAGAGAGATGTTGAAGAGGAGAGGCAGAAAAATAAGAGTAAAGATAATATTTTGAAGTGAAAAGAATTTATGTGAAATGATTTCTCATTCTGCCTCTCCTTACCACGTCTTTTCTGCAATGACCGATATATCAGCTGGACTATTTGGAAATTTAGTGCCTATGGCCCTTGATAAATATTTTTTTTATCTCCTTCACATTTTCAGGCGTCCATTGGCAAACACTTTTCATGGAATATACACGAAAAAGTCCACCAAAAGTCCACCAAAGTCCTCTTTAGGAAAAGTGTGAACATTCACAAATATGTGTTCTGTAGTTATTCTCCATATCATGCTAAGGAGCCCAAGCACTGAGGTCAAACTCCCTGGGTTCATTATCTAGTTCTGCCACTTTAGCACTGAGTAGGTGTCACAGCCAGTATCTAAGATGCCTCCCATTGAGTATCACTGTGATATTCACATCTTTGGGGAGTTCCCTGCCACATTTCACCAGGGTTGGTCTGGTGACCAATGGAATGTTATAGAAATGCAGAAGAAATTCCACTTCCCAAATCAGGTTTAAAAAGATTGTCCTCGAGGGCGCCTGGGTGGCTCAGGTGGTTAAGCATCCAACTCTTGATCTCGGCTCAGGCCGTGATCTCATGGTTTATGAGATCGGGCCCTGTGTCAGGCTCTGTGCTGACAGTGTGGAGCCTGCTTGGGATTTTCTCTCCCTCTCTCTGTCCCCCTGGTTGCTCTCTCTCTCTCTCTCTCAATAAATAAATAAACTAAAAAAAAAAAAAAAAAGATTATCCTCTCTCTCTCTTTTAGATCACTCCCTCTGGGGGAAGCCAGGAGTCATGTCTTGAGGACATGCTGGAAAACCTGTGGACATGATAGAAGCTATTGAGAAAATGAGTGCTTGTTTTATGTTGCTTCATTTTGGAGGTAATGGATAATTGCTCATTAGCTTGGCAAGTGATTTAAGGTCACTATTTCTTAGTTTTCTCTTTGTAAAGTGGAGATGATAATAGTACCAACTTTGTGGAGTGGCTATGAGGATTTGAGAGATCTTCCTTAGTACAGAAGAGAGGAGCGTCAGGGGTCAGCCTTTTGAAAAAGCTGGTTATTGTTATCAATCTCCAGGGATCCAACAGATCTTAAGATTGTTTGCACTCAGTAATCCTAGGAAAGCATTCTTGGTCGGATGTAGGCATTCACAGGGGCTGCAGGGTGATAGAATGAATGCCCCGTTCTAGAACCTGTTAAGCTGGGATCAGTCTTAGGATACTGGCTTCTTACACCATGAATGCAAGGTTCAGGCAAGGATTCTGAGTTGGAATCAAATGTTTTAGGGGTTGGAATGATCTTCATATCAGTAAAAGATGGACTTCTGGTAGTACAGCACCTCAAGCCAACAGAATTCTAGTTTTTAAAATCTGCTTCTTCACTTCTCAATAGCTTCTCCAACCCATTGTTTGAGTTCTGCAGTAAAGTTACTAAAGCAGATGGTGGGAGTGGGGAAAAAAAGAGTTGGCTTTCACAGTGAATGTTCTAGAAAGCCCCAAACCAGTGGTCATAAGCAGCTTCTAAGCTATCACAAAAGCAACACTGTATGCCTTCCTTTGCCTTAGTCTTTTTACTAGATACTTTCAGGCCACTTTTTCAGACTTTTTTTTCCCTTAAAAAAGCTGGGATTGCATTTTTTTCCCCTTAAAGATGTACAGGGAAACAGAAAAAAATGAAATTCAGGAGGCTCCTGCCCAATAAACTCTCATACATTTAATTATCAGAATTTTATAACTAATGTAATCTTAGAGGTCACCTGCTTCGATCTATATCCCTCCCATTTCTGCTTCCTCACCTTTCCTCTAGCATTTTAGAGAAGAAAACACAGGTTGAAAATGGAAAGGGGAACCAAGGTCAAACAAATACTTATGTTCCATCAGGTAATAAAATACTAGAAATGTAAGTAAATCTTTATCCTTCCAGGAATTGCTCTCAGCCAAAGAAGTTGCTTGCCCAAGATTACACCCCACTTTGCAGGGGCAACCTGCATCATACTTGAGACAAAGTCCAGAAACCCACCTCCCTTGCCTCCTTTGGGAAAATGCTAAGGGCAAGCCCAGCACCAGAGCAACCCATAGGGTCAGCTGCAGCTCCCATTAAACTAAGTCACCAGTTCAATTTCTCCCTCCTCCCAGTCCTGCATCCCTTACCCTCACAAGTGTTATTCCAGAAAGCACTTGTTAATAAATTGCCTGTATTCTAAATTCTGTCTCAGAGTCTGATTCCTGAAAACCCAGCATATGACCCTTAAATACCCTTTAAAAATTCAGGAAAGTTATACTTGATGCTTCTGATTTCTTTTTTTTTTTAAAGTGTATTTATTTTGAGAGAGAGAGGAAAAAAAAAAAACATAGTGGGGGAGGAGCAGAAAGAGAGACAGAGAGAATCCAAAGCAGACTCTACACCATCAGCACAGAGCCCAACTGGGACTCCATCTCATGAACTGAAAGATTATGACCTGAGCTGAAACCAAGAGTCAGATGCTTAACTGACTTAGCCACCCAGGTGCCCTGTTGCTTCTGATTTTTCATAAATAATTTCATTTATAATAAGAAAAAACATTTAAAATAATTATTTGGTCATTGTAAAAATAGTCAGCCTTTGCTACCATTTTAAAACAAAGTGCTCGGGATTGGAAAATCAAAATACGTGGGTATTTTTGCCTGTGCTTTCAGCTAGTGTGTTTCTCATGAGCATTAGTTTACTTTGCTGTGAAATGTGTTCAGGGATAGGAGCAACAGAGGCCACATAATGTTTTCAACCAATAAGTTGACAAACCTTAGACAAATAAACAGATGTTGCACTCCAATGAAATTAAATACATTTCCCCACGGATTTTAAGAACAAAAAGCCACTTCAGATAGTCTATATTTGATCTGCTAATTTACATTTTATAAAGCATGCTGAGAAATGTCAAGGAAAAGGGGAAAAGACGGTCTTACAAAAATAGCGATTCTTAAGTGGAACAGCAAACATCTTCATACATGTGACTAGAAATCAGTGCGATGCTACGATGTAGTTTATACAAGACTCAGTAGATGAAAGACTTGATAAATCTAAATAATACTGCAAATGGGGCCATCAGAAAATGTATCTACTCTTCTGAATGAAATGATAGCTCTGCCAAGATACAGATTTACAATTTGTTCAGCAGAGTTATCTAAGACCTATCAATCATGTCAATTGCAAAGAGTTTATTTTATTTATCAGAAAGCTTAAGAATTTATTTTAAAATCAACTTTGATTATATGTTGAAGTCATTTCCTTTCGTTAGATAGAGTTTTACCAACACAGAGCTTGGAGGTAACAAAGAATATGATATGACAAAGTTACTTCAAAGATATATTTTCTATTGAGTCTTCATTTCTCATAGAAATTTTATTTAGGCATAATATATATCTTGAAAATTGGAATATCCAAAGTAGTGCTCAGTGATTTTCCAAAGTGAAATGCCTTGCAACTATTATTGAGGGCATGAAATGAACATTATCAGAAGTTGCCCTATGGTCTCTTCTGGTCACTGATCATCTCCCATCAAGAGTAACTGCTCTTCAGAATTCTGACCCAATAGATTATTTTGCCTGTTTTTAATTTTATATAAATTGAGGGGCACCTGGGTAGATCAGTTGGTTAAGCATCTGACTCTTGATTTCAGCTCAGGTCATGATCTCAGTCTCCTGAGTTCGAGCCCTGCGTTGGGTTAGGTGCTCACAGCACAGAGCCTGCTTGGAATTCTCCATCTCTCTGCCCCTCTCCCACTCACACTCTGTCTCTCCTAAATAAATGTTAGAAACTTAAAATAATAATAAAATTTACATAAATTGAATCTCATAAATGTGTTAGGTTTCTGTCTTACAACATTTTATCTGTGAGATTCTCCTTATTGTTTATGGCATTTTAGTTTGTTCAATTTCATTGCTGCATTATATTCCACTGAATATAATGAATATGTTACGGTGTAATAAAGATATGATATGGGGAACAGTACTGCCACACATATTCTTGTTTGCGTCTTTTGGCAAATACATTATGTATCTCTGCTGGGTAATTTTACCCAAGGTTAAAACTGGTATAAGATTGGGATTGCTGGGTCAGAATATTCGTATACATTTTATAAAACTATTTAACTATTTAAAATAATGTACTTGCATTATATGAAAATTTTTAAGATAGCAACAAAATTAGTTGCTGGTCATTTTACGGCCCCCATTCATGTAGAGTAGGACACCAGGAATAAGGAAAGGTTTGCTGTTTTAGGCAAAGAGCAAGTTGGAGCTCCAGGTGACAACCTGAGGTGGCACAATGTAGTGAGCGGATCTAGCACAGGTTTTGGGTTCCTACTCTCACATTCCTAGTTTCCATAATTGTAAATTGGATGGGCTACTGTCAAAAATCTTTTTAAAAAGTATATAAATAATATAAGGCATGCAAATCATCTTAGTCCTTGGAGAAGCAGAATACCAGAGGTTCAGAGGTTGTCCAGGTGTGTCCTGAGGTAAGTCAGTAAGCTGTCTGAGTCTCTTATCTTATCTGAGTCTCGCTATCTGTAAAATCAGGATAATCTCACCACATGATAATATTATGAGGATTCACTGAAATAGTAATTAGCAAGGCATTTAGCAAGTGAATAATATTCAGAAATTCTCAGTATTTGTTAGGTTTCATTTCATTTTTCATTCTTTCTAAGCTCATTATTTCCTTTCCTGTTTAGTAAAAACAATTTTAACTGCCCTTAATACATCATAAAATCTTAGTAGAAGATATTCTAACTATAACTGATTTTAAGAAAGGTCCTTAAACACTGGTGTGTTACAAACACAAGGCAGTCTTACAATGCATTTACTTATTCATTCATTCATATGACAGACGTTTAGCAAGCACCAGTTTTGTGCTAGTATTGAGCTATACAATGTATGAATGCAAAGATGAATTAGATGCATTCCCTCTCTATCATGAAGTAATTCACAACCTGTTAGAAAAGGACAGATTTGGACTGGAATACCTAAACATATGAGGCAGTACATAATTAATGCCACGAATATAGTAGAACGAAATGCTATTCAAACATGAGAAAGGCAGCCATCATTTTCTGGATACAACATTCAGAAAAGAAAGAATTTATGAGAGCATCACTATCTGCTCTGGTCTGTGAAAAATGCATACAACTTTGTTAGGTAGAGATAGCCACTGAGTCATTCCAAAAAGAAAGAAATGTTCAGAGGGAAAAAACAAAGAAAAGACCATGTATATTTATGGACAGGCAATTTAGTCTAGCCTTGCAGGAATCTAGGATATATCTCTATCTCTCTGTCTCTATATCTATCTACCTACCTACGTAACTACCTAACTACCTACTATATCTATCTAGGCATAGGAACAGGACACTAGAAATGTAGACTTAAATGTGAGATGCTCAGCGGTTTGTAGGTGTTTTTTTCTTGGCAGGCAATGGGGAGCCTTTGGAGAAATTTATAGAATGGGATGCCATATTTAAGTTGTTTTAGGAACACACCTGTCAGGCAGGATACATATGAATCTGGAAGATGCTAGAAGGGGGAAGATTCCTTATGAAGCTGTTTCGACAGTTCAGGTGTGAGGTCATAAAGAAGAGAATTAACATATGACTCCAGGGAATGGGAAGGTAGCCAGGGATTCAAAAGATATTGTAGAAGGAAAATCAACAAGATATGAGAACTTATTGCATAAGAAGGTTGTACATGGAACAGAAGGGTCCACAAAGGATTTTTTTTTGAGTATAGTTGACACAGAAGAAACTATAGAAGACTGGCACCACTAGAACTTTGTTACAAGAGGAAAGTAGCTGGAGGGGAAAAGTGAAACAGCTCAGCGTAAATGTCTCTGTATGTAATGAAAGAAATGAAAGAAGGACAATGGCTTCACAGGGCACCTCTGTAGGGAGCTTGGTGATTAGGAGCTCAGAACTCTGAAGCCAGACCTTGTGAGTCCAAATTCTGGTTCTGCCACTTAGATGCTGTGTGACTAAAAGCTAGGTACTTAAACTCTCCAAGACTCAGTTCCCTTATTAGAGAAAGAGGCATAATAATTATATCTATCCCATGAGTTGAAGAGCTAGAATTCATTATAAATTCCATAAAAGTTTTTGTACTTATTAGAGTAACACTGAAAGCTGCAATGGAGCATGGAGCAAACATGACATATAGTAAAGTAGAGAGAAGCAACTGTTAATTCATTCACCTAAATTATCTTGATTGAAGCCTCCCAGGCTCTGTTCTGAGTATTGAGGATATGAACTGATCACAGAGACAAAATCTCTACCCTCGTAGAAATTACATTAAAATACAGGAAACAAATAAACAAATACAAAAATGTGAACAGGATGGTCATACACATTAATAAAGAAAAACAAAGCAGAATATATAGAGCAGAGAGTGACCACAGATGCTATGTGTGACATTTGTCAGGGAAGACCTATAGTGGGAGCTGTTGAACACAGAATTGAATGAAATTAAGGAAAAGCCATGTAAATATCTATGAAAAGAGATTCCAGGGAAAGAGAAGAGCAAGTGAAAAGTCCTTGCATTTGAACGTGTGTTATTATCCAAAGAACAGAGGGGAAGGCTATGAGGCTGAAAAGGATTAGAGTAGTAGCAGGAGATGAAATGAGAAATGAGTCCAGAGGTTTTATCACATGGGGCCTTGTAGGACATGGTAAAATCATGGATTTCACTCTATATGTTACGGGAAGTTAAGAGGAATAACATCATCTAATTCATACAATTGAATGGCTGCTCTATAGACAACTCGCTACAGGGGCAAGAGCTAAAGAAAAGAGACTAGTTACAGGTTTAGAACTGTGGTCAAGAATCTGTAACAGATGGTGATGGCATGTGTTAGGACAGAGCAGTTGAGATGGGAAGGAGTGGTCAGATTTGGGACCAAATCAGGTATTGTAAGCAAGAACTGTAGTACTGATGAAAGACTGAATTTGGGGTGTGATGAAATTTGGATTAAAGAGTATGAAACTAGAGTTTTCAACAAGAGTAAATGGATGAACTGTGGTAACATTTATTGAAATAGGGAAAGAAGTAGGAGGATCAAGTTTGGAGGTGGGAAAGGGAATTATGAAAAGTAGGATCTCCATAGCTGAATTGCCTATTAGACAGCCATATGGAAGTACTGAGTCAATGGTTGATATGAAAGTTGATATGGGTTATGATAAGAGATTAACGTAGAGATAAAATTTGGAATTTATTAAGATTTAGATGGCGTTAAGGCTCTCAGAACAAAATGACATCATAGAAAGATCTAGGTAGGTAGAAGAGAAAAGGCTGAAGACTGAGCTGTGGGGCATTCTTTGACTTAGAGACTGGGCATAAAAGGAGGAATAAGTAAAAGATACTCAAAAGGAGCAGCAATGGGAAAGAAAGAAGACCAGGAGCATTTAGTATACCATAAGGCAAGTGAAGATAGTGTTTCAGTAAAAAAAAAAAAGTGAGAAGCTATGTCAAATTTTGCTGAGCATCTGAGACTTGACCATTTATTTTGACAATGTGGAGATTATTGATAACCTTGAAACTCCAGTTTTAGTGGACAGAAACTGTCTCATTAAAACTAATAAGGAAGACTACAAAGAGGGAAAAGCCAGTATAGACAACTTTTAAAGGAGTTTTTTGGGAAGGAGAGGAATAGGGTGTAGTTGGAGGGGAAAGGAGTACCCAAAGATGGTATTTTAAATTTTTTTTTTCCAACGTTTATTTATTTTGGGGACAGAGAGAGACAGAGCATGAACGGGGGAGGGGCAGAGAGAGAGGGAGACACAGAATCGGAAACAGGCTCCAGGCTCTGAGCCATCAGCCCAGAGCCCGACGCGGGGCTCGAACTCACAGACCGCGAGATCGTGACCTGGCTGAAGTCGGACGCTTAGCCGACTGCGCCACCCAGGCGCCCCAAAGATGGTATTTTAAAACAGCAGTTGTGACCGAATGTTTGTATGCCAGTTGGAATTATCTATGAAGAGAGAAAATGGATGATACCAGAAATGGAAGGGATACTTACAAGATTCCTCAAGTAAATGAGAAGGGATGGCAACAGGTGAAAGACCTGGCTTGAGACAGGAGCACAAACACATTAACTAGATTTGATGGAAGGATAAGGATACCAATTCTCAATGCTTCTCTCTTCTTGGTAATGTAAGAAGCCAAATTATTGGCTGAGCATGGGGAAAGAAGAGAGATTTGGGGAATCTGACAAGAATAGATATAAGACATTCATTTTATAACCCGAAATAATGAATGAATGGAGAAATGAGTGGCATTACCAAATACATGACTGCTAATACCTGGCAAGGAAGTCATGTGTTTTCTCCAGATAAATCAGCTGTTAGTAGAGTGGAGCTAATTAAATAGGGTTGAGTTTTTTTCTGGTGAATATGATGGGGAAGGAGGACCAACAGAGATGAGGGTGTTTGCAAGGGACTGAGGATGATAAATGACTATGACTTCTCAGTTGAGTTTGGAGGGAAATCAGGACAGGAAGCAGATGAGGGACAGTGGGAAGGTGTCAGAGTTAATGCACTGGAGGTCTTAGTGGGATTGAAGAATTGTTGGCAAGGGGGGAATAAAATAAGTGAGCAGGAAAGTAACAAATAGAAAAAAGGGATAATAGAAACTGGAGATTATAAGGGTTACAATGATTGGTTTAGTGCATGACAGGGACTTGATGAATTGAGGTGGGAAGGAGCCAGTATCATTGTAGGCACCATAAAGGGACCAACAGTCTACTGTCATTGGATGAATTACCTACATGGAAATTATAATTACCAAGATTAATCACAGAGGTAACTAGAAGGGCGGCGATCCCCAGGTGTGCTAATATCTTCAGTAAATGTGGGAAGATGACAGAAAACTTCAAAAATAAGAGGGTAGTAACTGGATATCTGTTAACACTTGCTTCAAGGGTGCTAGATTATTTAAAACTGGAAATGGGACCCATTAAAAAAGTAAAAAAAGAACAAACCCAACTATGAATGTGATCATTAGAATAAGATCAATAATAGTGACAGAAATTTCCATTCTTTTTATATGAATTCATATTTTTTTTACAATTCCTTAACACTGTAGCCATCTGTTTTGCAATTGGATTATATACAAGAGAAACCACAATAGCAGTGTATGTTTGACTTCAAATTATAAATTAGGGTTTTAGTCATTCTTCATTTTGTCCAGATGCCCAGAAAATTCAGGGGAAACTCTAAATATTTTTGATAATTTGATATAGAAAAGACGAAAACAGAAAACCCTTCATTTCTTCATTGTGGTTCCAATCTTTACCCACCAGGATTGTTGGACTGAGCATCCATAGGAATCATAAGCTTGGCCCGAGGGGCTCGGCGGGCAGCCAGTGACCTTTCCAGAGTAGACATGGAACTCCCTGCTTCTTCAGTGTCTTGACCTACAAGAAAAACAATACTGAGAGATACACCTTTTTCAATGATGTGACAGTTTACATACTTTCCAGCCAGGCATGCCAATGCCTTTTTTATTTTATTGATATTTAAATAATAATACCTACTTTTTTGTTACCCAATCAATATACTCCCATTGCACAAACATTAATAAAATGTATCATAACCTCATTACTCAGAAAGAACCATTGTTTATATTTTGTTCCTTATCAGGTTTGCTTATGTGTTTATATGTGAAAGTGAGAAGGTATATATTAATATATATATATTTTTTTACTAAAGTTGCATTATACCATATATATCATTTTGTAAACTTCTCAATAATATGAATGTCTTTCTCTGTCAAGTCAGTGTTATTTATTTATGTATTTAAAAATGCTCATGTTTCTAAGTTTATGAGCACCATCCATTTTATTTTATTTTATTTTATTTTATTTTATTTTATTTTATTTTATTAAGTATACTGTATGCCCAATGTGGGACTTGAATTCCTGACCCTGAGATCAAGAGTCACATGCCCTACTGACTGAGACAATCAGGTGCCCCAGTTTTATCATTCTTTAACAGTTCCATTAACATCCCATTGTATGAATTTACCACAATTTATGCAACTAGTACTTAGGACCCAAAGACATTACATCTTATTATAAAAACTCAGAAAATAAACTACATTTTTTAAAAGTAAGTCTAGGCATAGTTATATACATTTATTATAATGCCACAAAATGTCATTCTAAAGAGTCATTAAAAGTGGTAAGAATGGTTTATGTAGATTTAAAATGTATATAAAAAATACATGTTGAAAGGCACCTGGGTGGTTCAGTCGGTTGTGTCCAACTTCGGCTCAGGTCATGATCTCACAGTTCATGGGTTCTAGCCCCATGTGGGCTCTGTGCTGTCAGCCCAGAGCCTGAAGCCTGCTTCGGATTCTTTGTCTCCTCTCTCTCTGCCCCTCCCCTGTTCGCTCTCTGTCTCTGTCTCTCTCTCTCCAAAACAAACATTTAAAAAAAAAATACATGTTGAGAACAATAAAACTGGTCTACGGCCATACCACCCTGAACGCGCCCCATCTCGTCTGATCTCGGAAGCTAAGCAGGGTCGGGCCTGGTTAGTACTTGGATGGGAGAACAATAAAACTGAAGTTTTGAATAGTATGTGTATCATTTGTGTAATATACATATGAAAGCATATTATATATACATACACATTTGTATGTGTATAAATATATAAATGTAAATATATCTGTATATTATATATTATATATGTGTGTGTGTATATATATATATATATATGTATACAAAGGTTACACACAAAATTCTTAACATTGCCTTCCTTTCATGAAAGGGATAAGGAATTTGGGGATGGCGAAAGGCACTCATACTTTTTACTTCCTTTGGATATTATTTTCACAACTTTTTGTACTATTCTTTTTCTTTTAAAATTACATGCACATATTCTTTTTTTAAATTAAAATAGTAGTTAATAAAATTCAAAATTTAAAATACTGATGGGGGAAATTTCTATGCAGCCCAGATAATGGCAGCTACCTAGATTTGTATCTGTCCACACATACTCCAAAAATCTATACAGAACTATACAAGACAATAAAGCTATGCAAGATGTAACCTTTTGAAACGACTAAAGGCAAAAGAACAAACAAACTCTGGATTTCCTACAGTCACAAAAATAAATAATATTTTCCAGCAAAGCTATGACTCAAAGTTGAATATTTGAAAAAACTACACAAAAGACAGAAGAGGGGAATAAGACTCCTAAGACTGACCTAAAATCATTCAGAAAAGTCTACCCCACGGAAAAATGTTTTAAAAGTTTCCTAGTAGACCAGAGCACTTAAAAGTATACTATTTATTGACATGGAGTTTTGTTCTTTTAACCAGGAGAGTACAAAAGAATGCTTACTATAATGGAAAATATAACCAGCAGGATTTTGAGTGCTACTTTCCTTTTACCATACAGTTGGCAAGTAGGTCCTCAAATTAAAAACAAATAGGCACAAGAACCCTCTCATTCTAAAAAAAAAAAAAAAAGAAAAAAAACCAAAAAAAAAAAAAAAAACAGCCATCACTTGAAGTTAAGCTTCTTCCAGGACTTATTAAATGATCAAAAGTAGTCTGGCTGTCCCCACTCCAAATTCCATTTTAGTATATAAATGATAAAGGGAAATATAAAGAAGGAGGAGTCCTAGAAATAATTGGCAAAATCTTCTGCGGGCTGAGAAGCAATTCTGTCCCCTCCAGTGGGAGGCAGAGGTATGCTCTCCTCCTGATGCCCCACTAGGAACCAAAGCTGCCAGAATAAACACCTGTAAAGTGTGGAAGTTCCTGCAAAAGAGATCTACCTTTCATTCACTCTCCAGATAGTAGTCTCTTCAGGCAGCTGGCTTGCTGGTCTACCCTGTGTATATTTAATCAGAAGAGGTTATTGAAGAGAGCAAGACTGAAAGAGTGACAGCAGTGGAGTATAAACTCTCTCATCATTTGGCCTGGAAAAGAAGTAGGAGCTTCTTCTGGGTCAAGTGGGCACTTGAAAAGTTGCTCAAGCTTGAGTCTTCTTGCTGGAATTCACCCAAGTGCACCTGACCCACCTAAAACAGTGAGGGTGACAGAGCTGTTCTTGGTAGGAATGGGGTAAGCCCTGACTTGATATCTCACATGGTGTAATGAGCCAGGGGAAAAATCCCACAGGATCTCATAAAGAATTCGAACTTGTGTTTCACAAGAGACCCAGAATTTGGATGTTGCATGAGGACAGTCCATGTGCTCACAAAGCAGCACAGCCCTTCAAACTGTCCTTTCTGCCCTCTCTCCTTGCCTCTCTCCTCATCTCCCTTCCCCATCCTCCTACAAAGCCAGGAAGAACAAATAAGTAGGAGGAATAAGTAAAGGTGTTTCTGAAACAGACTGTGCCCCCTCCTTCTGTCCCATCCCCACCTCTCCTCCAAGGTGCTGGAAGCTTTAAAGAACAAATTACAGCCCTAGTCCTCAGAGTCAAAAGTCTAGCTGGCCATAAGGAAAGGAGGACCTTTAATTTAGATTTCAGATGGCAGTTTTGGACAGAACCTGAATGCAGTTTAACCAAATGAAAATGATGGGAAAGTTAAGGAATCTGCTTGAGATATTCTTTAAGAGCTAGAAAAAGTATACTCAACAACTCATGGTTAAAAATCAGTAAGTGAATTCCTTGTTTAAACAATTCTAAGCTGAAAAAGTCTAGTAAGCCAGTTACATATTCCAATACCTAAAATATTTTAATTCAGTTTTAAAACAACAGCTACTCATTCTGCAAACACATGAGTAGACCAAGAGTTTTGTTTTGTTTTGTTTTGTTTTGTTGATGAGAGTACTTGGTTGATTTTTCTGCTTTCCATAAGCAGTTCAAAAATATGATGACTAACAGAAAGTGAAATATCTTACAACCACTTTTTAGATTTTCTTAGTTATTCCTAGACATGAATTGTTCTGTGCCTATTTATTAAACAGTAGGCTTTTTTCTTCTGATCACGTTGTATGTCAACATCACCTGCAGACAGACTCTATCAAACTAGGCTAGTGATCATATAATGTGATTACACGGGGACAAAAGTTGATCTTTACAGTAACCAAGGCTGAAATAACAGGAGATGTTATGTTATTATCTTCACGTGCCATGTGACCCTAGTGTGATTTTTTTTAAAATTTTTTTTAACGTTTATTTATTTTTGAAACAGAGACAAAGCATGAACGGGGAAGGGTCAGAGAGAGGGAGACACAGAATCTGAAACAGGCTCCAGGCTCTGAGCTGTCAGCACAGAGCCCGATGTGGGGCTGGAACTCATGGACCATGAGATCATGACCTGAGCCGAAGTCGGCCGCTTAACCGACTGAGCCACCCAGGCGTCCCCCCTAGTGTGATTTTTTTAATGCAATGAATTGAGAGCAAATTTTTTAAAAACATTTTATTAGTTTTTGAGAGGCAGAGAGCATGAACAAGGGGGGGGGCAGAGAGAGGGGGAAACACAGAATCTGAAGCAGGCTCCAGGCTTTGAGCTGTCAGCACAGAGCCCGACATGGGGCTGGAACTCATGAACTGTGAGATCATGACCTGAGCCAAAATCCGATGCTTAGCTGACTGAGCCACCCAGGTGCCGTGAGAGCAAATTTAAAATCAACTTTCAATTATCCGTAGACATAAGGAATGAAAAAAATGTACAAATACCTTCACATTTTGACAAAACTCTCATTTGAGATTTAACAAAAAGCAGTAAGTTCATTTGGCTTTCACATTTCAGTATTTCCCAAATGTACCACCTGTTACCTCTTAGAAGTTTTAAGTAACGTTGCGATTATAAAAGGCAGGTAATAGGATGCTGGAAAAGAAACTAGTTAATCAACCGAATTTACATCAGATTATTTTAACTATTGGTAAATGACCCACAGATTGAAGGGAAAGATGTCTCCATCAAAGAGGAGACAAAGAGGAAACTTTTTGTAAATAAAGTTTCAGAGTGGTGGGGGGGGGTGTCCTGATGCCTGAGATGAGAGAGTTACCTGAATGAGAGGTGCTTTTGCTCCCCAGCTGGGTTTCTGACTGGCTGTGGCTGACTGGTGTGAGGTCTTGGCAACTTTGGATGGGGGAGTCCCTTCCTGTAGGGTCAGTACCTGATGGCTTCTCAATATTTTTCATCTCCATTTCTTCATGATGTATCCAAAGATCAGGGGGCCTGAGGTCCTTCTGGCTGCCCTTCCTTTTGCCAACACTGTGGGTGGCCCGTTTCCTATGGAAGAAAAATTAGAAAGCAAATGTGAATGCTTCTATTCAGTGGTCCTTCCTCTCTTTTCTCAGTCAATTCAAGTTAGAAGCAGAGAAGGATAGAAGAGGCTCCCAGGAGGAAACCTGTGAAATCCAGGAATTGGCAGGCATGTCTTGGCTGCCTTTCCTCGTCTCCCCTGGAGATTCACCACATTATAGGAGCAGTGGTGCTGAATCCCCAAGGTCTCGGCTGCCTGCCAGAGAGTGCCTGACTCTAGCTTCACCAGCTACAAATTCCCCACAAGGTGACAATGGGTGAGATGGAACCATATGCCAATCTTTGGAGCCAGTCATAAGATACTTCACTGCAACATCTGTTTAGGAGATAAATGAAGGAGTCGTGTTGAAAGGGCAAATGGAAATAAAAAGGCCAGAATCTGTGCCAGCCAAGACTGGGGTTTAGAAGAAAGTCTATAGCTCAGCTGTATAATTTAATGTGCTATTTGAAGACAAAAGGCCGAATGAGGACACTCTAAGGAGAATAAAAGCACTTTTGCCTTGGAGTTACTAAGTATCTGGATGAAAACACAGTAGGATCCATCCTTTGAAAAGAGAAGAATACAGTTTAGAAGTATGCTTCAATTATCTCCTATTTTCCTCAATAAGAATTTAGCAACCATAAATTCATTTTTCAGTGGTAGTCTGTTTTTGGGGCTAGTCAGATTCAAATGCTCCCTTTAGGCTAAGTAAAGTAGCATGATACTCGTGGCTAGTCATTCTCTACAGTAGGCATCAGTAAAGTATGGCCTGCAGACCACATCTGCCCACTGCCTGATTTTGTAAATAAAGTTTTATTGGAATCCTACTGAACTCATTTATTTTCACACTGCAGTGTGTTGAGTGGTTGCAACAAAGAATGTATGACCCACATGTCTCACAAAACCTCAAACATTTACTATTTGTCCCTTTTCAGAAAGTTTTCAACCTCTGCTTTACAGTTCTAGTTTTTAAAATCTCTGCTTGTATCTTCTATTGGTAATAATGTCTCTTCTAAGACAGAATTCAGATGGTTTAAATCCAACATTTGATAGAGCCCCAGAGAGAAGTAACTCCCTCTCACTTCCTCCCTTGCAACAAATGTTTTATGAGGATAGCTGTTTTCATGGTTGCTAAATGACTCAAACAAACCACTTCAGTGAAAACTCTTTGTAACCTGTACAGGCCACTGAGAGCGGCTTCATTTTCCAATGCTGAAAATAACCTTTGCATTCGTCAATTAATACACGTTTAGTGATGTGACTTGCTGAATTTTAATATATTTTTATCTTTTTTGAAGTGTGCTGATAAGGATAGGAGACAAAGAATGCCAGACTTAATATTTATCAAGTAGTTTAGTACAGAAATAATGCAGTGTTTTCTGTTCTAATATTTTCCCTACAGCTCCCGCATTTTGCTGATTTCTTGGCAGCAGTCCCACACTGACTCTGACAATGGTCTGTAATAACCTTTAGATCATTTTCTTATATCTATGATAATAACTCTCTGCTAACCATCCATTCCCTGAATTCATTTCCTTATACTTCACCTGCCCAAATGTACTAGTCCGCAAATGACACACAGCTCGCTAATGTAATCTACCCCTGGTCACTTCTTAGAACAATCTAATGTCATTTTCAGACTTGGAGATTTCACCCTGTTATCTTTCTAACAAATCAAAATGCTAGAACACTTTTTAATCCCAGTGCCTATCAGACTGAATACAGAGAAGTACCAGTTCCCAAATCCAGGATAAGATGGCCAATGTTTTCATAATAACTCAATATTTAAATAGGTGTGGGAGGGAAATGTGTCAAATAATTTTTTAAACTAAAAATAAGTTATGAATTCTGGTTTCCTCTTGCTTACACACATGCTTCATTCATTCATTCATTCATTCTTCATTCACCAGCCCCTATAATCTCAGTACCAAGCATCCACAAATGTAGTTTACTAAAAAAAAAAATTCCAAATCTGACTGAGGTAGAGCTTTTTTGTATGGTGTGATTTATAGCCTCCATCTGGGAAAAAATTATCATTCTTCATAAAATGCATACACATTTTTCTGATGGGTTTTAGTTAGATTAAGACCTTTTCTGAGAAGCTACTCATCCACTTAGCTGTCAGCCAAGAATCTAAAGACTCTAGGGGAGCTGGGTGGCTCAGTCGGTTAAGCAACTGACTCTTGATTTTGGCTTAGCTGGCAATCTTGCAGTTGGTGAGTTCGAGCCCCAGGGTTGGCTCCGCACTGATGGCACTGAGCCTGCTTGCGATTCTCTGTCTCCCTCTCTCTCTGTCCCTCCCCTGCTTGTGATCTCTCTCTCCGCCCCCCACCTCTCTGTCAGAAAAACATAAAAAATAAACATTTAAAAAAAACTTAAAAAAAGAATCTAAAGATTAAACAAACTTTATTTCCTTTTTGTATATATTCTATGAAAGGCCACCTACTACCTACTTTTGTTTTCTATCATGTCTCTTATCAAGAAAGAATTCTTTGACCTTGGAGAGGCCTCCCTTCCCTGCGGGTGGTAGTAGCCCAGCCACCAGGTGCAGCAGGTTTTGTAATAAAACTGACATTTGCTCATAACTGAACTGAGATTTGTCTTAAAACCTGAGTTGTCATCTCAGCCTTCTGTCCATCTCCTGGTTCTCTGATACAGGACCCACTGTGGTCCCCTTGATCCTCTGTCTCATCATTGGAATCTTCAAAATCTGTATGCAGATGAACCTGTGCAATGGGTCCTGAGGTGTGGTCCTTGGACCAGCAGCATCAGCATCACTTGGAAACCTGTTAGAAATGCACGTTCTCAAGCTCCACTGTAGTTCAGAAACTTGCAGATGGGGGGTGAGAGGGTGCAAGTGGGCAGGAGAGGGTGGGGCCCAGCAGTCTGTGATTTAACAGCTCTCAAGGGAAATCAGATGCACTCCAAATTTGAGAAACACCACCTTAGTGAATTTTTTTTGTTTTTATTTTAAACCTAGTTTTTGCATTAGATATACAATATGTCACATGTTTGTCCCTCCTTACATGCACCCTTTCTCACAGGTACCAGTAATCTTCCAGCTTCCAAAAACAGCCATAGGATGCCAGGGTCTCTTCTCACCCCATGGGCTATTGAATAAAGGCAAAGCAAGCATTCTTTCAAGGCTCTCTGCTGTCTCTTTCTCATACTGGGGGCCAAAGTTTTCACAGCATAATCAAGTGTTAGTGTTTTTTGTTCTCTCTCTCCATCTCCCTCCCTCTCTCATTGTACTTTTGCCCAGAATGCCTTCACAATCCTATTTACTTACAAACTACTGACTCTTGAAGATTTTCTTCAAGCCTCTCTTCTTCAGGAAGCCTTCCTGACCATGCTAGGTCAGTGTCATCTTAACATACCTAAATCATTTCCCTTGTCTCTTTACCACTCACCTTGCATTGATGACCGTCTGTCTTACTGAGCCGGCCAGATGCTCCCAGTGTGTGTATTGATTTCCTCCCGTGAGACTACAGCAAATTCTGTTTCATTCAGTTATCCAACATCATCCGTTGTTTTGCAACATGTATTCATTTATTTATTTAGTGAACATTTACAGAATACTGAGTATGTGCCAAAAAATGTGCTAAGTACTAGAAATGCAAAAGATAGGTGAGACCTTGGGAGCTTAATAAATGAATGGAAAATGGCATGGCTACTATGAATTTCTGCATTGTTGGAGTCATGAGCAGGCAACGGATCATGGCAGTTGGTAAAGCTGAAAAAGTGGAGGGACCAAATCACAGGAGGCCTTGCCTCCAACAGAAATATTTTAAAAAAAAATTTTTTTTTTTCTACGTTTATTTATTTTTGGGACAGAGAGAGACAGAGCATGAACGGGGGAGGGGCAGAGAGAGAGGGAGACACAGAATCGGAAACAGGCTCCAGGCTCTGAGCCATCAGCCCAGAGCCTGACGCGGGGCTCGAACTCCCGGACCGCGAGATCGTGACCTGGCTGAAGTCGGACGCTTAACCGACTGCGCCACCCAGGCGCCCCGAAATATTTTTAATAGTATCAGGAAGTCAGTGGGGAATTGCAGAAAGATCTTTAGCTCAAGAGTTAACATTAATCAGATCTGTTATTTTGTATAATGCAGATTACTTACTGAACACATAGTAATTACTTGAATTAAATAATGAGAATTTTTCATTATCGACTTGGAAGTATTTTTTTTTGGCAAGATTCTCTGATTTTTTATTGGCTTCTGTGTTTCTTACTTTGCACATAACCTATTACTGTAAGAGAAGTTTGTTTCCTCAATCACTTTTAATCAGTATGCTTAGGATGTGAAAGGGTAAAAGCCAACATTGGTTTAGTATCCATTTTATTCAAGACTGTGCCCTTTGAAGTTCTACAAAACTATCATTTCACAGATTCTTTTGCACATTGTAATAAACTATTAAATCCCCTTCTCTGCTTAGGCATCCTTTGTTCAAGTCCCTCACAGGAGGCAAATAGTGTTGTACTAATTCTTGTGGTCAGATAGGTGTGTGTCCAAGATCTGATGGAAGGTTGAGGCAAGAACACTTTGCCCCACTGGGGATTTACAAAAGGCTTCAGAAAGGAAGAAGGGCTGGAGGGCATGTGAAAAAAAGATTCAAGTTCACCAGGAAAAAATATATTAGGATGTATAAGTACCCACCCTACTTCTTCCATCCAAATCTTTTCCAAAGGTTTCCCGCTTCTTAATTCTCTATATTGATTATTTTCATTCTGCCAACTGATATAAAAAGCAAAAGAAAACACTTGTATTGGAAACCCAGGGAACATGTGTCATAGATACTCAAATAAACCTGCATTTTCTGTGGTGGAATTAAGATATACTGAAGATATATTGAACCCTAAGGGGTTGCCTCTGTGGAATAGGGAAAAATAAAACAAAATGTTAAAAACCTGAAAATCAGTGAATGTAACCTAAGCTACAGTAGATTTCATGTAAGAGTTTAAACATTTGATTGTCAGCATTGAAAATGATCATTTCTGTTAAGAATGTGGACTAATATTTAAAAGTTGCTGTACACTTGTCACATCAAATAGGAACATTTAGCCAGTTGGTGACTCTATCAAGTAAAACTTGAATTTTATTTACATATTTAAATTTAATGTAGTCGGACAAGCTGTTGATAATCTACCCAGGTAACTGCCTTTAAAATGTGATAACCATGTGTCCTGGATTTCCAGCGTATTCTCAATGTCTAATCTTTTGTCTTTAGTATCTACAGATACATTCTAACTTATCATATTCCATATTCTATAGCTTGGCCAGGAAAATGTCATTACTTTATTAAAAGGCACAAAACCCCTCACCTACTCCCCATTAATTTAAGCTTTCACAAACACATTTTTTCCATCTTAGGATATTCTACTATGATTTCACTAATTCAAAATGTGTAAGGGGAGTCCCTCTTCAAAGTAGTAAGCAATTTTAAATTAATAACCAAAAAGAGATACAAAATTATTTTTATTTCATATCAATTTGATGCCACATGTTACCATGTGATTCTACAACTTGATAGCATTCCATGGGGAGTTTCAGTGTTCCGAGGTAGAGAAGATGACAGAATGTATTTATCCCTGTTTCTCATTTGAGGAAACTGACATTCAGGGATTAGGTTTCATTAACCACCACTAATTTAATTCAAGAAGTGGGGAATCAGAACCAGAACTTGGGTTCTACCTTCTGTTATTTTATATCGTAAAAACAAAACGTTACCAACTAGAATGTGAATCAATCAGATAACTACCTCATTATTAAATAAATATGTGTATACGAGAAACCATACAATAAAATATATGGACATTAACTTGAATGATGTACTGCGAACAGTGCACATAAATATGCTTCAAATCCGTTGGATGCAATTCAAGAGCCCCAATAAAACACAAAGACAATTTACAGTCTCCAGCACCAACAGGTAAAGAGATATTGAAGCAGCTCATGAATGTGTTTCCTATTTCACTTTATTAATTACATGAAACTCTCATTTTTCTGAGGGTTCTGTAAGGGACATTACTTCTGTTTTAGATTGGAATTGATTTTGCTTTCATCTGCATCATTTAATTTGTTCAAAAAGTCTCAGTGATGGTGGTATCAGGAGGAAGGATCCTCAGTAAAATCAAGAAAAGTTAAATTAAAACTCAGGAATATCTTGAAGGAGAAATTTTTCTTTTTCACATTTTCTCTGTTAGTATATACAAACAGAGAGGCCAGGATAAAAGGCAATGGGTCTGTTACAGAGGAAAGATAGATGAGGAAAAATTGTGAAAATATGCCAAGTAAATATTAAGAGATTTTGAGTGAAGGCTGAGGAAAAACCAAAGTGGCAGTAGGACAGAAGCTATAAATTCACTTTCTTTGGTTTTCAGTCATTCATGGAGTGATTTATTCTTTCATTCATCTCCTAATTTAAAAATAAGTTCTATTGAGGGCTCAGCCTCTACTCTTTCCAAATAAAACCTTCAAGCTCTTAAGAAGTGCTTAGCATGGGATCTAAGACAATTTAAGAGTTTCTAAAAATAGCATGAAATGCCACTTTTGCACATGGAGAAGACTGGCATTTTCTCTGTGAGGAAACAAAATATGTCCAAGAATCCAATTCATCAGGTCCATATAATCCACCAACATTCTTCTCAAAAAGATGAAAATGAAAAAACCAAAACACCCCACTACAGGTGGTTCCGATGATTAAACTTAGTTTAGTGAACACATTCATGTTTTTCAAGCCATCATGAAATAGGCCAAGCTTGGTTTTGGTGCCTTCCCCACTTTCCTTCACGTGAATATTTCTCAGCTCTACTTCAGCGGCCTGTCACATAGATGTCTTCCCATTCTATGTCTGCACAGCCCCATTCTTGGGATTATTCCACCAAGAGACTGTCGAATGCCTCACCCCATTACCGTTCTTTTTTCTCCAGAGCCTCACTAAATGTCCAGCACACTGGAGGTTCTGTGTAATATGATTTCCTAGAATGCTCACACATGAGAATAAGTTAAGCTCAGTCTGCCTGGCTTCTTGTTTAAGCACAATGGATTAGCACATCAGCTATCACTAACTTGAAGATAGCCCAATTTCACACATGCAGCCAAATATAAAATTTGTCCTGCCATATAAATAAATTAAATACAAAGACTGCATCTACACTCATATGTCACTTTCTTTAGCTTGTACATCTTCCTGTATCCTATTTCTAAATACCTCACTTCAAAAGGTTGGAAGATACAATACAGATCAACAAATGGGTCATAGGATTTTTAAAAAGAGAAACTAAGGTATTAGCAAGGGAAGAGAAACAACGATTTGTTAGAGAATCTTTCTCTGACACTGTGTGTAGCATATAGTTGTCAAATCAGCCACCTATAGGCCCAATGCCTCAGGCTTTCAGAGCCGGCACTATGCCTGAGGCCAAAGGGAAAAAAAAAATCAAGGGAAGATCTTATCAGAGCCAATTCAGTGAGAGAGTACAGCTGAAAGGGACATATCAGGCTGGATTTGAAAAGTGCTAGACAGGCAGAGAATAACCAGGAGATTATTGCTGATTCCCACAACTTCTGACACAAGGTTAATATGCTGGTTATGGATGTTGCTGGAAGGGGATAAACTGAATTAAAACCATCTTTCCATTCTAAACTTTGACTTTGATGTATCATCCTCTGCATGGGCTATAACCTAGAATTGCATAATATGGAAAAATTTTTTAAACCCCTCAAAACGTTGAATTTCTGAGAATCAACCACAGACGGGAAATCCAAACATTGGGAATTTCTAGGATCTCTCTTCTATCCTAAGTACTGTCTCCAAACTAAATACTCCACTATATTATAACTACATTGAGTTTGGTAGTCATTCGTGCAACAAGCATTGGTTAAATGCCTACAGTCCTCCTTGCCAGAATTGATAAATACTTTCAAAGGAACACACATCTCCAACATTTTACACATAATTGCAGACAGGGCCATGAATTGGGACATGGTGAAGTCCATTTTCTAAATGTTGCTAAAGGAACATGTGCCCTCCTCTGAAAGGAAGGATCTGGCCCAGAGAAGTCAAGTCAAGCAGAAATGCCAAGTGGGTCTCCAGGTGGATTCTATTATTAAGTCTGCAAGCCTAGCCCTCACTCACTCAAGTTATGGGCCTGAAATGAACAAAAGGCAAGGTTTTGCTCAGGTCAGAGGCTAACGAATATGTGGTAAATTATGAAAAAGAACACCAAAAGAGATTTCTCAAAAATATAACTCAAGAAGGTGATAGGTCAAACCGTGACCTCTCTCCTCTCAGGAACCAGCTGTTACCTACTTTCTCTGCTGGGCTGAAGAGCGCCGGGTGCAAATCACAGCCACGATCACTACCACCAGCACTGTGATGACGCCAACGGTGACCACAATGATTACAAGCAGGTTGCTGTTCTTTTGAGGAGTGACACTGCCGTGTGGGGGGTGCATCTGGCCAATGGGTGGCTCTGGGAAAAGACAGGCAAATGGAGATCAGATTTAGGGGTTGTGAAAGCTCCACATTTATCAAGCTGTTAAGGATGTGAATGTTCCTATAGTTCCGGGCATTCTTGAAGCTGGGGAAAAAAGCAATGAAAAATGAGAGGAAAGATCTATGTTACCTCCCCAAGAAGAAAATTAAATATATGTCCACACAAAATCCTATACGGAAACATTCATAGCAACACTATTTAGAATAGCCCAAAGTGGAAGCAATCCAAATGCCCATTGACTGAAGGATGGATAAACAAAATGTGGGGCTTCCATACAGTGCAATATTACCCAGCCATAAAAGGGAATGAGGACCTGATACATGCTATGGCATGCCTTATACCTTAAAAATGTTACTCTAAGTGAAAGAAGCCAGACACAAAAGGTTAATATTGTACGATTCCACTTATACAAAATATCCAGAATAGACAAATCTGTAGAGACAGAATGTAGATTAGTGTTTGCCAGTGGATGGGAGGAATGAATGGGGAAGGACAGCGAATGGGTACAGGGTCTCCCTTGGGGATGGTGAAAATGTTCTGGAATTAGACAGTGGTGCTGGTGGCACAACCTTGTGGATGTAACTAAAAACCACTGACATCGTACACCTTCAGAGGGTGAATCTGTAGCACGTGAATTATTTCTCTTTTTTTTTTTTTAAAGAATTAACCTGTCATATTGAGTAGAAAGTGGGGACAGGAGGAAGGCTACTTTGTACTACGAGTATTCCAGGGTTATGAGAACCACAGGAGGCTATGCTTTATGAGAAATCACTATTTATTCGAGGGTGTGAAGGACAAACTATTTGACTCCAATCACTTACAATTTATTTCCATTTTTTTAAGGAAGCTATCTATAAAGCTTTAATTTTATATTTAATTTTCAACCTATTAAAAGTGTATGAATCCCACTTAAAAGCTGTCACTTGGTTCAAAAGAGTGTCATAAAATCCTGATATGAATGTTCTCTTGTCTTGCAGTAGTACCTCATGGTAGACAATATTTAGGTGAAAATAACAGACAAGACATTTTTTGTTATAATTTGCTTAGGTAAACAAGAATGGCTAATGACACCTTAAATTTCTTTCTTTAAATATTCAGTAATCAATTAGAAATATTATGTCCTATGTTACGTTATTCATTAGAAGTAACAACGTTTAAAAGGTAAACAGTAGCTTGTTTTATTTATAAATTAATTTAAAGGGGTGCCTGGGTGGCTCAGTCGGTTAAGTACCTGACTTTGGGTCTGGTTGTGATCTCACCGTTCATGAGTTTGAGCCCCACATCAGGCTCTCTGCTGTCAGCACAGAGCCAGCTTGGGATGCTCTGTCTCCCCCACCCCACCCCTGCCCTAACCCCCTCTCTCTCCCACTCTCTCTCAAAAATAAACAATTAAAAAAAAAGAAGGGTGCTTGGGTGGCTCAGTTGGTTAAGTTGTCTGACTTCAGCTCAGGTCATGATCTCACCGTTCATGAATTTGAGTCCTGCATTGGGCTCTCTGCTGTCAGCGCAGGGCCCAGTTTGGATCCTTTGTCCCCCTTTCTCTGTCCCTCCCCACCTCATTCGTTCTCTCCTTCTCTCTCTCTCTCTAAAATATAAACATTTAAAATATACACATATAGGGGCGCCTGGGTGGTTCAGTCGGTTAAGTGTCCATCCGACTTCGGCTCAGGTCATGATCTCACAGTCCGTGGGTTCGAGCCCCAAGTCAAGTTCTGTGCTGACAGCTTGGAGCCTGGAGCCTGCTTCAGGTTCTGTGTCTCCCTCTCTCTGGCCCCTCCCCGCTTGTGCTCTGTCTCTCTCTCTCTCTTTGTCTCTCTCAAAAATAAATAAAAACATTTAAAATATATACTTAAAAATTAATGTAAAAAGTCACAGAAAGCAATGATTTTGTATATTTTCCTAGACCTAAGTTTGAATGTGCTTCTTTAACAAGCTATGTTAGCTTTTTATACCTCCTGAGTGAAGTATTTAGGCCTTTTACACCCTCAGTGACTTTGTCTGCAAAATGGAAATAATACTTATTTTTACAGGTATTGTCAGAATTAGAGAAAATACATACAAAATGACCATCTCAGCACCTGACAGGGAATAAATCAAAATCAAAACCAAAACACTATCTTTTGACAAGTTATCTAAGAATCATTGTTTTTTTGAAACAATAGTCACCTAAATTTAAATTATTGCTGATTCATTGTTATTGGAAAAATATTAAGCACTTCTGATATAACTTGAATCTCAGGGGAGGGACTCATCAAAAGTGTTTAAATAGCACTTTCTGTTAAACATTCTCTTATAAGTGAAAGAAATAAGATACCCTTGAAGTAATTTTTACATTTACTGCAAAGGAATGAGGCAAGTAATAAAAGGTCAGAACTTTCTGTATCATAGTTTTACTTACAATTTAAAAAGTCATTTTACAGTAGTATCTCAATATGCCCTTTCTGTGCTTAATAAATTAATTGATTGGAATAAATTAACCTTTTATGTGAGAACTTACAATGAAGACAGTTGGAGATATCGTGGATTTTTATTAGCATGACTTCAATTTAACAGTTCACCATTTCTGACAAACTTAGTTTCAGTCATACAGAGCAGTACACCTAATGAACATTTTTAAAACCTTGTAAACTAGAATTTTTCAAATTTCTACTCATTTCTTTTTCCTCCCCACCCAGAAAGACATCATGTTTCAAGTCTGAAAGCAATGACTCTGGACTTTGCTGAACATGAATGAGATTATATCGATGCCATTTGCCTTAGAGAGTTAGGGATCATGAGGACTCCCATTATAAATCTTTGATACCAGGCCTTTACGCCTTCCTCATAAAAGTTCCCATCAGTTTGAAAGTTGATATTCAAGGTCTTTCATTAATTTCCCCATCTCAATTCCAAGGCTGAACAATCAGAATATTTGACATCAATGGGCAGTTAAGAAAGTCAAGTGGAATGGAATCTTTTGATGTCGCTGACCCTCATTATCTGTGGTAATTTGTTCTGTAGAGTTGCTGTAAACACTGAATTAAGGAATACTAAGTATTGCTGCTGGAGGCAATGCAGTGTTAGGTTCCTGGGAGCCTCTGGTTACAACATTTTTATCAATCAATATATAACCTTGTTTTATATGTGTTTCTTTTTAAAGACACTTTATTTAATACATAATGTTCATTCATTGACATTGAACTCACAGTCAACAACATCATAACTCATGCTTGAGTGAAGCTTAATTAACACGCACATTTTCTCCATAAGCTACAGCATACAGCCTTTTGCATGTAGGAACAGTAAACAGCACTTCAGCACTACATTTAAGGCCACTTTAAACCCTGAAACCACCACTAAAAAATGCACAAAAATGTAAAAAAAAATTGGCACTACATACACTGTAGAAAGGACGCTTGTTTACACTGTGAGAGCTGAAACAATAAGGCAGAGGGTCATCTTGTTTATTTCAGCTGAGTTCGTGAGCACTGGGCTACTCAAACTTTTGGCTGCTCTGCGCATGTCCACAATGACCATAAAAGCATTACAGGTATTGATTTTGGTGGTTAAAAATAAATTCTAGCAGTAAGTGAATTCACAATAATAATCTGCAAATAATGACAATCAACCATATATTTGAACACATCAAAAGACTGTTGCAAATTAGGGAAAATGTTAGAGCTCATCAATCTAGATCACTACAGATAAGAGTTCTGGAAGACAGCCTGACTCCAGAAGAGGCAAGATGACATTTGCTATCTTTTGGGCTTCAGAGGGGAAGCTTCATGATGTAATTCAGAGATTTGCAAATATCCTTCTGGACACTGTGATTATTTCATGAGATAATGGATGCAACACACTGGCCACAGGCCCTGACACAGGGTTGGCACTCAATAGACATTATGAAGCGCTTCAATATTCATTCTATGTGATCTTTCCAACTTAAAGAAAAATATAGTGTCCTGATACATCTGTTCCTGTTGTTACTAAAATAGCTTGGGTATCCAGTGTCTTGGTAATCAAAGACTTAGGTGCGTTTCATTAAAATTGGTGAGAAGAGAATTAAATTTTGAAAAGTCACATGGGCATTCCATCCATTTTTTATTTTCATAACGTTTGATTGCCATAAAATGTTTCAACCTTTTTCTACTACATTTAATAAAAATAAATATATACTTCATAATCTTATGGGCCTAAAGTCTCAAGTAATAATTGGAAAATTGGTTTCATGAAATAATAATGTCTTTAATTTTTAGAGTATTTGGGAGAGAACAGATCCAATGATTGCTTGGGACTAAACTTCTTTCCTACATTTGCAGTCTTCCCTGATAACAATTTTGTTATTATAACACTTTGAGCTCAACATATGTCTCAATAATTTTACAGGTCTTTGAATTTGAACAGAAATTCCTATGGCATTGAATATTTCAAAGCATCTCCCCCTGAAATAAAGTGCTATATAGTCAACCAGCTGGAAGAAACTTTACAGATAATCTAGCCCAATGTTCCCTAAAATGAAATATTAATCAGCATTATGGGGTTGGGAGGAAGTTCCTTGGTCAATTAAGTTGGAAAACATATTTCCTTTCTCAAATCTCAGAATTTTGAACATGCTAATGTGAACTGTGAATTGCTAGGAGAGATAGGGCAGGCACAGTAAAGAATATACCCAATTATTCTAGAAAAATGTACTGAAGATCCAGTTAGGTGCCTGGGATATGACGCTGTGATCCGAACATGGATGGACCTTGAGGGCATTATGCTAATGAAATAAGCCAGACATAGAAAGACAAATCTACATGATATCACTTGTCTGTGGAATCTGAAAAAGCTGAACTCATAGAAACAGACAGTAGTAGAATGGTGGCTACCAAGACTGGGGGTTGGGGGAAATGGGGAGATGTTGGTCAAAAGGTATACACTTCCAGTTATCAGATGAACAAATTCTGGGGTGACAATGTACATCATGGTGATTATGGTTAATAATACTGTACTATATACTTGAAAGTTGCATAGATTACAAATCTTAAATTTTCTCATTACAAAAAAATAAATGGTAATTATGTGATGTGATGGGGATGTCAGCTAACACTATGGTGGTGATTGTTTTACAGTCTATAAGTGTAGCAAATTAACAGATTGTACACCTTAAATTTATACAGTGTTATATGTCTATTATACCTCAGTAAAGCTGGGGAGGGGGATGGTGATGGGCAGAGAAAATTCATGAAAGGATTCAAGCAGCCTAAAAGAAAAATATAAGAGGTATATACATACAGTTGTGATGTAGCCTTCAGCCTGCCCAACTAGTTAGAACAGAGGAAAAAATCAATATATATTAAATGGCCTATCTTTTCCATTCCTAAAACATGTACCTTGTCTGGGTCATTTCTCACCTGGGATCAACCCATAGCTCTTACTAGGAAGAATGAAAACCCCATTTCTGAGCTATTTTTCTGGAAGAACAGAGAGGGAGCAATAGCCAGGCTATCGAACCACTAAAACGTATTTATAGGGCCATGCTTATATTGTTTCATAATAATTTGCATGTCATTGTCTTATACATTGTGTGGTCTGAGAACAGTTTCCAAATTAGAATTGGAAACTACTGGGGAGGCACCCGAGTAGGAGGATCCTAGGCTTGCCTCCTCCCAAGAACACAACTAGGTAAGTATCAAATTAGAATATTGTGATTGCTCCCCCCTCACACCCCTCAAAGAGGCATGATTGTTGACTTCATGGAGGTTACAACTTACTGGAAAAGATGTATGAAACAGATCATGAAACAAATATAAAATTAAAACTATAATTGGTATTTTTAAAAAGTAGAGTTCAAAAGAAAGATGCAATATGAGAACATAACAGTTCTTGGAGGAGAAGAGAGGTCATGAAAGGCCTCATTACAGAAGTAACATGGAGGCAGAATCATGGAGTATCCTAGGAGTTAGCTCCTCTTTCTTTACAAAGGAACTGAGAGAAGATCATATGTCTGGAACATTGGGAGCAAAAGGGAAATGGCACAAAATGAGGCTGGAGAGAGAAACAAGACCCAGTTCATTCAAGAGCCCTGTAGGTCACATTCAGTTATTCTCAGTACAATCACAGACCATTTAAGGGCTTTCAGGAAGGAAGATGTTGCTGGTGAAAGCAGAGAGACCAGCTAAGAAGATGTTAACATTCTCCAGGTGAGAAGGAGTGATAACTTCAACTGAAATGGTGGCCATGGCAGTCAAGCAAAGTAGACAGGTGCAAAACACAATCTGAGAATGAATAATCAAAAGCAGATTGCATATGGAGGAGGAAAAAAGGAAGCATCGGGCACGTTTAGACTTAAGTGATTGTCCTATGTCTGAGATGAGGGAGAGGGTGAAAGACCAAGAAAGGAAAAACAAAAGCTCAGTCTTGACTATGTCAGGGTTGAGATCTTATGATAAATTATAAAGAGGCAGCTAGAAGGTCTGGGTTAAAAATATAAATTTCGGAGCTGGCACACAGATGGGAGTGGACAAGGTCACCGAATCAAGAGTATAGAGTTAGTGGAGATGCTTTCTCAAGACTAACACCTCTAGTATTCAGGTAAAAGGGGAGAACCAGGCAAAAGAGAAGTGAGTGGCCAAAGTTCCCAATACTTATGTGACCATGCACCATTTTTTCTCAGAGCTTCTCATGGGACCCATTTACCTTGGAACAACCTTTGGGGAATTGGTGATCTAGATCAGCGGTTTTTAACTGAGGAGATTTTGCTCCCTAAGGGGAAATTTGGCAAAGTGTAGAGGTATTTTTGGTTCTTAAAACATGGTAGAGGGGAAATACCCTTGGCATGTAGTGCATAAAAGCCAGGGATGCATAGGATAAGCCCCACAACAAAAAATTATCCAGTCTCAAATAACAATAGCTCTGAGGTAGAGGAATCCTGATCTAGCTTAACATTTTCTATGTTCAGATGAAAAACTAAGATCCCAAGAGTTTAAGTGACTTGATTCACACAGTTCTAATCCTTGGCAAAGTCGTATTAGAACCTGGGGGTTGGTATTAGTCTGGGATCTTTCAAATCATTTGCGATAGATAATGGTTGGACGGCAGGTAGGCAGCGCCCCTTATAGACTAAAACTTGATACCCTGGACCACTCCAATTACCTTTCTATGAATGATGTAAAGTTTTATTTCTGGACCTTTCCTTTGGCATTAAGGTGTCTGTTGAGTGCTTACAATAGCTCACCAACCTCAGAATGATCATTTCATGCAAATATGGAAGAGCTTTTATGTCTATTTTATTTAGATTACTTAAAATATTACTGCATTCTGAAAGTAATAAAATAAAAGGTTTTAAGAGTAAGGGTCAAGTCATGATCTTTTCTCCCAAACACACAGTGTAAGGCATATTTTACAGAACACCTAATATGATTCTGAATATCTAAAAATTAATGATATTGATTTTTAGAAATATTTCACCAAAGCATCAACTTATCAAAGTTAATTTGGGTTTTAAAGGTTGAGATCAATACAACCACATATTTATAGGGATTATAGATCTCTTAACCAAAATTACTAATTTTATAAATTACACACAGATCCATCAACAAAAAAAATTGCTGATTTATCTTTCCCAATGAGAACAGCAAGATTGAAGTGATTTTCAGTGTTGTATTCATACAAATAGAAACTACAAAATCACATTTTCAGAAGTTGAAGATTTTCCTGCTTTGAGACTGTGGACCACAAAATTGAATACACCATAAAAGTAAAATACTACCATATCAGTACCTATTAGCTTTGATTCTATCTGTCATAAGAAAATAATTTAGGAAGCCTCTTCAGTTTCCTCAATTTAATTAAGGGCTTACAACTACAAGAGTAAACATGAACTATAGCTTTGTTTTTATTTGAATTCCAAGAGTGCATTTTTAAAGAGTGGCATGCTGTAAGAGAAAGTAAGTGACTAGTGAGGTCTAAATTTATTTGAAACTAGCTTGAGGATCCCGACAATAAGCCATTATTCTATTATAATTCTTTGAAGGATGAATACAGGAAGTGTAGGGAGAGATAGGGAAACTCTAATTCTGTCACTCTAAGGGGAGATATATGAAAATTTCCTGGTGTATGAGGTTTAAAAGCTCAGATTTTAAAATGTTTTTGTTGACTCAGCCTAGGTTGGGTGGGTTTGGAGTTTTATCAGTCAAGGTTTCATTTGTACATTGGATTGGAAATTATAACCCTTCTTAAGGCATAATAAGACATTAGCAGAACTTTAATTAGAAAGGTAGGGTTTTTCAGATGCCTTTGCTGATTTGCTCGTAATAACCTAAGCTAAAGTCAAATTACATATTTACCATCATTTATCAGTTAGAAAAATAGAATGGGAAACAGATTGAGTTTGCTCTCCACCATCCATGTCTCTTAGAGGTTATCAATTCAATCAAGTAGCCTGTAATAATTTGTGATTCCAGTAAAGATTCTAGAAATGATTCAGGTGCTTTGTTCATCCCATTCATTTAACATGAAACACCTAAAACATCATTATGTGTTGCAGAAAATTGAGAAGGGGTGATGGGCAATGATCTATCTAAACTGGTTCAAAGTCACTGGCTATTGTTCCTCTATTTTATCTTCATGACTTTCTCTAGTGATATAATGTATATCAGACTAATTTAATTGCAATTATTTTTCTGACTAGGAATCTTAAATGGCAAAAAAAAAAAGAATACAATAACATGCATTCCCATCAATTACTATAATTCTTTTCATCTGAGATCTGACTCCTGTGAAAAGTTCTTGTTGACTTAACCTGTTAGCATCAAATTTGGTCTGGGGTTTCTTTTCAGAAATCTCACTTTATTTTGAAGGGCAAATTCAAATAGTCAATACCAAACTTTCAAACTTGATCCAAAATTAGGACTGCTATATTTAGTAATTAAAAATACAGGAGGCTCAATCAAATTTCAGTTATTTGTAGTCACCTATACATGTGCACCTTGAGATGCATACATACATTGAAATGGAAATTTCTTGCAATATTTTCCTTTATCTCATATATATAGGTGATTAGAAAGGATTCAAATTTTCTGGCCTCCTGTATTTTTACTTGCTAAACTTGAAAATTCTATTCAAAATTAGAGTTCTTCAGGACATGTCGTTTAAGAGAATGCCTAGTTTTATGTTTGTGGCTTACACTTGCTCCACCTTTAACATGCATGACCACTGCTTATTAGAGGGTAGAAACAGCGAAGGGACAATTGTTCCTTCTCAATTAACTGTTCTGGCTCTCTCTTAATTTCTTGGCACTCTGTCTCTTCAAAAAACACCATCCTGTGCCAGTATAGATAGTCAGCCCTTAGCTGCGGATGAATTCCATTTTGAAACTCTCTGTAGAAACCATATCTGAAAATCAGCTCTGCAGGATGACTCTAAAAAGGGGATCATGCTAATTCTTGGCATGGACTCTAAACCTAGAACCCATCTCAGGGCAAAAAACACTACAATGTTATTTCCCCACACGATTTCAATGATGACCTTCTTTTACCCTCCTTCATATCCCTGAGATTTTTCTCACTCTCTTTCATCTTCCTGAAGCGTATTCCTCTGCCTTGTCCACCTGGGTAATTCCCCCTCTTCATTTGTTGTTCCTGTGGAGGTCTAGTTTTCAATCTGTGTGCATAGTTCATAGCAAGCACCTTGCACACAGTGATGGCTTAGGGGCATTTCTAACTGATTACTTGAATGCATGAAGTGTGTTTGGCATATTGTTGACTCTTGAGATAAAATCTGAAGCAAAAGAATGAGTTGATAAAACTTGCACAGTTTTGGGAAGGGAACCATCATTATCTAAACCTATTGAAGGAACATGCTCTTCGTCTGTTTTCAGTCCCAACACATCCCTCCTCTCAACTTTCTGTTGTGAGCTTCCTAAAGTGTCCCTTGTGTGTCTGAGAGCCTGGAAACTATCAGATCCAGGCACCAGCTATAGAAGGTGTCTAATCCTCAAATACCTATAGGAGACAATAATGTTACTTGATGTGGGTAGAGGATGTGTATACAAGACAATAGGAGGTGGTGAGGACTGTAGCAACCTGGAGAGAGCATTCTGGGTACAACCTTAGACAGGTATGATTGGAATATATTTAGGAAGCTTAAATGTAAGAACTTATACTTATCTGGTTAAGTAAACTGCATTAATAGCAGAAGAGGGTATGCCTGGTAATTAGAAAAGAAGTCAACAGGTAAATATATGTTCCTGAATCCAATACTGGACAGAGGAGGGATGCTGAGCCTTTAAATGGAGCATCTGGTCTACTGCACATACATACATGTCCTCTTTGAGAAAATAGGTGCATTAGGTTATCATTACCTATAATAGGAAATAATCACTTAGCTGAACCCCTTATTCCAATTTCTCACTCAGTAAGCAACTTTTAGATTGCAATTTGGCTTCCCATATGGATTTTTGTTTTTATTAAAAAAATTTTTTTTAATTTTTATTTATTCTTGAGAGAGAGAGACAGAGCACGAGTGGGGGAGGGGCAGAGAGTGAGGGAGACACAGAATCCGAAGCAGGCTCCAGGCTCTGAGCCATCAGCACAGAGCACGATGTGGGGCTCAAACTCACAAGCTGTGAGATCATGACCTGAGCCGAAGTCGGAAGCTTAACCGACGAAGCCACCCAGGTGTCCCAACCCATATGGATTTTTAAATAGAAGAGCATTCAAATGAATATTTATCTATTCAGAAATCAAATTTTTCATGAAAACCTGCTAAAATTGTTGTATAAACATATTGTGTTATTTTCATAAAATAAAATACTAGGAGTATTTGTAAACACACAGATGAATCTTAAAAACAAAATTAAAGATGAATGCAAGATGCAACTAGATACGTATCCTATGATGCCATTTTTATAAAGTGATAAACATGTATAGTAATATTATAATGTTTAGGGATATATATCTATATAGTAAAAACCATATTTGGGAGAGTGGTTACATCAATGGGGAATGGAGGAAATGGTGGAGAAGCATGTGATAAGGCAGAGATATATAACAGATTTCAATTATATGTTGAATATTTTATATTTTAACCTTGCTGATGAGTACACAAGTTTTCATATTTGTGTTTTGAATGTATGAACTATATATCTAGCAAACCAAACCAAACAACAGCAACTGAACAAATTTTTAAAAACCTATGAAAGGAACTTATCATATATACATCAGTCCCTTAGAAGTTTGGCTTGTATTAATTCATTCTCCCAAAGTTTCTGTTTCAGCAAAACTGAGGACAAGATCTTAGAAGACAGCTCCAACACTAACACCAACTGCTCTTCTGTGCAGTGCTAGATATTATTTCTGGCTGACCCTGAAGCGTATGAATGGTCTATCAGGATGAGCAGAAATAAACGTTTAATCCTTAGAGTGTGAAGAAAAATTAGCAATAAGTTGCTAAAGGATTCTGAAGAGTAAATTCTCTAAGCAAAAATTCTTAGTGACTTCAGTTTAGGAAACTAAGTGGGTTTCAGTTCAATCTCCCTTAGAGATCACGTTTCTCTAATAATATTAAATTTTTGGAGACATTTTATTCCTTTATTTTTTTAATGTGAGAGAGAGAGAGTGGGAGAGGGACAGAGGGGAGGGGACAGAGGATCTGAAGCAGGCTCTGTGCTGACACAGTGAGCCTGATGTGGGGTTCGAACTTGCAACTCGTGAGATCATGACCTGAGCTGAAGTCTCAACCGACTGAGCCACCCAGGAGCCCCTGGAAACCTTTGAAATACATATAACACTTTAAAATTTAGATATTATATTATTAACAACTCTGAATCATTTATAAAATTTTCCATGCTTGAACTTTTCAACTATTTTGTGCACTCAACTCTCATTGGCATTATCTCCTGGTAGAATGTACTACAGGTTTGCTAATAACTTCATATTTCTTTTTTATATATATAACTTAATACTTCTATTACCCCACTAAAATCCTAGGTCTGGGATTCTTAACACTTTCAGTAAGTAAAAAAATTGCCTCAGACACTCTAGAATTAACCATTTAATTAATATAACTAATCCAATAGAATCTAATTGATAGACTTACCATTGAGAGTGCTTCTATCAATCAAATTAGTATCAACTGGCCAATAACCTCCATCTCCATGACGACCTATTTGTTGGGAAAACATATCAGCATGTTAGTGGATATACAGCATGAAAGCATAATGAAACAGACAAAAATAATAAATATTTTAAAACACACACACAATTGAACAAGGTATTTTGGCTACTTCAAAGAAAGTCTGAGACTATTAATACCATTATGTTTTGTGAAAAAATGTTATTTTCTATGTGTCAAAAAATCTGTCATGAAAATAGACTCTTTTTTACAAAAAGCTAAATTCAATTCCTCTTTGAAAAGTTGTCCCCACTTTTTTTTCTTCCAATCTCCTTATAAAAGTGTCCCCAGAAGGTACAGCAGTGGTTTGAGTCCCAGTGTAACATCTCAGAACAGAAAGGGTGCTGGCCATGGCTCCTAGAGAGGCAGACCCCCACCTCTTTCATGCTGCAAGAGGTCCATCCATCTGACACGACTTTGTGGCAAATTATCATTATTACCCTACAAGGGGACTGCACATTTTGTCTTATAACTGGGTTTTGAGCAGTCCTTGTGGTATGTGCAAAACAGGTGCCTGGGAATGAGATATTAGATACAGAGTCAAGAATGGGGTTATGGCACAGCTCACATACCTGTTCTGAATTTTTCTTAAAAACACAGCAGGGAAGAAAGAAGGCTTTTTTAACACCACATTATTGGAAGCACTGCTTTCCAGTAGGTGTGCAACAGTTGTAAAAGCAGTATTGAAGAGAATTGAGCCAGAAATAACCAGAATTGTGGTATCATCCAAATTTAATTAATGATATTTCACCACAGGTGATACCTTTTTCTATTGGTACATTTGTGGAACTGTAATTAGTTTTTTTAGATTTTGAATTCTAGAATGTCTATTAAGTAGAAAATTTATAAGAACACATTTGGGAGTTGAATTTATATGCAAACACATAGAAGAATACAGCTAATATTCCATTTCTTCACTTCAGAGAGTTATTTCTGTGAGCAGTTAGAATCAGTGGATGACATAGAGGAAGCCACCTGAGGCACTCAGCTACAATAACATAGGATGTTTTCTCACATTGCTTAGATTTTATTTTTCTTCTTTTAAGTCCTGCTCTTGTGACATTCTTTGGCATCCCAGACACTCCTCTTGCTAAAGCTTTCTCAAGATCCCATCATTTTATTTGCAAAACAGTTGTGAGCAACAAACCCGAATCTTGTTAACAGACTATATGTTCAGAATTTTAAAAATTCCTTTCATATCAAGTCCGAGCTGAAGTTAGGATATCAAGCTTCCAACAAGCAGTGCATAAATTAATCCAATCACACCATAATCTGTTTTCAGTATCAATTGGTAAATTTACAATCTGCTGGCCAGTGACTGTGGTCTCCCGTAAGGGTAGGCAGGAGAGAAGCAAATGAAATAAGCAGCCATTGGGAACATTTTGGTGGGCTGACTAAAATGTGCACAAGCCTTTTCCCAAACACCTTCCTTGTGTGACTCTGATACATTTGGGTTTCAATAAGCAGAGGATAAACTTTGCCCACGGGACACGGTAAGATCAATGTTGGAAGAAATGAAGCGAGACAGAAGTTCTGTATGAATATTAAGGTAGCTTTTCTCACATCTGAAAGCAACTAGATTGCAAAGCAATCAGCCAAAAGAGATGCTAACAGTGCCATCACTTAGGCCAGTAAAGCAATAAATGATTCCTGGTGGGAGTAATCCTGTATTGGCTGGAAATTAGGTAAATAGTCTGTGGAGGATTTTCCTTTTCCTCTAGCATCCGGACAAATGTCTTTTTAATGAAGTTTCTCAGACTCCCAGCTAGTTTGTGGGAAGATGCAGAAACAAGCCCACAAGCACATCCATATATTACTCAGACATAAAGCTCTATGGGTACAGCACCCCCTGGATTTAGCGAGGCTATTGATTACACTGTGAATTTCAAATAGGTAGGAGAAAACCAGATGTTCTATGGTTAGGCTCCATGTCAGATAAAGGAATTCAGGACATCTTTCTAAATAAGAGAGGGCAGCTTAAAACTTGAGCATTCTACCCACACAATCTAGTATATTGACATTGCTTAACTTTTTGTTGGTTATAATTAGATTGATACCAGAAAAGAAAATTAAGTAACTCTTAACAAACCCAACAGAAAGTACTTTAAAGAAACTTGATATCATCAACAAGCAAGATTGGATTTATGGTAATGTAAAGTCTTAGAACCACTTCACTAAGGAAACACAAAACTCAATTCTGGGATATTGGTGAGTCTGGTGATCTCTTCATCTAAAGACGTGAGAATCAAATTTTAACTTTGTGTGCGGGTATGCTTCTCCTTTCTAAAATATGTCTTTTAACTTCCAGAAAGGCTTCCTTTATGGATAAATAATAAGCTAAAACAAAAAAGATTCTCCCACTTCTTTAAGGCAAGAACCACAAAGTTGTCAAATGAGGGGACACTGAAGACCAAAGAGGACACTGAGTGCTATTGCTTGCACATCAAAGCATTTTTAAGGGCTTTTTGATATGGATCAAATACCAAATGTGTTTATTTTACTTGGTTAATTTCATAAGCACTGATCTAGGGAAACAGAAGATGAATGGGAATCTTCAAGATGGAAAGTCAGTTGACGCAAAAGTATAAAGTACTGTCTGATCCCAGAGGTCTTAGTTTTATTAATGGAGCATAAAACAGGTAACAGTTCATTCAGAATTTATTAAGGGCCTACTAAACATAAGGCACAGTCCTAGGTCCTTGAGGAAGTGGTAATATAAAAAAAACATGTATTAGGTAAGGATCCTGCCATGACAGATCAAGTTGGGTCACTGTATCCAGATCCTATATAGAATCTTAAAACTAACTGCAGATGGTTTTTAATTCGTACTGGCCTTGAAGATTTAAGAACAAGTTACCCCATCTTTTGCTATAACAATACTATTAGGTCTAATTTAAAATGTTTTTTTGTCTAATATTATTAAAAGAACTACATGCAAATAAAAATAATGTATTATTTTCAGTCTTACGTGTTCTGTAGTTATATTTTCCATAAAAGTTTTAAGTTTCTTTTTTTTTCCATACTGCCCTAAATCTCTAACATTTCTCACAATTAAAAATTGCAAGTAAGTAAATAAATACATGAAATTTAAATATAACATTTATAAAAATAATGTTAATAAATAGCAATGTATAAAGGCTTTTTGTATTCAAATGAAGCTTAACATGGTTCAAAAGTTGGAAATGGGTAGTTTCTTCTTTCTTTTTTACAGAATTAGTAGTATCATGACTTTATGTGACACAGTAATCAGAATGTGCTTTATGAAGAAAATACACATTCTACAGAATCTAAAGAATTCTTGTGTGACTCTGTACCCATATTTTCTTTGTAATAGAAATGAGGGGGAGGAAAGGAATTGAGATGCTGAAGAGTAATGAATTTATACACCCTTTAACCAAGTAGGCATTTTATCCAGATAATTTTATTCAAAAATCACTTCTTCCAGAAATTTTTGATAATTAAAACAAATTTCTACTTTTCCTTAGGTTTTGAAGCCAGGAAATGGTGCTTTCACAAAGAACAATAAAACAAAACAAATGAGCCCATGGTTAACTTTAAAAAAAGGAAGTGTATGGCTATTTTAGAGTTATTCAAAATTATTTATATATTTTAAAATTTATTTTATTTAGGTACTTATTAAGTAGGCCCAAACCAGAAATTTCTTATTCCTCCTCTTGAGGAGGAATTTTTACAATATGATACGCTATGAAGTCATTTAAAGAGCGAACATAAGCAATAAAGTCACTTAAAAAGTAAATAAAGTTTATTTATTTTTGAGAGAGAGAGAGAGAAAGAGAGAGAGAGACAGAGAGAGAGAGAGAGAATAAGCAGGGGAGGGGCAGAGAGAGAGGGAGACCCAGAAACTGAAGCTGGCTCCAGGCTCTGAGCTGTTAGCACAAAGTTGGATGGCAGGGATCAAACTCATGAACCACAAGATCATGACCTGAGCTGAAGTCAAATGCTTACCCGGCACCCCAAGAGTAAACTTTTATATTTTATTCAAAGGATTGATCTCTTCCTTTTTTTTTTTTTTTTTTTTTGCAAGAGACAAATTCCTCCTTGGGCAAAAGCTAAAGTCTCCATGATATTTCTGTTGTTTGTTCTCTGGATTGAGGGGGAAAGTGAACAGAGGCAATATGACTTCCTGTAGGAAGTGTGCTTATTGTTATATTCCTTGGTGCTTACTAAAGTGACATGTATACTGTGTTCTCAATGCCTGATGAATGACTAATGTGAGTTAGAATGCTCAATGATGTATTGTTAATATGAACAAAAGTTTAAGTTATTATACAAGTTATTTTCTATGTTCTTATTCTTACATATCACTTAAAATATTACTTTTATATTTTTATTGTGGTGTGTGTGTGTGTGTATGTGTGTATGTGTGTGTGTGTGTGCGTGTGTGTGCGTGTGTGTGCAGGATGAAACACTAATGTTTACGTTATGTCCCTACTTTTAGCAGACATGGGCAGATGGAGAATATTTCCCATGATAAAACATTTTTCAGCCCCTACCAAAGATTAATTCAACTGGGATTTCTAGAGTCTGGCTTTTTTCAGAGTAGATGTTTATAAGTTTACAGAGGAGTTAATGGAAAATTAATCTGCAGAGGACATGGAGAAAACTGGATGTGGTAGTTCTGATCTATTCATTAATCTACCTTCTCCGAGTGAGGACAACAGAGAGTCCTCCAGAATGACAACCATGCCATTCAATCAATTTGAAGAAAAACATATGGCCCATAATCTAAATCGAATGAATAGATTGGTCATCAACAAATGTTTAATACACATCCTCCCAAGGATGCAGAGCACTGAGGTATCTTCTTGATCTTAGAGTTGATTTTCTGAAAATAATTCTGGTGATAATGATGGAAATTGAATTGATTTTGTGTCTTATATACCAGTGGATAAAGGATATCTATTAATGACACCTGAATAGAGTGTTACAGTCCAATACACAGATCATATGGAGATCTATTTTAAAGCAGATGATTTTTCAGAGGCTGGAAAAGTGTCTAAGAGATCAATTTATCATGTAGTTGATAATACTGCTGACTTTGAACAAAGGCATCAGGGTATCTAGAAACCAGGAAGTGAAATCATAACTCATGCCTAGGATATTTCAAAAATATATTAATGGAAAAGAATTAATCAACACATTGTTTGCAAGTAAACATGAAAGAAAGCTCACTGACTGAATGTTACTAGTTCAGATGTAATGAAAGCTAACATGCCTGCCACATATTGAGACTTGGTGCTCAACAAATCCTTCTTACTTTCCTTCCTTCAAAACATCTCCTTATATTTATGAGCTGTGGCAAGTCTAAGAGCAGTAATTTGTGGCAATGGGAATGTATTTGATGACCTATTCTAAGTCAGACACAGTGCACGAGAACCAAATATGCAATTGTCCATCTTTTCCTTGACTAGGAGAGGCACTATTTTTTTGAAGTTCCAATTTCTGATCGTATGCAATAAAATACGAACAGAGTAGACTACAATAAAAGCAAATTCATTTTAAAAGAATCTTTAGAAGTGAATCTAAAATCTAAGATTATTTTTTCATATACAAATATTATGAATTGGGTGATCATATAATTATGAAAATCAGGATACTTTAAGATGGAAGAGGGTGCTATTGTCAATTTTTCCTGGATCTGCATATTAATCAGGACACTCCTGGACAAAATAGAAATTATAGTCATCATAGACATGAACAATTTAAATAAATGGCTCTTGGTTGACATTTCAGTGTGATTTGGGGTCCTAAATTCCTGAGGCATATGTGTAGTCTTTTGCAGTTTGGCAACAGACAGGTGAAGAGTTGCCTGACAAATGCTCTAAGGTAGAAAAAAAATTACAAACACTGCATTCTTTTTCTTTTGCAAGCACCAGAGTAAAACAGCCCTATGCTAGACTAACTGGTATCTGGATTTCTGAACATGATGATACATGTCAGCCAATGAGAAGAAAAGAAAAAAAATACATACATACATATTAATAATATGGTGATTATGGGATTTTCTCCTCTCACCAGAATCTCCTTGTATGAATTCTTGCTGTAGTATATCTGCATTAATGGCCAGTATATGGGTCTAAGACAACACTTTTAGATGCAGCTTTGTCTTTATTAGAATCTAAAAACCCTCCTGTTCCTCTAAATATGGGCCCTCTCCTGGATGACTAGATCTCCCCAAGAGCTAGCTCATTTACCAGACTAAAACATGGAGAATGAGGAAGAATTTCTTGTGGATTATAAAGGAGCAGCTGTTCTTAAAAGCCACTGAATGATCATGAAATTCTCCCCTACCTCGATGGTCCACAAGCTTATCCCAAAGGCAGTGTGAGATATGTTTGTGTCTGAATGAAAGTTACCAAGCAGTGCAAGAAGTAACAAAAGAGCATGGAAGCTCTTTCTTCTCCAAGTGACTGCATGTTAGCAAGCTGCAACTACAGTATGAAAACAATAGAACATAAGTATCACACTGACTTCAGTGCAAGTATATATAAATAATGACACTGTTGGGGCACAACCTTTTTTTTCATTCACGTATCAGCCCATATTCCATCCATCTAGTCAACAACTGTATTGAATGGACCCATTATTTAAGTATTAGGGATATAAAGTCACTACTGCAAAGGCTCATAAATTAGCGAGGGGGAAAATGTTAAGGGAGTATTACAAACTACATTGTATATTCAAAGTTTTAGGAGTATTATAAGTAGGTGCCACAATGGAAAAATAGGATGATTGACTATGCCTAGTAAAATGATGGAAATCTTTTCAGGGTGACATCTGAGTTGAGAATTAAAAGATGAGTAGATCAGGTAAAGAGTGAGGTGGGTAAGCTTAGAAAGACAGGAAGACACGAAATAATAAAAGTCCCTATATGTTCTACCAAACACTCTAAAGTTTCTCTTGCAGAAGACAGGGGACCATTACAGATATTTTATGCAGAAAAGTGACTTAATTGAATATGTATTTTAGACAGAGTATTGTGGCTGAGTATGAAGAAAAAATGACAAGAGACTGTTGTAATAAGTAGCATGAGGATAATATTAATTATGAATCTACAAGGCAGATATTATCAGCTCCATTTTATAGGTGAGTAAACTGTGGGTCAGAAAGACTAACTAATATACTCATTTTAAGCAGCTGAATAGGCTTGACTCTGATGACGATTTTACCATTAGTAGGTGAATTAAAAGAAGGATGGGAGAGAGAGTTGGACAGAAATTAGAGCATCTCTCAGAGTTGATCCTGGTGTGTGAGTGTGAAAGTTTAGATGTGGGAGTGTGACTTGAGGTGGTAGCTCCATTTTCAATAGGACACACAGAATACCACAGACTTAGGAAGACAAAGGAAATAGTCCAGTTTGTAACCATGCTGAGCAATGGGGCCAGTAAAGGTGACAGTTCAGAAAACACATAGCAGAAGTGGACAAATAAGGCTAGGGAAACTCTTCAAACATGAGGGATACTTAGGCCCTATTCCTACTCCTACTCCTATGCCTATTCCTATTCCCATTCCATGTCTTCCTTTCCTTTCCTGCCCCATGGTCTCGCACCCCTCTCCCCAAGAAAGAAATAATTGGCATCAGCAGGCAAGAGTGAATGGGGTTTGCAGGGATCTGCATACAAGCTAGCATGCTGATCTTCAGTGGACAGTGTAGACAGTAGATACTTGGTGTGTCGAAAAATAGGAAAGCCAGAGAACTACTGTGTTAGAACGCAGAGACAGAGCAAAAGCCTCACCAATTTCTCTCTCTCTCTCTCCCCCATCGTGCACTATTTTGCATAATGGTTCCCTAACTGTCCCTTGAATGTGGTTTGCAATCCTCATTCTTTGAGCAGCTTCTTGGCATCCTGATATTCCCATTCTAGGATTTCTCTAAATAAAGGTTCAAGTAATCTTTCCCTCTGCAATTATTTGTGTCAAATCAAGTTCTACTCATATATTAAAAGTTCAATCTTGGGTTTAAGGAGTCTTTTCTGCTACTATAGATAGTGATTTCTGATCTAAAACCCTATCATATGATATACATACAAGATGATACCGCTTTTTTAAATGTTTCTTTCTTATCTTTTTTTTTTTTTTGAGGGGGGGGTTTGGGGCAGAGAGAGAGGGAAACACAGAATCCGAAGCAGGCTCCAGGCTCTAAGCTGTCAGCACAGAGCCCGGTGCAAGGCTCAAACTTGCAAACCATGAGATCATAGCCTGAGCTGAAGCCGGATGCATAACAGACTGAGCCACTCAGGCACCCACAAGATGGTACCATTTGATTTCACATTTCATATTTTTCATGTTGGGCTGGGAGTATTTACATACCCTTCCTAACTATATTTCATGCTTCTTAAAAACTGACTTATGAAAAAAATAAATAAATAAAAATAAAAAAAAAAAAACTGACTTATGGAACTATATTCCTTTCTTAAGCTTCACCACACCCAGCACAGTGCTAGGAACATAGTTACCAGCAAGCTGTCAAAAGTGAGTCCAGTCCTTTTCATACTGCGCGTTTGAAATTTCAAAAACTCATCAACACCCATTAGTTTTTATTTTTCTCCTTTCTATACTCAGAATTACAAGCAGCAGGGGAAATGCAAGAAAAACAAATTTTCTGCTAACAAGAAATGATAGGTAGGGTAGAGATCAAGACAAGTGCACAGGAGGTCAGAATCATCTACAAATGTAACCAACATTTCCTAAATCAGAAAGAATGTGTTGTTTTCCTGTTTGGCTTTAACTTCATAGATGAATATTAAAGATATTTTTGTCTTATTGGAAAAATATTTTCACAATGTTTTCATCTTCCCCAAGATCAGTAACATACACTAATTACCCACAGCCTTGAGTATTATTTGGGTCTCCAAACTATACTTTTGATCAGATGGTAAAGTCTTTCTTTCCAGATTATTCTGTGACTGTTTCCCTAAATATGTGTGTCATAAGTCAGTTCAATAAACACTTTCCAGGCAACTCTAACATGATAGAGAATGGGAGGTGGGGATGAAGAGTGTCAATCAGACCAGTCTTCTGCCATCAAGGAGTTTACAACCTGGCCCAGAGGATGGGAATATAAATAGAAAACTATAAGAAATGCAGATCAGGGCAAAGGATAAGTTGGGTGTGATGGACATGCAGAAGAACCAAAGCCTAGAAAGGTGGGAATGTCTTCTTGGAAGAAAAGCAGAATTGCAATGGGAGTCTTAAAAGATGAGGACCTACCATGGAAGTTTTTTGTGTGTCTTCTGTCCATGAAATACAGCCAGACCAACACTAAACCATCCTGCATACCTAGAAAACTTATCTGAGGATTAACATAACAATCTGCACAACCTGAACCACAGAATTCAGCAGGTATGTGGCACAGAGAGGTGAACTTAGGGAGTGAGAAGCCGTGATGGGCAGGGAGGTGTTTTGCATGTACAGAGAGGATGGAGATGGCGGGGAGAATATGGGAAAAGCACCCCTCCCCAGAAGCAGCTGGGGAGAAGGTAGAAAATTGGAAACAGCTGCAGGGACTGAACTAAAAAGGGAGAAAGGAGAAAGAAGAGGGTTTAAATTCCATTAAGACTATAAACAGGGGGAGTGCAGAGTTTGCAACTCCACAACTTGATACCTGGCGGTGCTCTGGTGGGAAGGGCGAATCCCCAGGAGCAGAGTGGGGTCCAGCAGATTCTCGGGCCACACAGGGAGAGGTGGTTCCATGGCTGGAAGGACATTTGGTAGAGGCTGTGAGGCAGCCTGGGCCAAGCAGACCCCAGAGAATGGCCGCATTCACTGGTGCTGGAACAAGGTCCTTGAGGGTGAAGCCTGGTGCCAGATGTGTGTTGTGATTTTCCATAATCCCTGAAATGCTGCTGCTACACTATCACGAACTTTTTCAGGTGCGGGCTGGCACCTGGCTGCAGTCTCTGGGCATTGGCAGCAGCAGAGTGACATGAACTTTCCTGGGTGCGGCCAGCATTCGACCATTGCTCCTTGAGACCCTCCACAGAGGGGTGGAATCGGTCAAAGCCACAGTCCTTCAGAAGTAAGGAGTCGGGGAAAACAGCTACATCTGAGACAAAGCTCAGGAGAGTACTACCTGGGACTCAGTCGCAGTGTGGAAGTGGGGAGTAGACGAAGGTTGAAGACAAAGGATGGGTGCACGATTGCTGATCAGGGAGAACAGAGTTCAGATACTAGAGACTGCATAGGTGGGTGATGCCATTTTCACTGCTCCAGTGTATGTGCATAGGCACCTACAAATGCCACAACAATACACCCCAGTAGGCTAGCAGCGCCATCTAGTGGAGAACAGAGCCATTACACTAAGCCCCGCTGAACTGGGCAAACCTTGCTCTTCTAGAACAGAAGTCTCACCGCCTGCTGTGTCTATGGACTACAAAGCACTTCATAGTCTTACTTCTAGGGGAAAACTGAAGTAATTTCAGTTGTATTTCAGTCTGTTAGCAGTTCCAAATATCCATTTTTTTTCTTTTTAATTTCTTTTTCTTGAGTACAGAAAGAAAAAATAATTTTTATTTTTAATTTTTATTAAAATATTTTTAATTTTTTACTATATTTTCTACTTTTGTGTAAATTTTTTCAAATTCTATTTTGCTTCCATCATTTTATTTTAGTCTACTTCAGTGTATTCATTTTTTCAAATTTTCAAATGATTTATTTTTTTCTTTTTTCTTTTTTGTTTCTTACCTTTTTCTTGAATATAGAAAGAGAAAAAATTCATTTTTATTATTAATTTTTATTAAAATACTTTTCTTTAATTTTTTCTACTATATGTTTTACTTTTGTGTAAATTTTTTTCAAATTATAGTTTACTTTAATCATTTCATTTTAGTCTACTTCAGTGTATTCATTTTTTCAAATTTTCAAATGATTTCTTTTTTTTCTTCTTTCCCCTTTTTTCTCTAATCTGTCAAGCCACTTTCAACACCCAGACCAAAACACACCTAGGATCTAGCATCATTTATTCAATTTTGTGTGTGTGTGTTTAATTTTTTAATTTTAACATTTTTAAAATTTTAATTGTTTTTAATTTTAATTGTTTTTAATTTTAATTATTTATACCTCATTAATTCCTTTTATCCCTTCAAAATAATAAAACAAAGGGATTCACCCCCAAAAAAAGAGCAGGAAGAAACGACAGCCAGGGACTTAACCAACACAGATGCAAGCAAGATGTCTGAACCAGAATTTAGAATCACAATAATAAGAATACTAGCTGGAGTTGAAAATAGATTAGAATTGCTTTATGCGGAGATAAAAGAAGTAAAAACTAGTCATAATGAAATAAAAAATACTATAACTGAGCTGCAATCATGAATGGATGCCACAGCGGCAAGGATGGATGAGGCAGAACAGAGAATCAGCAACATAGAGGGCAAACTTATGGAGAATAACGAAGCAGGAAAAAAAGAGGGAGATTAAGGCAAAAGAGCATGATCTAAAAATTAGAGAAATCAGTGACTCATTAAAAAAGGAACAGCATCAGAATCATAGGGTCCCAGAAGAGGAAGAGAGAGACATAGGGGTAGAAGGATTATGTGAGCAAATCATAGTGGAAAACTTTCCTAAGCTGGGGAAAGACACAGCCATCAAAATCCAAGAAGCACAGAGGACTCCTGTTAGATTCAACAAAAACCGACCATCAACAAGGCGCATCATAGTCAAATTCACAAAATACTCAGGCAAGGAGAGAATCATGAAAGCAGCAAGGGAAAGAAAAGTCCCTAACCTACAAGGGAAGACAAATCAGGTTTGTAGCAGACCTATCCACAGAAACTTGGCAGGGCAGAAAGGAGTGGCAGGAGATATTCAATGTTGAATCAGAAAAATATGCAGGCAAGAATTATCTACCCAGCAAGGCTGTCATTCAAAATAGAAGGAGAGATAAAAAGTTTCCCAGATAAACAAAAATTAAAGGAGTTTGTGACCACTAAACCAGCCCTGCAAGAAATTTTAAGGTGGACTCTCTAAGGGGAGAAAAGATGAAAATATAAATAAATAAATAAATAAATAAATACCAAAAGCAACAAAGATTAGAAAGGACCAGAGAACACCACCAGATACTCCAACTCTACAAGCAACATAATGGCAATAAATTCATATCTTTCAGTACTCACTCTAAACATCAATGGACTCAATGCTCCAATCAACAGACATAGGGTAACAGAATGGATAAGAAAACAACATCCATCTATATGCTGTTTACAAGAGACCCACTTTAGAGGTAAAGACTCCTTCAGATTGAAAGTAAGGGGATGGAAAACCATCTATCATGCTAATGGTCAACAGAAGAAAGCCGGAGTAGCCACACTTATATCAGACAATCTAGACTTTAAAATAAAGACTGTATCAAGAGATGCAAAAGGGCATTATTCCAAAATTAAGGGGTCTATCCACCAAGAAGACCTAACAACTGTAAACATTTATGTGCCAAATGTGGAAGCACCCAAATATATAAATCAATTAATCAGAAACATTAAGAAACTCATCGATAGTAATACCATAATACTAGGAGACTTCAACACCCCATTCACAGCAACGGACAGATAATCTAAAAAAAGTCAACAAGGAAACAATGGCTTTGAATGACACACTGGACCAGATGGACTTAACAGTATATTCAGAACATTTCATCCTAAAGCAGTGGAATATAGATTCTTCTCCAGTGCACATGGAATGTTCTCCAGAATAGACCACATACTGGGACACAAATCAGCCCTCAGCAAGTACAAAAAGATCAAGATCATACCATGCATATTTTCGAGACCACAATGCTATGAAACTCAAAATCAACTACAAGAAAAAATTTGGAAAGGTAACAAATACTTGGAGACTGAAGAACATCCTACTAAAGAATGAATGGTCTAACTAAGAAGTTAAAGAGGAAATTAAAAGTATATAGAAGCTAATGAAAATGATAAATAATACCATAACCCAAAACCTCTGGGACGCAGCAAAGGTGGTCGTAAGAGGAAAGTATACAGCAATCCAGGCCTTCCTAAAGAAGGAAGAAAGATCTCAGATACAAAACCTAACCTTATGCCTTAAAGAGTTGGAAAAAGAACAGCAAATAAAACCCAAAAACAGCATAAGACAGGAAATAATAAAGATTAGAGTAGAAATTAATGCTATCGAAACCAAAAAAAAAAAAAAAACAAAAAACATCAGTAGAACAGATTAATTAAACCAGAAGCTGGTTCTTTGAAAGAATTAACAAAATTGATAAACAACCAGCCAGTTTTATCAAAAAGAAAAAGGAAAGGACCCAAATAAATAAAACCAAGAAGGAAAGAGGAGAGATCACAACCAACACAGCAGAAATAAAAACAATAATAAGAGAATATTATGAGCAATTATATGCCAATAAAATGGGCATTCTAGAAGAAATGGACAAATTCCTAGAAACATATACACTACCAAAACTGAAACAGGAAGAAATAAAGAATTTGAACAGACCCATAACCAGGAAGGAAATCAAATTAGTAATCAAAAATCTCCCAAAAAACAAGAGTCCAGTGCCAGATGGCTTTCCAGGGGAATTCTACCAAACATTTAAGGAAGAGTTAGCACCTATTCTCCTGAAGCTGTTCCAAAAAATAGAAATGAAAGGAAAACTTCTGAACTCTTTCTATGAAGCCAGCATTACCTTGATTCCAAAACCAGACAGAGACCCTACTAAAAAGGAGAACTATAGACCAATTTCCCTGATGAACATGGATGCAAAAACCCTCAACAAGATATTAGCCCACCAGATCCAACAATACATTAAAAAAATTATTCACCACGACCAAGTGGGATTTATACCTGGTACACAGGGCTTGTTCAATATCTGCAAAACAATTAACATGATTCATCACATCAATAAAAGAAAGGATAAGAACCATATGATACTCTCAATAGATGCAGAGAAAGCATTTGACAACATATAGCATCCTTTCTTGATAAAAACCCTCAAGAAAGTAGGGATAGAAGGATCATATCTCAAAATCATAAAAGCCATATATGAACAACCCAAAGCTAATACCATCTTCATTGGGGAAGAAATGAGAGCTTTCCCCCTAAGGTCAGAAATAAGACAGGGACGTCCACTTTCACCACTGTTATTCAACATTGTATTGGAAGTCTTAGCCTCTGCAATCAGACAGCACAAAGAAATAAAAGGCATCCGAATTGTCCAGGAGGAGGTCAAACTTTCACTCTTCACAGATGACATGATACTCTATATGGAAAACCCTAAAGATTCCACCAAAAAACTCCTAGAACTGATTCATGAATTCAGCAAATTTGCAGGATATAAAATCAACGCACAAAAATCGGTTGCATTCCTATACACCAACAATGAAGCAACAGAAAGAGAAATCAAGGAATCAATCCCATTTATAGTTGCACCAAAAACCATAAAATACCTAGGAAAAAATCTAACCAAAGAGGTGGAAAAATCTATACACTGAAAACTATTGAAAGCTTCTGAAAGAAATTGAAGAAGACACACACAAAACAATGGGAAAAGATTCCATGCTCCTGGATAGGAAGAACAAATATTGTTAAAATGTCAATACTACCCAAAGCAATCTACATATTCAATGCAATCCCTATCAAAATAACACCAGCATTCTTCACAGACCTTGAACAAATAATCCTAAAATTTGTATGCAACCAGAAAAGACCCCGAATAGCCAAAGCAATCTTGAAAAAGAAAACCAAAGCAGGAGGCATCACAATCCCGGACTTCAAACTATACTACAAAGCTGTAATCATCAAGACAGTATGGTACTGGCACAAGAACAGACATTCAGATCAATGAATGGAATACAAACCCCAAAATGGACCTACAAACATATGGCCAACTAATCTTTGACAAAGCAGGAAAGAATATCCAATGGAATAAAGACAGTCTCTTCAGCAAGTGGTGCTGGGAAAACTGGACAGCGACATGCAGAAGAATGAAGCTGGACCACTTTCTTACACCATACACAGAAATAAACTCAAAATGGATGAAAGACCTAAATGTAAGACAGGAAGCCATCAAAACCCTGGAGGAGAAAGCAGGCAAAACCTCTTTGATCTTGGCTGCAACAACTTCTTACTCAACACATCTCTGGAGGCAAGGGAAACAAAAGCAAAAATGAACTACTAGGACCTCATCAAAATAAAAAGCTTCTGCACAGCGAAGGAAACAATCAGCAAAACTAAAAGGCAACCGACAATGGGAGAAAATATTTGCAAATGATATAGCAGATAAAGGGTTAGTATTCAAAATCTGTAAAGAACTTATCAAACTCAACACATACAAAACAGATAATTCAGTGAAGAAATGGGCAAAAGACATGATTAGACCCTTCTCCAAAGAAGACATCCGAATGGCAAACTGACACATGAAAAAATGCTCAACATCACTCATCATCAGGGAAATACAAATCAAAACCCCCATGAGACACGACCTTACACCTGTCAGAATGGCTAACATGAACAACTCAGGCAATGACAGATGTTGGCAAGGATGCAGAGAAAGAGGATCTCTTTTGCATTGTTGGTGGGAATGCAAGCTGGTGCAGCCACTCTGGAAAACAGTATGGAAGTTCCTCAAAAAACTAAAAATAGAACTACCCTAAGAGCCAGCAATTGCACTACTAGGTATTTATCCAAGGGATACAGGTGTGCTGTTTTGAAGGGGTATATGCACCCCAATGTTTATAGCAGTGCTATCAAGAATAGCCAAAGTATGGAAAGAACTCAAATGTCCACTGACGGATGAATGGATAAAGATGTGGTATATATATACAATGGAGTATTACTCGACAATCAAAAAGAATGAAATCTTGCCATTTGCAACTATGTGGATGGAACTGGAGGGTATTAGACTAAGTGAAATTAGTCAGAGAAAGACAAATATCATATGACTTCACTCATATGAGGACTTTAAGAGACAAAACAGATGAACGTAAGTGAAGGGAAACAAAAATAATATAAAAACAGAGAGGGGGACAAAGCATAAGAGATTCATAAATATGGAGAACAAACAGAAGGTTACTGGAGGAGGTGTGGGGGGGGATGGGCTAAATGGGTAAGGGGTATTAAGGAATCTACTCCTGAAATCATTGTTGCACTATATGCTAACTAATTTGGATGTAAATTTAAAAATAAAATTAAAAAAAATCTTTCAATGGACAATAACTATCAAGTATGAAAAGATACCTAATAAACCTAAATTACTTTGCTAAAAAAAAAAAAAGACAAAGGATGAGGACCTGACTCGCTAGAGAAAGGAGAAAGTCTTGCTAAAGGTAAGAGGATGGTACCAGTTAGCAAACAGAGTTGGAAAAATGCACCTTTCCCAGAGTGATTTGTGCATTTTTGCTAATTGGCTGTGGCATATGTGGAGGGATGTACTAGTTGTGAAGCTAGAAAAGGGCGGTTGGTGTCAGGCAGCCAGAGTCTGGATGTCAAAAAACTGACTTTATTTCATAAGCATCAGTGAGCCATCTGAGTTTTGGGAAGAGAATTGAGGAGGCAGAGTCCAAGACTAACAGAAGTGGGCAAAAAATAAAGCCAGGAGCCTGGTATTTGGCTAATGTCTATAGCAAAGAAGGACATTCAGCAATGAAGTGAGTCTTACAAGAAGAACTTGTTTAAGAAATCGTTTTGAGGGCTTGTTAACAAACATGTCCATCTTTTGGGTCTGAGAAACTTAGAGTTATGCCATGAATCACATCAATTCTTAAGAGTACTGAGTATGTGTTTTCTTTTGGAGTTACCTACTGAAACATAAAAGCTCTTGAGAGGTTGATTTAGGCAGCTACTTGACTGCTTGCTGGGAACATGAGAAGCACCTCAACACTTTATCAAAAGCTCACTACTCATTTCTCACCCCTACTTTTACACCAGAATCATAATTTCTAGAATTGCAAAATTTGGACCTGAGAAAAGCACAGGTGAGAATAGCTCTTTCAAGAGGGTGTAGCAAGCAATTGAATAATACAGTAGTCGAAACTACACACAATAATAAGGTAAAAAGAGGTTATAATTTTCAATTAAATAGCTCCCATCAAAAGGTGCTAAAGGCTTCAATTTTTTAAATGGCACCCTGGCTGCTGTAATCCAAACCCTGCAAAGTCTGGATTACATTAACTAAATTCCAAGCTTGACTAGACTGCCTTGAAAACCCTACTTCCTTGAAATTGGAAACAATTAATGTTCTGTTTATTCATGATATTAAACCTACTGAGGTGTAAAATGGCAGGTGTAGTGTTAAGTACTTTGCCTGAATACCCTACTGAGGAAAGACAAAGAACTTTCAACTAGGTGAATGTATGGTGATGCCATTTAGGCTTCACTTTTTGGATAACAGAGTAGGAACCAATTAACTCACTGCATTTCCAGAAATTATACAGTGGTTAAGAGCAGAGACTCTAGATTTAGTTAACCTGGGTATATATCTTAGCCTAACCACTTACCTACTGTGAGTGTTTTATGGCAAGTTTTAGCATCTCGGTGTCTCATTTTCTACATCTGGAATGTTATGAGGATAAAATATGATAGTACATGGACAGTGCACAGATACCTACTGGTATCAATCATTCTTCTAAATGTGAATTTAGAAGAATGTGAAGTGCTACACTGTGTGAATATGCTATGCTTGGGTATTTTATCCCAATACCAATCTTAAAGTTCAATCATCTGAAATCATGGAAGAAAATAAAAGATAACTTGGGCTAAAGTCATCATTTCACAGGTGAGGATGCTGAGAGATGTCAGTCACATGCCCAAAGTCACACAGGAGGTCACAGTGGCAAGATGGTACTAGAATTTGAGGTATCTGATCCCATTCTTGGAGCACACACTAAGTGCTGATGGGAAAGCCAGAGCTTTATCTGCCATTACCACAATTCAGAGGAGAATAATTCTCCCTCCTGGTGGGAGGACAGTACTCAGCACCTGGATCTATAAACTGGCCTATGAATTTCCGCCTCCTTTGTAGATGTGGTGTTTTAGATCACCTCTCTGCAGGCTACGGAGAGTGAAAAGACACTTGAGAGTGCTCAAAGCAAGCATTTTCTTCCTGATTCATCTCAGCAATGACACAGATCATTTCATGAAGAGTCCTACTCTCTTTAATGTACTGTGACATGGCCCTAGCACCTCAAAATGTCCCAATGGGCAGACAGGGAAACAACGCATGACATTGTAAACATTTGTAGTCATGCTAAGAATGATCACTTTTTACACATAGACACCTCAAGGTGGAGAACAATATTTAGGGGTTAAACAAATATAAGGATGTAAAAACAACCCTTTAAGATTAGAAGTTTGATCTGATAATCACTTCTGAGAATTGGTCATATTTTATAGTTACAGCTACCCTCCATTGCAACCCCAAGCAGAGGCTTTTATAAATGTTTCCAGGAGAAGCTCTAAATGGTTTAAGCTCATTATAGAAAATCAAAGAGCCAAATTTTTCATACACAGAGCAATAGCCTATAGTGGACAGGCTACACTCTGGGAGACAGAGAGAAATGTGTTGGGGTCCAATACTGCCCACAACTGCCTTCTGCCTCCTCCTCTGAAAAACTGGGGAGATAATCTGTGGGAGTGGAAGAACAGCTTTCTTTTTGAAAGTGGATGCTGTGAAGTTCATTGTGCCCCCCACCCCAGTGCCCCAGATTCATATGCTGAATTCCTAACATCCAACGTTAACCTTTATGGAAGCAACTAAGGCTAAATGAGGTCACAAGGGTAGGGCGTTGTTGTTCTGTTGGGAAGAGACAGGAGAGAGCTGGCCCTCCCTCTGCCCTGAGAGGACATGGCAAGCAGGCACCTGTCTGCAAGCCAGGAAGAGAGCTCTCACCAGAAACCAAACTGCCGGACCTTGATCTGGGACTTCCAACCTCCAGAACTGTGTGAAACAGATTTGTGTTGTTTAATCCACCCAGTCTGTTGCATTTGGTATTAGCAGCCTGAGCTGACTAAGACAGTGGAATTAGTACCATCCCTGTGTTTCCTGAGATAAAGGACTGTCAGTATCACATAGTTAGTGCTGTGACATCCCACTAACAAGATGACCCCAGACTGAAAGCTGCTTTATGCTTTGTTCTTTGTGGACTATTCACAGAGATGGGGAAAGGGAAGCTGATGTTGGTGAGATATCCATACACAAACTTTAGATACAGCAACCTTATTGACATATGTTGAACACATGGTGTGGGGTTGTGAATATATACATATTCAGGATGAACATACTCTGTGGTTAAGAACAGGGTTTGAATCATGGCCTTGCTACTTACTAGCTGTGTGTCTATGGGCGAGCACTTAAGCTCTGAGCTTCAGCTTCTTCTTGCTAAAGTGGGAACAATAGTTGTACCTCACAGTATTGCAGGGAGGGTTAAATGAAAATTCTCAGAACAGTGACTGGTGGTAGAGCTTCACGAGAGTTCGTTTTATCCTCACAATGGTCCACATACACACAAACACATTCACAGGGTTCTTACAAAAATATGAAATATAAAAAAAAGGAAAAAAATAAATCACAGCATTTCTATGCCCTCTGCACTCACTTCACATAGCCCATAGAATTTCCCTATCCTACCTGACCTTCCTAAATATTAAACTCTGTGGTTAATCTGTAAAATCTCATGATTACCTTCAAACTTATTGGCCACTTGTGCTTGGAAGAGACTAGAGGAAAAAATTAGGATGTGTAATAAGAGATAAGGGGCTGCAAAAACGGGGAGTTACAGAGTAGGCTTAGATTAGAGGGATAAGAAAATGCTAGATATAATCATTTTATAACTACACGAGCTAAAAAAAAGAGTTCCATATAAATTGTAAATTGAAATTTCATTTTCAAACTACTGCTATTACTCAGAAGAAAATATTTTCCTCAAATCACAGCTGATTCAAATAAATAACTGAATTTTTGTTTTCACATTTATGCACTGCAAGGCGTACATTAGACTCCAAGAAAAAGTAACTGTGACAGAAGTCTGCAAAGATACTTCATTAAACTAAATCAAAACTTTTCTTATTCTCTCTCCCATAAGTCAAATTTGACCCCATGCTTTTCCATTTAGGATTCATGTTTGTAAGTAACTCTGACCCAAGGTGTTGAATTTCCTCTCAACAGAAATTCAGCTCCTGCCATAGATGTTACTGTGGCATCACTTCACCATGGGAAGGAACAAGTGGGTCTGACAGTGGGCACAATAAAACATATTAAACTGATGTGCTTTGTGCTGAGAGTGGGAACATTCAGAACAGCTTTCTCCTCTTTCATCAATCTTTGAAGAATCTTCAACCTTGGTTATTTTTCTTCTATGTGGTCATGGACTCAGAAGACTAATTTTGTTTACAAAGAAATTTTGATGGCCAGTAAATTTCATATGCTTTCTTTGTAAGAATTTAAAGATCTTACTTATAACCACTAAATTATATGCTGTCAGTTCCTCTCAATTTTACAAGTGATTTGAGTTTGATGTAAAATTTAGAACAGTCTGAACAACTCTATAACAGCTGTGATTGAATAAGGCATCAAGTAGCATAATATGTGGCAGAATCTTTCTAAGTAGCATTAGATGAAGAAAAAGAACAATTGCCCAAATATGTTAATAGACTCAACCACTGGCAATAATTCTTGGGAATTCCTTTTTTCCCCTGATAATGGATTTGATTTCATTATTGATATGACAATCTGAGAAAAATCCATGGAAAGTATGTAGTCAGAGATACTGGGGAATCATTTATTCTGTTTTCTTTTATAAAAGGACCAGTTTACAAAATATTTTTTGGTAGCTTAAAATAATATTAAACAGGGGCGCCTGGGTGGCTCAGTGGGTTAAGCATCCGACTTCGGCTCAGGTCATGATCTCGCTATCCGTGAGCTCAAGCCCCACGTCGGGCTCTGTGCTGACAGCTCAGAGCCTGGAGCCTGTTTCAGATTCTGTGTCTCCCTCTCTCTCTGACCCTCCCCCATTCATGCTATGTCTCCCTGTCTCAAAAACAAACGTTAAAAAAAATTTAAAAAATAGTATTAAACAAAGCAGTTAAGTGAAAAATAACAGCAAAATCCATTTATTAGAAAACTTAGGCATGTCATCACCCAAGTTTCTAACAATGTAAGATTTCATCTGGTTCACTTACTTAAAAATTTTTTGGAGGGCGCCTGGGTGGCTCAGTCGGTTAAGCGTCCAGCTTCGGCTTAGGTCATATCTCATGGTTAGGCTCGTGAGTTTGAGCACTGCATCAGGCTCTGTGCTGACAGCTCAGAGCCTGGAGCCTGCTTTGGATTCTGTATCTCCCTCTCTCTCTGCTCCTCCCCCACTTGTTCTCTCTCTCTCTCAAATATAAACATTAAATTTTTTTTTAAATTTTGGGGTGTTTTCTGTCTCTCTATTTTTCTAAATATAATTTTAAAAATTAGGAATTATCTGCCTATTTATTTTATAAAACCGCTTCTGCTAATCAATTATTCCAGCTTTGGATCTGGCCAGCACTAATATTTAATTTACCTGAGTAAATGTATGCTAACTGATCAGTGTTCATCATTAGTAGTTTACAAATATTACCATTTAGTAGATATTGATCTTTCAAAAATATTCTAAGTGGAAATAAGCAGAAGTAAGTTTAGGTGATTAATGGAAATGTTAACTCGGGGTAGACATTTTTATATATTGCTTCATTTTTATTACTCCATGTGTGTAATGTCCAGAGCCATGTTCTTTGAAGCAGAGGCATGGTGGGAAGACTCAGAAGAGAGAAACCTGAAGACCGAATCATGAAATAAAATACTACTATGTGGACAATCTTATGTTAGTGTTAACATTCAGATGCTCAATACGCAAACATTAAAAAGCATTCTTGTCGAAAGAATGTTTTCCTCCAATCTTAGGAGATGGTGCCTTCTGAGACATGATGCCTGCATGCAGGTTCTGCTGACAGTAGACATCCAAAGCAAGACACAGAATATACAAACTGTAGACTCTAAGCCAGGAAATACTAACATCACTGACAACCAGTTGCAAAAACTTCTAAACTCCTCCTTTCTTTAAAGAATATAACATGCTAAAGAAAATACAACACATAAACTATTCTTGTTCTCCTCTAGAATTCTACTAATTACCTTTGGGGTAAAAACAATGGAAACTTAATTTATCAGTCTGAAAATCATGGTAATAGCAAATTCATATCTACCTGGGAATTGATGGATAACTCTTATTTATCTCCATTTTCCTTTGTGTAAAAACCATGCCTGTTTCTCTACATGAATCAGCTTTTAGCAAAAGAATGGAAGGAGAATAAAATACTCTGAATCAAACCAGCATCTGATTCATGGAATGAAAGCTTTCTGACTTCAAAAAGAACAATAGTAATGCTCTAAGAAAGTTGTCCTAACTTTGTTTTTATTTATTAAATGAAGCTTACCGTAGAGAAAAAGCTCACATGATTTATGGTTTTTCTCTGTAGAGCTACAGAACTTTAATCCATAGCTCATGAAAGGGTGTAAGAGCAGCTTGAAAATTATGCTGAGCTTAATTATACTTAATGTGAATTATTCAGAAGTGCAGACAGAGACTAAAAATTTATTTCATACAAAGAAGCTTGACATTTTAATTGGTCCTTCAGAATAGAGACAAAACAATTTCCTCTCAAGAAAATTTACATCTTCCCCAACAGACCTGCAGCTTCAGCCAAACAGAACTTCATTAACAAGATTAATTATCACGCCAGTGTCTGCTTCATCAGGTGTATGGCCCAGGTGATAAAAGGAATACAAAATAATGACTGACATTCCTAACAGATAGAATTGATTCAAGGAGAGAAAGGATGACAGATTGAGCCACCATACCTTGGTCATTAGCCATTTTGTCAGGGTGTTCTACTGCGGGGGAGAAAGAAATATTATTAGACATTGACACTTCCTAGCAAGAAAGCTGACACTTCAAATCAACAGTTTTGTTAGCAAGTTTTCGTATCAAGGCCAAAGCCCTGTTGAAATAAAGTTGATAAGGAACCATGGTTGATGTGATTATTTCTATTAAATAGTAGAGGAAAAAAAATGAAAACACTGGTTTTGCTAGGCGTGTTCTTAAAAATATGTGATTTGTTTTATTCCTCTACACCTCAACTCAAGAATGATTATCATGTGAGCTTAATTAAAATACAATACATACAAAAAATGCATGCAATTACCAAATACTTATCACCCATATGTTTTAAATAAGCTAAAGAAGCTATTTTTCGTCTTCAATTTTTTTTCAACAAGAGAACTTAACTAATTTCCACATGGATGGAGTAAAATAACAGAATATAATAAATATGTTTTAATCTAAATGATTTGATAAGTTTTTAGACCTTGTGGAGAAAACTTCTACTGCTCACAACTTCTGGCACATTATGAATACCGTTCTTGAAAATGATTTTTTTTCAATTTAAAAATATCCCTAATTTTTTTAAGGTGGCTTCTTTTCCATTAATAAAAGATAACTGTGTAGGAGGTAAGTCCATGGTATCATTACTTTAATAAAATTGTGATGTGACATTTTGACCAATGTTGATCATTGTCAGTTTCCATCAATTAGAATTATTTCCCCTATCCTGGAGTTTCTTTGAGCTTCCAGTCTTCTGGGTTTATTGAGCTCAACTGTACTAAAACTTGACATGTGGGCTACTACCCTTGCTCTTTGCTTCTTTATATGTCTCAGTTAAACTCACACAGAGAGAAATACGATAGTGTTCCTAGGGCAGCAACCTATAACCCAAGCACCCTAGTTCTCTCATTCTGGGTAGCTAGCAGTCTCCAGCAATTCCATCATCGTTGCTTGAAAAATAACTTAAAGCAAATATCTTAGAAGTGGTGGCCCTTCCTTTCCTGACTGACGGTACACAAATCATTGACCAAAAGAAAATATAGAATGGAAATACTTAAAAGCCCCTTTCAGATGAATAGGGTTTATGAACGTCACATCATAGAAGGACAAATTCCTAAACTTAGTTACAAATTTCTATCACTTTTAAAATAATTTCCTTTCTTTTATTTAAAATTAATATATAGACAAATTCTATGAAAAAAGGATAGACCGAGAAACGTATCTTAATCTGTAGTAGACTTTGAACGCTGAATGACTCTTTGGAAAATGGCATACACACAAGAGTGCTTACTATATTAAGATTCTACCAGCTTTAAATAAATTTTATAAATGTCATTGTAGCTCCTCAAGATTTAACAAACATTTTTTTTAATTCACCAGGTTGTCTAACCTAATCTTTCCTAGTCTAATCATTACAACTTAATTTTTTTCTTAATTTTCTCTCCCATTTCCCATTAAAGACTAATAACCTCTAAGGATACATTTTATTATAGTATTAGGAGACTGTTGATGAAAAGTGCTTTCGATAGGCAACTGCATTATCTAGTTCATAGAGAGGGATAGGATTTTTACCGAGATCCTAATGTAGTTTTTGAGACACGACACTATGTTGTAGGAAGTGCCACACCAGGTCTCTGGTAAGAATGAGGAGGGATATGTCAGGATCATATGTGACCACGCAATCCAGAAAGGGTGAAAGTTTGGCATCCAGAACAGGACACACTTGAGACACTACCCTAGTCAGCATCTCATATTTAGGGGACATATGTTTGGGATAACATCAATAAAAGGGGAAAAAAACAATTTCATCCCATTTTCTTCATTTCTCCCCTTTGTCTTACATATGTATTATCTAGTTTAAGGAAATTTTTATCAAGTGACAAGTAAATATATGTTATGGGCAACAATGTCATCCTATTCTTATCTTCTGGATTTGTTTTACTTTTAGTAATTTGGATTGGATATAACTTGAGAAATTTGAATGTCTCAAGAAAAAATATCAACTAGAGTATTTCCCAACAATGATAAAATATATCCTAATAGTTACCTTTTATTAAAGACAAATAATGGCTTAACAGTGTCATAATTTGTATCTTGACTTTTTATTTGCCCCTGTCATTTTCAAGAAAACCATGTATTTTGTCAAAAATAATTTGTAGACTAAAACTTTTTTGTATTCTGGTATGGAACTTTCAGTTCTATATCCTTAGATGGGAAAGATGCTCACTTCAGTATGATGATTAGGGATGCCCAGAGAATAGACCATACTTTAGTGCTGTTTCATTGCCAAAGACTCTGCTTTTTTGTGTGTAGGTGACTCCACCTCTTCACAGAATCCCACTTTGGTCTGTTTTGGCAGAAGCATCCTGTCTTCCTATTTCTTGACAGGCCAACATGGAGAAGCTTAGTTTACTGGAGAGGACAACACATGTGATAGACAGAGATTGACATGCATCTTGTACCTCTTCCAAGGGTTTAACAGGGTATGGGTATCCTAATGGAGAGTATTTGGGGAAGCAAGAGGTATAACTGCAGAGTCCTATGTGGTTAGAGAATCAAGTTCAAGGTTCTTTTAATTAACATTCCAAAGAAACAGTCAGATGTACCACATACATGCATGTACACAAGGGTATTATAATTTAATCCCTTTTTAATTATAAATGCCATTTTCTTTAACCAGTGATTACTGATTGAGTTTCCTATACCTCTCTTGCTGGTGGCTAAAACCAAAGACAAAACTCTAGTCTCTCATAGGAAATGCTACTGTCATTGCAAAGCCTGTGTATGAAAGAATGAAGTTTGTAGATACCTGCCTGGGGCATGATTTGCAATGAAACACTTGCCTGTTACCCAGTAGACTACTGAGAGCTTTCTCAGCTTCAGGACAACATGTGAGCCTTTCTTGCTGTCAAACAAAGTTACATTCTGATGAACAGAGACCTTATGTTTTGAAGCAGCTTTGGAAACTAAAAATCTTAAATCAGAGAGCAGAAGTATGATTTGACGTCTTTAGGATAGATTTGGTTCATTGTGGCTTTAAATCTCTTATGAGTAATTTATTTGATGTTGAATATTTGTCATTGTAACATGTAGGATACATGCATGTACAATGTCAATTATTGATAAAGATAGGCAAGATCCATATTTCTAAATAATTTAGAATGCAATCAGGACACCTAAACCTTAGTTTACTATGTGACCAAGATTTGTTTTAAAATCGAATTGACTATTAATTGAGCATGACCTATTGAGGACAGACAATATTAAACATCCAAATCAAGATATTAGAAATAATGCTTGTGGACAATTATAACAAATTCCTGAATTTGTTCTCAGTTCTGAACATCATTTCATAGATGAGTTTAAGGCACTTAAGGTAAATGGTACCAAATGAGATACAGAGTTCATTAAATAATCTACAGGACGGTTATCAGTGTGGGTCTGTAAATCCTGTGATCACTCATCACTCTGGTGTTTAATACACTTGGATGCCTTAAATCATCTTAAATCCTCCCTGAGATCTCTAGTTGGCACACGATGTGAGCATGAAATTAATTTGGCACTTGTCTATAGATAAAGACGAAGCATTTGTGAAACAGTATCTAGTTACATTTCATGCTCCCACAAAATGAAGAACCAGTTTCCTTTCAGTTGCTCATTTGGAGTGAAACCTGATTTAGACATGAAGTCCTAAAAACCCAGAGAGATGAAGATTAACTCATTTCCTGCTGCCTCCCTCCCTCCCCAACTTCTCCTCTGTCGCTAAGAACTGTCACTAAGGCTTAGTCTGAATGCTTGTCTGTGTATTCTTGGCAAACTTTCAGATTTAGCTGTTACCAAGTCCAGCTTTGAAAGGCTAGCTCCTTCACCAGAATTCAAAAGTCTACTATTTATTAGGGTACCTTTCCTAGGGGAATTGAATGACTATACAATTATTCTAAGACTCTTCTTTCAATATGTCAACCAACTGGGTGAAAATGTCAACCATCCTCATGTTTCTAATTTTTCAGTTGTTTGCCATCATGTATTACCAAGTTTTCAGCCAGATATACAGACATAATGTGGTCACAGGTTTAAAAGAGAGTACCTGGCTTGAGAACAACACCCATCATACCTAAATGTACATCTTTAAATATCAGCTATGAAACATTCAATTTTTTTTTCAATTGCTAAATAACAGAGGCTCTTGAAACCATTTGTCTCCCAGAAAAAATAATACTGTTCTAAAATAGTAAGGACTAACATGAAGTTTATTTTGATGTAGTCACTGTTCTTGGGCCTTACCATTTTTCTTTATGAAGATATAACTATGCTTGAATTGAGTAGCTATTTTTACTCTTGCAAGCATGGGGAGTTTTCTTCTAGTAATCATACTGCAAGATTTTTTTTTCTTGTTGCTACCCTAGGTCTTAAAATAAACACATTCATTTTGTTTGAGATTTTCTGTCTTGCCATATCAACTTTTCTTTTTGTATATAAGGATAATAGTTCCTCAAAGAAAACATTTAAAAGGGCAGTAGTATGGCATTCACATAATTCAGTGCTTTTTAATTTTTATTTCCTTACATAAATGGCAAAAAAGTTTCATTATATTTTGAATAGAACCACTATACATGAAATCAATACAAAATTCCAAAAGGATTGTAAATGAAAAAAAAAAAAAGTCAAGTTAAATATTCCTGCCTTGTGCCAATGGCAGAAAATGTGATAACAAAATAGACCTTTCTTTGACATGCTGGCTTTCAGCATAAAAATGTACATTTAAATTTATTTTTAATGTCCACTGTAGTCATGCTGCCAACAGAGATGGAAAAGACAGTTCCTAACTCAGACTCCATAACTATTTTACAACAATCCCACAGAAAAAGAAAGGCTATACTGTACTAGAAAATGATTCAAACCTTTCAGAGTCCTGAAGAGGATGGGATCAGACAGGGGCCCAACTCCTTTTGCATTTCGTGCTTGAATTCGAAAGTAATACATAGTGTCAAGGTTGAGATCCATGATTTGATGAGTAAGCCGATCACCACTGATTGTTTCCATAACCCAGTCATCAATTGGTATGTTCTTATCCAAGGTATAAAACAAGATGTAAGCTGCATAAATAGATGAATTTAACTTTGTTTAGTATACTGACTGCATGCTATACTTCTGTTTCTAAACACTCATGTTTCCCAAATATAATTTGCAATGATTTTTTTTACATTCACAATCTATAAACTACAGTATTCACTTTGGCAAGTAATGATTTTTTTTGATATTGCAAAGATCAGACAAATAATTGCTTCAATGTGCAGAATCTGAAAACTGAATAGACCATTTGAAACAAAAATATCTGCCATATTTAAAAATACAAGGTTTCTGCTGCCTATAAGTCTTGTGCATGGATTCCTGACTGACAGAAACGCTGAGATAACAAATGTGTGTTGTTTGTGGCGATACCGTTACGCAGCAATAGACAACAAAATAGGCTAATGGTGACCTTGGCAATCTGCACTCCAGGTGATTTCTGTATTCAAACAAGTTCAGGAATCACTGCTTTAGTTGATACGTGGAATCTGTACATTTTTGGCATCTGTTGAGATGTTGATGAGCAGATATGAATGTCTTATGATGCAGAGAGCTCAGTAAAAGATGAAAGACCCAGGTAAAGAATTCTGAAAAACTTGGAAAGACTATCTGAAACCTCCTTCTGGTTCATATTAAAATTGGAAGACCATAATTCAAAAGGGATTGTGAAATATCACTGGGCAAAGAAGTTGTTTCTGACTCATTTATAACAACCCCCGTGATCAATATCAATACAATCTTCTAATATTTCTTGAGTCAGAATAGTCTCCATTCTTGTCCTGAATAGAAGACTCTGGTATTTTATTTATTTATTTGTTTGTTTGTTTGCTTGTTTTTAGCTTTTATCATGTGCATATCTTATCTTTTCAAAAGGATACGAACATTTCTTTAGTTCAGGAGCCATATCCTATATTGCTTTTTATTCTTCAGAGAAACCAATAAAATCAACTTCACATAATAGGTATTGAAACTCAGTTATTGAATGAAATCCTCTGGCCAGTCAGCACATAATGTTTTACATTCATGACATTTAATGCAATTGTAGAGGTATTATGGGCTGTTGTAAGTGTTCAATGACACTGAAAACTTGGAAAATTGTATTCTCTCAGGTCAGCCATATTTATTCCTGATTTTGTTTATTTATCAAATGAGAATAAAATGTTTGCCTTCCTTGTGTTTTGGGGATTTTTTTTTCGTTCGTAAAAAGCATTCAAGTAAGCATTTAAAAATGACAATTCTGGCATCAAATAAGTAGGATTAAGTGTGTAAGATCAGCTTTTGACAACTCCCAATTTTATTCGAAGTGATTCCCTGATATGTATGGGGAAGTCTATCTTTTTTTTTTTTTTTGTAAATTTGAGACCTGAGATGGAGAATAGAAACTTACTGCTACATCATTCTCTAATCATCAACTCTAAATATTGGCCTTAGAGAAACCATATAATTTCATTTGGATGTATGAGTTTGGTGTGGGACTGAAGTCTTAGCATACGGATTTCCACACAGGTTAGAACGAATCCGTTGGTTTCCCAGAACCTCTTTGTATCTATATGTTCATTTCTCTGTGTCCAAGTTTTTTTCTTCATCCTTTTTCTTACTTAAAAAAAGTCATTTTAGAGAGAGAGAGAACATGAATGAGGGAGAGGGGCAGAAAGAAAGAGAGAGAGACTCTCAAGCAGGCTGCATGCTCAGCGCAGAGCCTGACACAGGGCTTGATCCAACGACCCTGGAATCATGATCTGAGCTGAAATCAAGAGTCAGACGGTCAACTGACTGAGGCAGGCAGGTGCCCCTCTCTTACTTTTTTCTACTTTCTTTTTGTCTCTTACCCACCATAACCAGCCAAATAATGAAAACTATATCCTGTGTTGGGTGGTAAGACCTGGGATTGTTAACACAAGTGGGCACTCCTGCTAGAATCACATTTGTCTAAATACGTATAAAATGTAACATCATACATCTGTCATTTTGCCTACTTACACAAATAGGTAGTTGTAATTCCAAAAGGAAAGTGTCAGAAAATGTGCAATTCCACCTTTCTCCTCTCTTCTTTTTCTGTACTTATTCCTACAGACCAATGATTCCCTTCCATGGGTCACCTGCTAAGTATCAGGAAGACCAAGATGATTCCTACTAGCAAGGAGCTCAGCCCAGTATGAGCTCTTCCTCTTTCAAAAACTGATTCTAATAATCATGTATATCAATAGATATATAATGGTGGACTCATTTCTTCCTTCTTTGTGGTAAAAAAAAATACTAAAAAAACAAAAACAAAAATAAAAAAAACACCAGGCTATGAGTTCAGGAAGACCTGACTTCAAGTCATAGGTCTATCATTTCCTGACTTTGCAACCTTGACCAACTTGCTTAATCTAAGTATGTCTCAATATTCTCATCTGAAAATAAGTTGCCATGAGGTAATGCATTGTAGGAATCTAATATAGGTGGGTATTCATATTATAATATCTTATATATAGTGACTATGTAGTAAATGCTCCATCAATTCATTTTTTTCTCTCCTTCCTTCCTTCTTTTCTTTTTTCTTTTTTTCTTAATATTAGTAAAGCTTAAGGAAGTGTCATATTTGGAAGAGCTAGAACTTTGACTTCAAGTCAAACAATAGATTTAATAGCAATTCAATGATTATTCTACTCAATAAATATTTATTAATTAACTACTAAGTGTCAAGAATATTGATACTGAAGACAAAGTATTGATCAAAATCTGAAACCCGTTTTTATGGAATTTTCAGCCACATAATAAGCGTTTAGATTTTTTTCTCCTGATTATATGAGAAGGGGAGGTAGAGGAAGAAGTCAAGATGGCTAAATTTCCAACTTTGCAAAGGGGTGAGCCTGAAAATTTTTAAATGATGGGAGTTAGAATATTTAGACACGTCTGACTGTAGTGAGTGCTCAGTGGGGCCACAATCCTGGACGGTCTTACAACCTATTACAGAATATAAGAATGCATTATTTGGCTGGTTATGGTGGGCGGTAGACAAAAAAAAAAAAGAACAAAAAGAGAAAGAAGGGAGAGAGAGAAGGATTGGGGAATAGTAGGAGGTGCCAATAAAACAGGCAAGTAGAAATGTATAATATGAGGTAGGATATGCATGTTTAGAATTCCTTGGATGGAGATGCAGATTTCAGAGACATAAGTTTGTATTCACCAAAGCCTTGGCTATACTATACACACTTTTTCAGATAAAGTAACAAAGAGAACGAAAAGATCTATTTAAGAAACGGCAAATAAAATGTCTGCTAATAAGACTGAGAAGCTCTAGCCTGAAATTGGAAAGAAAAGTGGGTAGGTGATCTTACAAAAGTCAAGAGGAAAGAGAATTTAAGAAAGAGGAAAACAGGACTAGAACATCAAATGACACACAAAAAAGATAACATAATCTTATCCATTGGATAGTACTGATAAGGAAACAATCTCTGAAGACCTTTTTTTTTTTTTTTAACTATGTTGGTCTCTGATGTTCATGTTGGATGCTGCATTTATTTAGATCAATGTTTCAAAACTCTAGCTGTACATTAAAATCACTTGGGGAGCTTTTAAAATATAGCATGCTCAATCCTTTCTCAAATAAATTAAAACATAAATCAGTTGAGAATCACTGATTTGAACCAGTTGAATACTAATAAGCTGGAGCAAAACGTAGTGTAATAGTGAAGAGTATGAACATGAGTTTTAAATCCTAGCTCTGCTACTTCTTGGTTATTGGACTCTGGGAAAGTTATTTCCCCTAGAAATCTCTCGTCTCTTTATTTTGAGGTGGAATAATAGGAAGATGGAATCCCTTATAATACTAAAGTGCTTAGCATGATGCCAAGCATGTAATAAATTCTCTCCATTCTCTCCTGAAAATCTCAGTACAAATTCCTAAGCTGCCAGTTTACAATCAAGGAATCTAGGCATTGGCATTATCTAGATCTCCTTCTTTGTCCTCTTTTTTTGTTTAATCTTTTTGAAGTATATATATTTACAAATTGATGCTCGGTTCTATGCAGAGTACATGAGTAAAGCCACACCCTAGAACGGATTTCAAATGGGAATAATAACAGCTGATTTGTTTTAGTTCTCACTGGACATCAGAGACGTTTCTCAGCAGTTTATTATTACATTCTACAAAAGAAGTTATATTACTATCCTTATTTTTATGGATGAGAAAGTGACCTTAGGAAAGTTAACTTACCCAGGTATCTCCCTCAGAAGCTTAGGGTCCTAACCACCCTGCTCTACTGCTGTGTGCATGCAAGGACTTGGGAAACAAAAGAAACATAAAGGTAGGATGTGAGCACGTTCTGCCACATCGGCACATACACGCTCTGACACGTTGGAAAAGAGCTCACATTTCCTTTGTACTTTAGAGAAAAACACAGTGTAGTAAATCTGGGCCCTCTGTTATATGGTATTTTGAATATTTCGGCATCCTGTTTCCTGGAAGTAATTTCACTGAAAGAATCAATATGTATGGAATAGAAACTATCTTAAGGGTTTTGCTCCCTGTTGAGTTGAGTCCAATTATGTCAACTTGATAATAACAATTTTGTTTTAATAAATAAACTAGGCTTTTGACGGTAAAAAGTATTGCCTCCCATACTTCTATCTTACCATTGTGAGAGATTGGATACCGAACATACAACTTTTAGTAACATATGTGGAGAAGGTTTCTTATACATGCACTGTCACTTTGGCACACAGAATTTTATTGCTTAGATTAATTTGCATTTCTTAATATGGAGCAGACTTCCATTTTTTCCCTGAAAAAGCAAAATTAAGCTTCCTTTCAGAGTTGAAAACACATTCCATTGTTTACATTGACTATTTGATGAGATTCATTTCAATAAGAGTGGAGAATTTGGGTAGTATATGACTTATTTTATCCCTTACCAAAAAATATGTACTTTTTCCATCAGAACTTGTTTTTATTTAGACAACTTCTATTCTGTTTTTTTCTTCTTAAGCTTATTATCTATTGATTTACCATATGCTTATAAATAACTGTTTATAACATAATAAAAAAGTCATCATGTAAACAAACTAAAATCTAAAAAAGCACTGAAATAGAACCAATGAAAATACATCATAACACTGAGGGGAAACAGAAAGAGAAAATTAGAATGAACCAGGCTCAGTTTTAGAAAGTCAGGCAGAGTGACAACTCAGCATATAAGATTTTGGGGAGATTTAATATCCCTCTTCTCTTTCTGTATTTGTCAGCTCAAATGAAAATTCTGTTTGCTATTGCACTAAGAGCAATTTCCTAGAGAAAACAAGTCTTCAACTTAAATTTAAATCTCATTTGGAATTTTCACATTATCTTTTCATTTTGGAAAATTCAGAAAGTAACTCACACAAAGTAAGTGTGCCATCTGAACTGTAATTTCCAAGCTTATCTCTGTTATCACAGAATGACTGAATTACTTTGCTAATTTATAATAGTGTTATCCACTTGTATGAAAAAAAAAGAAGAAAAAGGAGTGACTCTTACATGTGCCTAACCCAATGGTTCAAGTTAATTAGACTATAATGTGCACATTTTTAGTTATACAATATTTTTCATAATAATTATATGCTATGGAGACATCTATTAAAAGCCTAAAGTGATCATTTAAATGCAAAATCCCTGATAGAACTCCATTATATTTTTCATACTAAATTAACATTACAGGCTTCTAATGGATGCTTTAATTAGGCATTGATGTTATCAGCAATATTTGGCAAAATAAAATGTGTCACTGTGAAATATTCATTAAGTTCAATTTCTGTCAGTCAATATTAAGTATTTTATGAACCTTATGATTTAAGTAAGAAGCTAAAAGCTAAAGTGAGGAACTAAAAACCTCTTTTGTATGTGCCATTCAAAAATACATGGTCATTAGGTGTCTTTTGTATTTTATAACTGCCAAACAACCAGCTTCTTGTTAGTCATTTATGCTCAGAGACATTCCATTAGAAGGTTGTCCTAATGCTCCACAAGATGAAAGACAAAAGGTCTATACTAATTAAAATACACATCCTTCAAGAAGCAACTCAAGTGATATGTGTGTGTGTGCATATTTGTAGGCACCTTTAGAAGAAATTCCATGGTCAGTGGGGGGCAAGAAGAGACAACCAGAAAGCATCAGGGAGTACACAGAAATTCTGGGACAGAAAACAAATACACAAAAGGCATGGACAGTACACACGAGGTAAGCAATCGCAGGGTAAGCAGAGCAATGCTGGGAATGTAGCAGAGATGCTTACCGGTAATTTTCCCATTGGCTTCCAAGGGAGGCTGCCAACTCACAATGACAGCACGAGGCTTCCCTTCTCTAGTAATGACTGTCAAATCCTTGGGAGCAGAGGTCGGGGCTACGAGAAGAAACAAAGACAAGGCCTTGTCATTGGATGTGAAAGAAAACAGACGTTTATGAGACTTCTAATCATGATGTTGACACTCAGAATCCGTCGTGCAGTATATCATGTTTATCCTACCAGTTTCGATTTATTTCAAGTGTTTTAATTAAACAAGCAAACAAAAATACAGAAATTAATGTTTTTTCCATGGAAGTCAAATGACTTCCAAAGGTGTAAATATGGAAAAGAGAACGGAGTATGTGTGAATACAGAGAAGAAAAGTATAACGGATATTTCCAAGTGAGCACCACACTAAACATTTAAGAATTATTATAAGAACAAAGAAATGTACACATACTTAGTGAGATTGATGGCTACCTGTCTCCAAGAGACAGAATTCTGTACCAACTGTAGGATTTATAAATACAAATGTCACCTAATTCTATATTTTCTTAAAAGCAAGAAGAAGAAAAAAGAAAAGAATGTACTTAAATGCATTAAGATGTTTTAACCATCTTGCCTAGGTAAACATACTAGGTTATCTCCTAACAAGAAGGCAAAAAAAATATTTGAAAATAGAAGAGGTATGGAATCTATGAAGGTCTTAGTATCAGTCTGGCGTGGAATAGGAAGGCACGAAACTCTGCCTTTCTTAGAGTTACTTTTCCTACATGTTGTTGAGGGGAGGGGCAGAATTTATCACCCCAAAATATGCCTCTTTGGCCTAAAGACTATTTTAGGCCTCTTTGGCCTAAAGACTATTTTATTTCAAGACCACAATAGACATCGGAAAAGCTCTGCAAATTTAGTAGATGTTACCCTTTTATAAGAGAAATTTTATTTATAAGAGTGTCTCCCTCTAGGTACCAAGAAGAGAATGACAAAATCTCTAGAAACTTTTATTAAGGAGAAGGTAGGAACTTAATTCTGCATTACAATGACACTCTTGTTTCTTGTGATTTGCCTGAAAACCTCCCATAACTGGCTTCCCACCCCACAACATACTCTTTTGTTTTTAGTTGTAGATTGTATATAAGGTGACGGCTTGGGACATTTTATTATTTTTTTTTTTTAATTTTTTTTTTTCAACGTTTATTTATTTTTGGGACAGAGAGAGAGACAGAGCATGAACGGGGAAGGGGCAGAGAGAGAGGGAGACACAGAATCGGAAACAGGCTCCAGGCTCTGAGCCATCAGCCCAGAGCCTGACGCGGGGCTCGAACTCACGGACCGCGAGATCGTGACCTGGCTGAAGTCGGACGCTTAACCGACTGCGCCACCCAGGCGCCCCAGGCTTGGGACATTTTAGTGAGTAACAGTTTTCCTGGGTATCCTCCATGTATACAGGAGGTATACATGTTTTTAAACTCCTGTTTGTTTTTCTCCTATTAATCTATCTTTTATTATGGAGGAGTCTCGGCCAAAGACCTAGAAGAATAAAAGGAAAATTATTTTTCCTCTCACATTGTGCTCAACAAAATTTTAAATATATTTTATTTTTAACATTTTTTTTTTTTAATTTTTGAGACAGAAGGAGACAGAGCATAGGGGGAGGGTCAGAGAGAGAGGGAGACACAGAATCTGAAGCAGGCTCCAGGCCCTGAGCTGTCAGCACAGAGCCCGATGGGCTCGAACTCACGGGCCGGCGCAAGATCATGACCTGAGCTGAAGTCGGACGCTTAACTGACTTAACCACCCAGGCGCCCCTGAATATATTTTAAAGGTGGCAGTACACTGGCCAAGCCAGTCCAGTATCTTCCAGGCTTCTTTAGACCTGCTTTTTCACTGTCTATGCTTTGAAATGCAGTGAGTTTTCCTTCTAGGCAATGCACAATGCTCCGAGTCGATTATTGATAGTCTCTTTTAGTCACCCTCAGTTTGACCTGGGAAATTTCGGAACATATCTTAAATTCTATGAATGGGTTCTAGAGGTATTTCCAGATCTCTGCATAAGAATGCTTGTGTATTACAAGAGAGGTACAGTTTGGTCCTAATTCTGAATTCTTCGCTTTTACCGTTCTCTTTGGCTCTTCTGTTGGCCCTGTCATGGGGAATCTGAGTTACAGTACTTCCAGTTTCTCTTCCCGAATATAATTTCAAGTGAAGGAGACACCAAACATTTCCATCTAGCATAACATTTATTTCCAATGCCCTAGTTCTCAAAGCCACTAGTATTCCAGGTTAACCAAAGCTGCACCTAATCATAATATCCTGACAAGGTACTTAATATATTTAAATTAAAAAAATGAAAGCAGGAAGAGAATACATAGGTCTAGTGTAGTTGAACCCTGAGTAAAGAAACTACATATGTATATGGTTTAATGAACCAAGAATGAGGCCATTCTTGCAAGAAAAGTTCTGTTACAGCAAAATATCAAAGAGGCAATACTCTCTTAAAGATGGATTAGTCTCATAAAGAGTTCATTGAAGATATTTTCTAAGCCATAGATAGGAAGGTAACATATAGTCACAAATTGACTTAGAGTATTATACCAAGCATAATAAGGAATTTTCTGATTATGGAAGCAATTAAAAGATCTGTCTTTCTAACTACTCAGAATAATGTGTGTTTTCTTAACTGGGTTAAAATTCAACTTGATGGCTATTTAGAAAACAGTTAAATGGTGATGATTAGACTGCTTCACTGAATCTGTTACTATTTTCAAAAAAGATAAAAATGACTTCAACTTTACCTAACAAAATAATACACTGAAGAGGTGGTTATTTTTCAAAAAAAAAAAAAACAAAAAAAAACAAAAAACAACCCAATAAAACTTTTCTAACAGCCAATCTATTTCAGGTGTTGTGCAAGTTTTTCTTTTTCCTCAAGCCATGTGAATGTTGGTGAATAGCGATTCTGGTATTGCAATCAACAGCTTAAATGTTTAGGATTATCATATAAGCTGCACACTGTTAGGACAGGAATGTGGCTCTAACAACTTCAGGGATGTCTACTGAATCCAGCAGAACGTCTCTGGTCTGTTCCTCTCCAATCTCACAGGTTCCGCCCAGAGGAGACCTTTTAGAAATTCTTCACTGACTACCAATCTTCTTTGGATTAAATGTAAATAAATAACAAATAATAAATACCAGGCCCTGATATTTACACTTCACTTTCTTTTACAGCCTCATTTCCCCTTGTTGTCCCATGATTCTTGTGGTCCAGTCACTCTGAACCATTCACAAGTGTCTCTAGAAGACATCTTTCTGATACTTGCTCATGTATTTTTGTACATGCTGCTCCTTTCCTTGGAAGTTCCTGGAATAGGTACCTGATGATACTCCCTGGCCATAGTTCAATTATTTTTTCTTTTGTGAAACTCTCCTTTATTTCTCTAGACAGAATTTATATTTGGCTCTGTTTGTTCAGATTCTAACTTGCCCTACACTCTATGGTTGTATTTCTTATATTATTTCAGTTTATTTTTTTTTTTGCATTATTTCATTATTTCAGATGTCTTTCTAATTATTTATATTTTACTTAACTAGAATAAAATTAAGGATTTATCACCTGGACAGAATGAAATGTTTTATTTCAAGGATTTACCAACCACTCTTAGCCTTGTCATAAACAATTCCAGCACAAGAACATAACTATGTGGCCCTATACAGTCTTTAATGTTACTACAGAATTAGAACCAAACGTGGTGTTATTTCATTCACTTCATTTCCTTCTCACAGTTCTAAAGGTCTGAAGACACTTGTGAATTATTTCTTGCTTCTCATCATCACCCAGAGATCTCATCCACATGCTATTTACACTTTTGTCCAGATCATTATCTGTTTTGACAATCACCCTGCCTAAAACCACTCTCTAGCAGTTAATATCTTTTTGTCAGAAATGGGTCTCACTGCTAGTACCCCTACAAGGCTATGCAGTTGATGAAAAATCAAGAGAATACATTTATCAATTCAGATTTTAGGGTGCATTTTATGAAAGGGAAAAATGAATGAATTTGCTTGCTTTAAGAGGAAATTACTACTCCTTCTCTTTCATTCAGGGAAGACCTAATGTCTTACTGGTTTATGTTTAACTCCTTTCATTTCCTTTTAAGTAAAAAGGAAGAGCAGGGCCTTTATTCTCCCCATGGCACATAATTCATTCAGCATGTCTCATTCTTCCTTTGAAGCTGTGAACATTGGCATCTAGGGCAGAATTCTAGGAGAAAGAGTTAATATACATAAACATGTAAAACAGAAGAAGATGAAAAAAAAAAGAAGGATGTTGAAATTAAATCCAACAAACTAGAAAACTTCTTATAGAAAGAAGTATCCACAAAAATGTAACAATATTAACAACAGACTCTCTGAGTTAAAGTAGTAGCTTGGATTAAGGGTCACAATTGCAATGCCACGGGACAAATTCTAATGGAAAAAGAAATTCAACTTACCTGAGAGTTTTATTGGTACAGCTTTATTTTTAATTTGGAAATGTGTGGTGTAGTTTACCCCTAACTAGAATACCATGAAACCAATCCAAAAGCATGTTGATTCCCTGTTCTTCAGATGTTGGATTTCTGTGAACTATAAAAGCCAAGTGTACTGCATGTCTGTTAAGGTTATGAACTCAACGTTTATGATCCATAGTAAATGTGACTGGTAAAAATTTACAGTGAGTTACATTTTCCTGTGATTTGAACTATTTCAAATTGCATGAAGGTTTTTCCATTGTGTTGCCTTATTGCCAAGGAGTGAACATAACCACAAAGAAACTTCTTCCCATACCCAGTTGTGGTTATTTATGGTAAACATTACAATGTGATTATGGCTGTAATGCAATGTTTTATTTTGTATCTAATTTCTTTCCAAGAAAGTAAATGCCCACCATGGCTACTAATCAAAGACTCAAATGTTTTGGACAGAGTTCAGTGCATGGATTTCTGCTTTCACTTAAAGGAATTGAGAAAAAAGATTTATATTCATTTAGATCCCTGGAGTTAACACCCAGATTAAAACCAGATTATTCAATATATTGAGGACTCATTTTCTTCTTTTGTAGAGTGGAGAGGATAATACTAGATATGAAAGTACTTTGAACTACAAAGAATAAACTATTTCCTGCAGGACGAGGTGGGACTTAGACATCATAGTGCACATATATTCTGATATCTACAAAACCTGGGAAATACCGTTACCAAATGCCAAGAGTCAAAATTTCGAAGCAAGCCTTTCTTCACATACCTGCTTCATATGTGGTGGCATGGGCAGTCATGCTCCATGTGCTTGACCTTCTGTTTTTTGTTACCATGACCGAGAACTCATACATCGTGTTGGGTTTGAGGCCTGTTGCTGTGTAACTCAGAGATGTTGTGTCTTCTGACTGTACAAGTGGGACATAAGCAAAGAGAAAAAAGATGAACTCTATCAACTTGGTAAATCAAAACATGTACAGAGACTACCAAATAACCAAAAAAGAGTCTGTTTCCAAACAGCATAAAAGCTGTGACACAGAACTGGCTCTACTTCCCTTCTGTCAACCAGTTTACACTGGTTGATTATATATCTAAAACACGGTGGGTAAAATCAGATGTGACGTTGTCCAGAGGGGCGGCCAGCTGATCAATTTTCCAAGGAGGGCAATAACCAGTGTGTCAGGACCAGTTCTGTTTGCTTCTCAGTTCCGTTTTTAAGGTAATCTTCACTGACTTTAACTGTAATTTGTTTGTAATAATCCACAATACATTTTATAACAATCAAAATACATTTTATGTATTTTAAGTAGCTCATCATGATTGTTTTTCACTAGTAATAAAATTAGTTTTTAGAGTTTTACTACTTGTGATTTAAAAAAAATCTTTAGAGTACAAACTTTTAGTGATCCCAGAATCTATTTGAGTATTATAAACAAAAAAGACAAAAGCAATGTTGTAGTATGTGGTCTTCTTTTGTTCAGTGTTCACATTAAACACACATTTAAGTATGGTCACTGGAGCAACTGATTAGGAAGGGAATGACAAATTGGGTAAGTATTAAAAGATTATATTAGTGTTAATATTATTTGTCTTTTGAAACCATTCTTTTTCAATTAAATAGCAGGTTAAAGATATTTTAGTAGAAAGTAAATTATCTATTTTTATTACTTACTCAAGAAATCAAAATGGTAATAAAAATACGTTAATCTTCCAGGTTAATGCATATTTTCAATATGATCAGGCAAATTTAGCCTATTTATGCCTCTATGATACTTGTAAGTATCAGGTTATGCTTGGTATTTAAATCTTGACCCTCCTCCAAAGTTTCATATTTATTTTTACTTTTATATTCACTACCTTTGTTATATATCTATGTCTAGAAAATCAAGGAAAGATCTTTTTCCCCACCTATGTCACACCTATCTCCTCCCATACTACTGTAGTGTGGTATATCTTTTTTATTGTACTATGAATCCTTAGATTATAGCTATGAAAATCTTACATTTCATTACAAAACCAAATAAATATTTAACTGTACTAATAACATTTTGATGATGTGCCCATCCATCCTATTAAAGTGATAACCTCATAAACATCTATCAGAAGCTCTTCTTTAAAAAAGCTATAAAAATGTGGGCCCTAAGTAAATGTAAAAATACATTGTAGACTCAGGAAGATGGAATCCCATCAAATAAAACACAACATAGGCAGCTAGTATCTGACATGCTGAAATTTAACTTCCAATCCTGTCTTCTTCACTATCATGAACACTTCTAAGTCTTACAAATGGAAATAAGGGGAGAAATGGGATGATGATGATGAAATACTTCAGTTAGGACAAAAGGATCATACTTTTTATAAAACTAGTCTCTCTGACAATAAAAATCACTGGTGTTTGGGAGACCACTAAGTAATATTGTCCTTGTTTGCGTTTTAGAATGACATACTTGCATTCTGTAAATACCATGAATTCACTGTTTTCTCGGGAACTTCATGGAAGGTCGTTGCTCAGAATAAATCATTAGCCTAGAAGTACTTTGGAAATTCACGGTCAGCTATTTTTGTGAGCATAGACTACCCAGGTACTACCTCTCTGAGCCTCAGTTTGCTCATCCATAAAATGGAGATAACTGTAGCACTGACCTCCTGGCATTATTTAAAGTGTAAAGTAAAACATAGTATCCAACCCAGGGAAGCTTTAGATAAATGTTAGCTACAGTATTTCATGCATTGTCTAATGTGATATTTAACTTTACACATGCATTAGGTTCCCTATTGGGAGGGATATCTTGAGGGTGAAACTGAGTCTTGAAAAACTCTGTACCTTCTGTAATACCCATGTTATATCTGGTAAGCACTAGTCAATACTCAATGAATGGGTTTTGAATAGAAATTTGTATAAAACATCATGTGATTAATCATTTTAGTAGAAACTAAATTACAGAACATTGTTGCTTCTGATAAGGAAAATCAAAACAGAGTTTTAGACAATCAAAATATAAATGTCTGGATTATGGCTTGATATGGGATTACATGAAGTAGAAGGGTACTCCCGTGGAGATAGCCTAGAACAACCCCATAAGGTCATGCAAGCTCTAGCTGTAGTTTCATGGGAAATTGTTTTTCAAGTTATACAACCTATCTATGTCTTCATAAAGGGATCTACATACATGCTTAATTACAGAGAAGCTTATTTTTTTTACAGTAGGTGTGAATAATCTAGTCATATAGATGACAAGGAGATTGAGTAAATGCAGTGACATGATGGGACACAGCAAAAGCAATGCTTGTGCCCATGTCATCTGACTCTATGCACTGATTTTTCTGCCTCTATCTTGTGCATGCTCTGCCTACCTTCTAAAGCTGTACTGGGGAGTGAAATGAAGTAATGGGCATGAAAGTAGTTTGAAAAGCTCACAATGTAAAATCAAAGCATTCCATTACCATTATTTGTAAAACTTAAGTTTATTGTACTACTTTCTAGGGGACTAGATACGTTCTGTATTTATCTTTGCTACCCAACATACTCCACTCTGTCCTCTAACTCTCTTCTTCACAGGGTGTAGATGTAGAGCTTGGGTGCGTAAGAAGGGGGACAGAATGTTAGTAACTAAAAGCCTTAGGTCAGGGAAGATGGTGGGAAGAGGAACATTTAAAATCTTTGTGTTCTATTCCCAGATATCAATCCATGAGAGAAATCAGCCTCCACTTACAAAATAGCTTTTGGGTTGAGTCTGACTTTGCAGGCATTCTTTGTGAGACTCAATAATTCTGTGTCTGCTGTATTAACTATTCAACTGAAATAATTTGCCTCAAAAAATTTTGGAACTTAAGCCATTATGCAGAGAACAATCATTGTCCCTCAGAACATTTCACATACTGGCAAAGCACCCATTGCCATTCTGTGAAATGAAGGAATCGAGAAAGTACAGCAATTATGAACATAGAAATTTTAAGGTAGTCTTTTAAAAGCAAACTTAGAATTGGGCAATCTGTATATAAAGAGAGACTTAAAAAAATGTTCTTATGTATTTCATTGGTTGTCCTATCTGATAATGTTATCTTTATTTATAGTTCTGCTGAGTCTTAAATCTAATACTGCAAGGAGATGGATAGGGTACTTACAACATATGTTACATCAATGATACTATTTGGACTTGCCTGGAGAGTTTTTCCAAATACCTGACCTAGCAGGGCAGCAGTAACAAAGAAAGCTTTTTAAAATGGTTTCGCCTAAAAACTGATATATGATGAAATGTGAGTTTTATGCCACTTAAAATTTCAAAGAGACTAGAAGGAGATCCAGCATGGCTACAGGAAGAGAGAGAGGCAGATTTAGAATATTATTGGTGGGATTTTGCTTTATCTCCAGGTTCTTTAGAGTCTGACACTCCCAAAGGATACTGTCATCCCTGAAATCACCACTGGCTAGAGGCAGGATTAAGCAAGATGGCAGTTTAGTGGAAAGAACACTGGATAAGATATCAGGAGGTTCAAATTCTGAGAGCTATTGCAGTAGAGTGGTAAAGAGAAGGCACCTAAGGGTCATACGAAGAAGCAGGAGGACCAGGATTGAACTATTGGTTCCTTGGTTATTTGGTTATTGGGTACCGTGTATGATCTTATTTTTAAAGCTACCTTCTTGATCCCAAATCCTCATCTTGTAAAGCTTTATATTTTAAATGAGCATTCATATATTATCTCACATGAGTAGCTTATGAATTCTTTGAAGTGTAGCAATGGAACTGAGTGTCTTACCCATTGCAAAGTTATAAATAATATGTTAAGTAGCAACAACTAAGCTGTGTTTAACTGCCTCTATAATCTAGTGCAGTTCTAGGTGCACAGTAGGTACCTGATAGTCACCTGTTGCTTTTCTCATTTTTGTCTATATTTTGTGTACTATTTGTATATGCTAATATTGTGGCAGGCTTAGGAGGTAACAAAGTTGTGCCCATATGTAACTATTTGTTGGAGTTAACTTAGGCCGGCTGACAGAGATTTAAAAGTAGTGAAGAAAATGCCTCAAATATCTATCTCTACAGAGCTCTTAACGGAGTTATGGGATGAGTCAGTGAAAGGGGTTGGTCTCATTCATATTAGTCAAAGGGGAGTGTGCACTGTGGTTTTCTTTACCACATGAGGGTGTTTCAAGGCTAACTGAGGAAGTAGATGCCAATGGCTTCGAGTGCTTTCTAAAGACCTTATTACAAAATCTTCTGTGTTCCCAGTCATATTTGCTGTCAAATGAGTCTCTGTAGCATTAATAGGGTTGCCTTTGGTGTCAATCTAGAGTCCAAATAAAAAGAAAGACACCAAAATCTATCCAGAAAACTAATGTGGAGCCCTGCTATTTTCAAAGAAAAATGGCATTCCCCTGTACAGAATCAGATTATTTATATAGACGCAGCATCTGGTGGAACTCAAATAACATTTTGCATTTCTTAATGTTTTTCTACCTTGCCTTAGAATTGTTTCCTAAGATACAATTATTCCCATTCTAATTTTAGATATTGAGTTATTAAAATGCCTTGTTTTCCACTTAGTGCCACTGCAGCAAAATGACTCATGACAGCCCAGGAAGCATTGAAAACAATGTATTAAGCAAATGACAGTTCATTTCAAATTTTACACTATCAATTAGAACTTCACCTTGTACTTCGCATTCGCAGAAAAGCTGGTCCTCCACCGGACAGTGTAAAGTCGCACTTCAGATGTTTTTTGGTTCTTAGGGACAGAGTTGTCTGCCCAGCTGACCCTCACAGCATCGTGGGTAAGAGCCACAGCCTGTACACCTACTGGTGGGAGCATGGGGGTGGAGACATCTGGGACCGAGGTGGGGAAATCATCAAGCAAAGGATAATAATCAACTGGGTCAGTGGGATCTGGGTTTAAAAACCCGCCAAATGAAACAAACAAATAAATACATAAATAAAAGAGTTAAAAAAATAAATATCAGTGGTAACACATCACAATGAGTTAAATGCATGGCAATAATGATGAAAGGGAACATGAGAAGAACAGAAAAAAATACAATTAATTCAATCGGAAAACTCATCAGAAACAGTATTGCTATGTTATAAAAATAACTGACTCTTTTCTATAATTCACTCATTTCCTTAGAGTGGTTTTATCAACTCCACTTTTGGTGGTCACTTCTAGTTATATATTTTAAAAGTCCATTTTTTCTTGGAGTGTTGCACATTGCTTCTTAAAATGTTTAGCATAGAACTTAACAGTTTTATAAATACACAGATAGAATAACAAGATCCAAAGGAGCGTTTGGTTTATTTCCTGCTGTAAAGGAAATAAGTGCCTATCTAATATCTGTTTGCTTATGTTTGTTTATTTTTCTCCCTTTCTAACTTGATTTGGTTTCCCTAACGCTTTCATTATTGCTTAGCTTATATCTGCATAAGTTTTGTTTAAGCAAGAAACAAACAAGAAAGACCAAAGGACCCTGCAGTCCTTAGCACTCTGTCTATGGCTATGATTGCATAAAACTAGACTGACCAAGTCCATGGTCCACATGGTCCAATGATATGTTTGATAACTAGGTTTCTTGTAGCACTTGGTACAGCAGGTTTTCTCAGATCGAAATCCTTAAAGAAAGCATGGAAGTGTCCGTTTTACCCACATTCTCACAGAGTAATTAGATAAGTTTTTAGACTTTTAAGGCATACCTAGATTCTATATTACTTGTTCCAAAATGTCAGGTTCCACGGAAAGACTTTATGTTATTGACAGGGAGACAGAACGAACTGTGTGAGGTACACACATGCTTTGATCCATTAACATAATCAGAACCTGCATAATGCTGTGTGTGGTTTTATAAAATCCTCTAGAAAAATTGTGTACTCTTTTTACGCTGGGGGTATCAGAATCAGAGGAGCTTATTTTCTGACTGTAGTAAGGGTCCAATTTTGAGTCTTTGATTTTATACCTAGGACTTTTACACTTTTGAAATTTCACCTTTAAATCATGTAATATTGTATTCTCACTAAGAAAAAGGAGCCTTCAGGCTGGGCCTATGATGACCTGGTAAAATGTGGAATACCTGAAGCAGTATACATACAGAGCTTATATTTTTAAATAGCCTAGTTCCAAGCACAGCAGCTGCTGGCTGGTTTTGTTGATTACTTCACTTTGTCCACTGTATTTCAAATGCCTATCCCCTACTCATTGCTCTGTTTTCCAATGAATTATTTAGTAGTTTACTGGGCTGTGGTCTTTGGAGCAAAATATAAAACCCGAAAACAAAAACAGAACAAAAGGAAAGGGAAAAAAAAAAGAGAAAGAGAGAGAAAGAAAAATGTGTGTTTAAAATTTAATGACAGAGCCCAGGCTTTCCATATTTCCTTTGATGTGTCTTTTTATTAAGGGCTCCTTTAAACCCAAATGGATTTATGAAATGATGAAAGGGGAGCTGAAGAGCATCAAGGAGGATCCTGATCAGTCATCAGGTTGGTGCCCTGGTGGCAGGTGTTTTGGCCAAACTGAGGCTGGTGCTGCCTCACTTGTTTCTATTCTTAGCCGACTTTCCAAGAAGAAGGTTATACACACAGGAAGACCGCTCTGAATCACAAACTTCTTTGTTGACCGACCTATATAATGTGTTATACCTGATTTGTTGTTTCTTTGCTTACTCTGGCTCTTACACCTATATGAATAATAATCTTCCACAGGTGCCATATATAAGGTTTTGAAAAGTAGCAATTCTACTAAAAGAAATGTTAGCATTCAGCCTGGCTGTTTTTGGATTGTAGAATACTATATTTTTCATGACTTGTGGAGTTTCTTGGAGTCTCAGTTCCAGAATGCGTTCCCTGAATTTCAAGTAATGTTGTTTATTGGTATTTATCTATGGACTTACGTAATTTAAGAATTTCTATTTCTGGCCAAGTTTTTCTTGACTTTTTTAAGGCAATTTGTTTTCGGGCATGGCTTGTCACTTATCTCCTTTAAGTTGCAAATTTGTACCATCAAATACAAGAGCCACTAATTACATGGGCAATTTAAGTTTGAATTAATTAAAATTAAATACAATTAAAAAATCACTTCTGTTGCACTAGCCAATTTTAAGTGTTCCGTGGCCATAGAAGCCAATCTATCATCTTGGATAGTATAGATATGGAAATTTTCCAATAAAGCAGAATGTTCTAGTGGATGGCAAGCCCTACACTAAACACGTAAATGCCACACACACTGCTAATTATCTTTCTCTCAGGAGAGAAACTGCTTGAGTAGTTAAGTTAAAAATATTCTTTTGTTGCTGAACAACTTTTTCCAGTTTTCAGGTGCCTTATATGCTACTGATTTGCAGTGGTTATATTCAAGAGTAAAAACTAAATAAATCAAAAATTAAAAGGGCAAAACATAGCCTCCAAACTTTTGCCAAAAAGAGAAGCCTATTTGGTTCCTAATAGATGTTTTGGTAAGAGTTCATGAATTTTTGGCTAACACGCCAAAGTTCAAAGCAAGCTTTGAAAATAATAACATAATTTTGCATCTGGATTATACTTCATTCAGACATTGATGAAACAGTTGAGAATAAACAAGTTCAAACGACACACCTCTTTATTCCTTTGCCCTCTTCCCTTATCCAGGCTCAGAATGTCTTGTTCTTGCAACAATAAGAAATAAAAAGCTCTACTGAAAACTAAAAACTCTTCACATACCCATTTGACCTGGTGAAACTTTTCCTTAGCTCTAATACTAATATATTCAGGATGAAATGAGGCTTGAGAGTGTGCCAACATCTAAGAGCATCTACTTGTAGAAAGCATCATGGCCTGATACTTACTCCAGCCTGATGCATTTATTGCCTGTGATTTTTTACTTACTTTATGCTGTCCTCTTCCAAGTCTTCCCAAGGGAATACTTGGGAGAAGCTCAAAGACAGAGAATGTCTTCTCTGTGGCATTATGACACATTTATTGATAGAATTTCTCCCAGAGCCTTAACCTTTGATTCCATTTATTTGTCCTTTGTTCTCCATGATGTGGGGAAACACTATAAGTCTGCCACATCCAAGAAAATTGTATACTTTTCCTCTGGAAAGAACCGGTTTTATTCATTCCTCTTCAACCCCTTACTGACTCTGCTTCATTTAGAAAATGCCTCGCACAATTTCTAAGTTTTGGTATCCATTTATTTCCCAGATCCATTAGGATTAGAGTCCAATCAGGAAAAAAAATAGTTTTATGGATCACTGGTATTTTAGAAACCACTCTGGGAATGCCATATGCCGAGGATTAAACAATGACAATAAATGTGAAGGCAGAAGTTAATGTCCCAAATGGTTCTTTTTGAGCAACTTATCTTCAGTTTATCTAAACTCTACTATTTTTACTACTACTACTACTTTCTGCTCAAAAATTGATTTTTTGGGGGGTGGTCATCTAAGTGTCCCTTCTTTGTGGGCTCTACTTTTGATAAGAAAATAGTTTGAAATAGTGACAGTATTACTAATTTGTGTGGCCTGACCACAAGCTCAAAGTCCTGTTGATGAGCCGGTGCTCAACATCTTTCACCAGAGGCAGGAAAAAGATGGACTAAAAAAAAAAAAAATATGGGAAGGACAAGTACAGCTAAAGTAGCTCGTTATTTCCCAAAGAGTCCTGCTGCTGGCAGAATAAGAACATAAGGGGAAATGAAAGTTCTAGATACCTCCATCACGTTATGTTTCCATTCTGGACCTCCACATGCTTCATCTTTCTGTGTTTAGAGATCGTATGTTTGACAGTCAAGATTCTCTAAGGTAATACTTCTTATGTGCCTTTCTGGGGAGACATGAGTCCCTTGGGTAACACAATGAGAGACCTAAACGGTCTCCCCAGATAAATGAATATATTGACACATACCCCAAATTTTGCATACCACGTTAGGCAGGTCATAGACCTTGAAAGATTCAAGGAGACTGTGGAATAACAACTTTGCCTTACAAGAAAATCTGGTTGAAATCAATAAAGTGATGGTATATTCTGGGAACCATCATATGAATTCATTTTACAACTGTGTATTCTTAAGATAGTCTATGAAAGGAGATAGTGAGTTTGGAAAATAAACTGTACAAAGTTTACATACATTTAGGGGGTAGCAAAAGATCCCACTATTTATTCTATTTTGATTTATTTCTCCTTGTCAGGAGGCATCTAGTAATTTTCCATGTCCTCCAGTTCTTGCTATGAAATCCTGCTCTCAGATCCTTTATTCTCATTAAGGCGAAGATAGCTGATGAGTTAAATGAGGTCTGAGGCTCGTGAGTTTTGAAAGGGGGCAGGATCGAAGTGTTCATTAAAAAGATGGACCTCTTGAGTTTTACTTTCAGATTTTAGACATAAGGCTCTTGGAGGTGATTGTGTGACTTTCTAGTGACTCTGAACAGCTCCCCCCAGAATCTAGTGATTCTGAACAGAATAAGGGGGTACTTAATTCTATTTTTTTTAAAGCAAGTTTCATGTCCAACATGGAGCCCAATGTGGGGCTTGAACTTATAACCCTGAGATCAAGACATGAGCTGAGATCAAGAGTTGGACACTTAACCCACTGAGCCACCCCGGTGCCTTGTACTTATTCTATTTTTGAGTAAGTCCAGCCTTACTCCACAAATAGTCTCCATAAATGTCCTGGATCTCACTCCTTTCTGAGTTCCTTGGGCTCTTTTTCTCTTGTGTGCTGCCTTTACACTCCAACTCACATAAGAATTCCTAGAGGTGTTAAACCTCAGAAGCAGCAAGTACTTCCAATGTCATGATGCTCTGGGAACTGTTAGAGTGACCTGTAGTTCCTGGTTCAGGGAAAGACCACCTGTATGACTCAGCCTAGTCCAAACCAGTCCCAGGAGGTCAGTCCTTCCTTGTGATATTAGCTTGAAGGATCTTCTGTAGAGAAGCATGTGGCCATCTGGGCATTTGGTGGCTTTTATGTGGAAACTTTCCTGCCTAAATTGTGCTGGTCTGCAAGATGAAACAAGATGCTCAGGAGAATGAAGAGTGGTATTGGGGAATCAAAGTATGAGCTATTGAAGAAGACAGAGAAGAAGAGATCCCTATTCTCGAAACCCACCTACTAATTTATAGACTGACTTCCTCTCAATTTTGAAAACCAAGAAAATAATGAAATATGTGTGTGTATATGTGTATACATTTATATCCAAACACACAGACACACATGACACACACACACACACACACACACACATACTCATAAGGCTCAGAACATGACTACATACATTTTGGTTTTTTTCTTTGTATTTTGTTTTATTTTGCTTTAGGCGTTTGGTTTTGTTTTTGCCACCACAACTCAAACACTGACTACCTTGTCACGAGAGGATTAACTATTTTAGCTTACCTGTTATAGATCTGGTGGTGGCACTTTCATAAAGAGGAACTCCTTCTCCTGCATTGTTAAAAGCTTTTAGGGAGATGACATAATGGGAACTTGACTCTGAAGAAAAACAGAAAGAAAATAAACATGTTGATTTATTTAGTGTACTGAAATATCCAGGATAAACATTTTCCCCCAATACAATTTAATATGATCTATTAAGTAAATTGTTGCTTAAAAATGAGTGAGTTTGCTTCTGGGAACTAGGTGGCAGTGGTGACAATACAGTTTTTGATCTTCCTGAATCTCCACAAAAAAAGAGACTGAATGGGGGTGCCTGGGTGGTTCAGTCAATTAAGCATCTGATTTCTGCTTAGGTCATGATCTCACGTTTCATGAGTTCGAGCCCCACATCCGGCTTTGTGCTGACAGCTCAGAGCGTGAAGCCTGCTTTGGATTCTGTGTCTCCCTCTCTCTGCCCCTCCCTCTCTCTGTCTCTCTCAAAAATAAATAAACATTAAAAAAAGAGAGAGACTGAATGACTAGATAGAAAACCAAAAGCATCTGGATAATTACAGCAAAAGTAGGTGATGAGCTGTATATACTCTCAAACTCTGAAATACAACTGGATGTGGACAAACCACTACCAACCTTAGGACTTGCATGTTATCAGCAGCTATGTAGGAGAAATCAGAGGGAAGCATCAAACTTGAAAACAGGGTAATTCTAAAATAACCATCACCTGATGCTAGAAAATTCAGAAGACCAATCTGATAACATAACCAATCTGATAACCAATCTGAGTAAATACAAATACTCAAAAGTAGCTTGGAATATCTCCTCTCCAGAACAGGACTTATGCTGGGGACAAAGTACTGGGTACAGAGTTACAATCTGAGCAGACAGAAGTAACAGAAATGAAAAGGAAGAGAAAGTCTAGATAAAAGTAGGGGAGAGGAATAATCATGAAAACTTAGAAAGCAAGTTGCCATACAGTTTTCAGTGTGTATCAGGGGTTGGCCAACTTGTCTCGTAAAGGGCCCAGATAGCAAATTTTTAGCTTTACAGATCGCATTGTCTCTGTCATGTATTCACCTGTGTTTGTTTGTTTGGTTGGTTGTTTACAACTCTTCAAAAGTGTAAAAACCATTGTTAGTTCAGTGGGGTCCAAACAAAAATAGGACCTGGGCCAATTGTGACCCATAGGCTACAATTTACAGAGTCCTGAGCTCTGGCCCAATGAAAGCAACAGAAGAAGGAGCTGTGTGGATTTAGAAAAGCACATTAAACAGAAACATAGGGAACATAGGGAAACAGGTCACATGAAAGCAAGCAAGCAACAAAAGTCTGTTGAGGTTAAATGCCTTACAAAATAAAATGAGGAGAATGCCACTTCTATAGACAAGCACACTCCCAAAAAGGGATTGAAAATACACAAGGAAAGTAGGTCACACCTGTGATTGACTATTTCAAAATGAGCTAAACCACATTAAGAAAATTAGATGCCAGATATTCAAGAGTAACATAAATTAGAATTAGAAAAAAAATAGAAGTGAGGTGGCATAACTCAAGAAAGAATAGGTAAGTAAAAACATAATTTTCAAAATAAAGTGTGACTAATGAACAAACAAGCTCAAGGAAAAACAAACACAAAACAAAAAGAAATGAAGAGAGAGTAAAATAGAATTCAGGAGAGAGTGATGAACAGAAGGAAGTTCTAACTGATGAGTGATGCAGTTCTAACTGATGAAAAAGAAAACCAAAGAAAGACAATGGAGCAAATACAAAAGAGTGGAATTCAAGAAATGTTTGGGGAGTTAAAAAAAATCTTTTAGGCATCTGGACAGAAATAATACATGACCTATCAGGGGACAATTAAATTATGATCAGACTTTTGCACAGTCCCATTTTATGCCAGAGGGAATTGAAGTAATTTATTTGAGATATTCAAGGTAAGAAAATGTAATTCAAGGATTTTATAGTTAGCAAAAGTTAACTTTAAACATGATGGCACACCCAAGCTGGTATCAACATACATGCAACCAGGGTATGTTGCTTCCTTGATCCTGAGAGCTACTAGAAAATGAGCTTTCGACATCCTAAATGACCAAGGGAGATGCAACCCAATAGTTAACTGGTGAACAACAAATGCTAGGAACTAAGACAAGGTGAGAGTTAAAAGGAGAAGATTTTATTTTTGTAATGGCTACATGTTCTGACACTGTAGCTAGTCTATAATCATAAGTCAAAAATAAGAGAGAATAGGGGTACTGTATGCAAAAATAAATGTTTCGATAGTTATTATTCCTGATGATACCATGATTCTTGTTATGCTGAGACTAATGCAATATTGGATAAAGCAAATGAATAATCATGAGAAATTATAATCCTATCATCCCGTGTCCTTAAGAACCAGAAAATTAGTGTGGATTAAAGGACACACTGATGTAAAATAGAAGAAGTATATAAAGTGTTATGTTTCTAAACTTTAATTGGAAAAACTCAGTTTAAACTCAAAAGGCATTTTCTCTCTGTTGTAGTTCTACCCACTGAAGAAGTCTAGAGATATTGTCAGTAGGGGTGCTTGTTAGCACTCCTAATGTCCCGATTAGGATTTTGAGAAAAATACTTTTTTGCACTTCAAGAAACAAGGGGTTCTTGAAAACCTGGTTGATTCCTGGACTGAGGTAGGATGCATATCAATTGAGCCTGAAACATGTTGATGTAACCAAATAGGAAGCGACCAAAGACTAATAGGCTCATGTCAAATGGATCCAGGAATCAAATTGAAGAGGCTCCAGCAGACCAAAGATGAAGACAATCTGAGATTCAATAAAGGTAAGAGTTTCAGTGAATTGAAACCCAGCAAATACATGTGAATGTATGAATTCATAAAGATATTTTAAAAAATAACAAAAGTGGGGCACCTCAGTCGGTTAAGCATCTGACTCTTGGTTTCAGCTCATGTCATGATCTCATAGTTCATGAGCTTGAGCCCCCTGACAGGCTCTGTGCTGACTTTGCAGAGCTTGCTTGGAATTTTCTCTCTCTCCCTTTCTCTCTGCATCTCCCCTGCATGTGCACGCTCTCTCTCTCTCTCTCTCATAATAAATCAACTTAAATAAATAATAAATAATAAAAGTTGGTGACTTCTGAGGTTGACAGAGAACCAAATTGTTGTCTTGAAAATTAGGTAAAGGATCAAATATTATGTATTTCTTAAATAAACTCTATGACTGTGTAACCAACAGAGTGTGAGGGGAAGCATCCACTTATAATCTCATTCCAACTAACAAGTAAAAACACAATGATAGAATTCAAATATTACTATTTTGCAGCTCTAATGAACAAAAGGATATGGGCATTAAGTATTTGTGATGGCTAAGGTAAAATACAGATATCTAGGCACTACGTATCTCCGAATAAAAGAACTCCCTCCCTCTAGAGTCTTGCCAAAGGATGGAATCTACTTAGTCTGATCAAACCTCTAGATTCAAATGCCAGTTTGCAAGAATAGAGCAAAGAAACAGTTTAAGTCCAATTAATGATAATTCATTAAGCTATATATTTGTTGCATGTAGTTTTCTTTATCTGTCTTTTATTTAACAATTAAAAAAAGCTTTAAAAATGAGTGAATTTAGGGGTGCCCAGGTGATTCATTCAGTTGAGTGTCTGACTCTTGCTTTCGGCTCAGGTCATCATCTCATGGTTTTGTTCCTGAGTTTGAGCCCTGCATTGGGCTCTCAGCTGACACAGGAGAGCCTGCTTGAGGTTCTTTCTCTCTCCCTCTCTCTCTGCCCTTTCCCAGCTCATGTTCTCTCTCAAAATAAATAAACATTTTTAAAAAATAAGTGAATTTATCTCTGACAGTGTTCTTTGAAAATTGATTAGATGACTTTTTCTTCATGAAATTTTATGTAACCTAAATATTAGCATTCAAGATATTGACATTCCAAACCACAATGAGCCACAATATAGCAAGAGGAATAGAATAAAATTATGTTTAATGTAGTCAAAGGGCTTCAATTAAGTGAATTGCTTTCCCTACAAAAGAGGATATTTATTTATTAATTTTTGCTGTGAACCTAGTTTACTAATAAGAAAGTAATCGGTCAACAGTGATAAATACTCTTGGAGATACAAGATTATTTATAAAAGATAGACCTCTGTTGTCAGTTTGCAACCATAATTCTGGGCAGAGAAAACAATGAACAATGAAAGATTGCATAAAATTAAGCAGTACAGTACAGACACTACTTGTGAACGCTATGTGAGTTTAGAGGACTGGAAAATTAGTGAGGGACTGGGTCATCAAAGACTTCTTGGCAGATAATGGACTTGGAACTAGGGCTTGAGGATATGGGTAGGATTTAGAGATGGAAGGATAATAGAAAGTAGAAAAAAATCCAGGAAAAAGGCGTATGTTAAAAATACAGTTAGATGTGTCAGCAAAAATACTTTTCTAGTAGGAAAAGCATGCTTTATGGTTACTGAAATGGAGACAACGTCTGATTTCATACACATGACTTATCTGCACAATTACAACGTAAACAATTACATTATGTTCAAACCCTATATAATTGCCTTTTTGTGGGTAAAATTGCATTTGGTTTTACATTATACACATATAGTATATATTTGCATTTATCTATGTATTTATCAAGGGAGTGAGGAAGAGGTTAACAATTCCAAAACTCATGTGCTTGGGAATTAGGGTTTTGATTCTTGTTTGGTTTGGCTTGGTTTGACTTTTTAAATCTGAGGGAGAGAGAAAAGGAGAAAGGCAGAGAGAGGAGAGAGAGAGAGAGAGAGAGAGAGAGAGAGATTTAGTCACAAGGTGTGAGATACAATAGGGCAGAGAGGATGCTTGACAGTAATTCATCTAAGTAATTCACCAAAGAATGGAGCCACCACTCTAAGCTGTTATTAGCATGTGGAAGGCAGTCTTCTAGCCTATCAGCATATGAAAGGTAGGCCACAAATCTATAAACTCAGATTTCTATATATACAACTACATGCAAATCTACACCTATTCATGGAAAAATAAATGATGAAGTCTGGGCTTCCTTAGTTAACATGTCAACCATAAGATCAACAGCAACAAAGTAGAAACGATACTAAGGAAGTAAGGAGTGTGAAATAAAATAATAAAGCAAATCTCATTTATGCAAAGTGATTAGGTATGATTGTTTTATGTTGACTTCTCCATTTGGAATTCAGAGTGAAGGCTGTCTGACTTGATCAGAGGCTGTTCACTTCCTGCTCAGAGTTAACAGCTGAAGCTGTTAGCATGGTTTTTGGGACATTGCATTCATGCCTTCACCGCTTGGTCCCCACCTCCCAGCTACCCAGTTTATACCTCCTTAGAAAACATACTCCAAAAGCCTCCATAGCTTTTGTGCACCATTGGCTTTCTGCCTTTTGGAGTGCATATGATGTCTCATTTAAGAGAAAAAAATGCATCTTACCTGGTTCATTCTCAAGTTTACTGGTTTGGATTTTTATCTCAATCTGAATTATAACAATACCAGTACCTCATCTAGCTGCTATCTGGCTTTTGAGCAGTACTCATCATTTCTTAACTTCCCCCATAGTAAATGTGACATAACTGTCATTTCAATACTGACACTTGCTTACAAGTCTCTGGTAATCTGAGTAATGGCAACTTCCCCCACTTAATGTCTAGCCATGGATATGCCAGCAAAGAGTCTGAACTTTTATAATTTCCTAGCTGTTGGATTAATGAATTACAAAATTGCCAATTTCCACAGACCCCAACTATGCTGTGCACATCCTAGAGGATAGCTAGCTTAAATTTAAGTAAAATGTGGTAATGGCTTAGCCTTGGGAGAGGTAAACAGATTTGCAATGGAGTTGTCACTGGCATAAGAATATAGTTCAGAGCTAGCAGTCCTGGAGAGGATTTGGTCTGGTCTTTTCCTGTTTTAAGTTAGCAATTTAAGGACCAGGTAAGTTCACTGACTTTTATAAAGTAACATAGAGCTACCAAAGAAATAAAAGACCTAGGTCAACTCCACAATACTTTTTGTCTACTTTTTTTTTCTTTTAATGAAAAAACCAATATTTCCTTTATTTTATTCATATTCTACCTGCTCATTTACATCTTTTGGACTGTTTCTGGTCCCTGTATAGTGCTTTTATGAAACTGCACCTGGATCTCCTCAGGATGCAATAGGAAATTTTCATGCCCCCACAAATCTTGATCCAAAACTGAATTAGCCTGAACACCAATAACAAAAATATTCAGTTATTGTTTAATAGTGGATAGTGGGATATAATGCCTTGATCCCCTTTTCCATTGTGATACTGGCATCTCCTTTGAGTTTGTGTTGAGGGGAAAAGATGCTGGGAGCAACAGAGAAGGGTTTTCTCCCCATGCAAAAGGAGAGTGCCATTTACTAGTACACCACTAGAGGGCAATGTGGAGCTATTTTTCTGCACATGCTCAGAGCTCTTACACTTTAAAACCAGTAAATCACAAAAGAATTGCCTAGAATTGCTTCCTCTATAGAAGAATCAAATGAGTTAAACACATTTAATACCATAATGAATTGCAAATGAATTAACCATTAATTGTGGTCAGACCCCATTGTTAAGGAATACATTTAATGACAATTATGACAGCAAATTTATTTTTTGGCTTTATTGAAATGATGCAGATACATGGCTTGAAAATGTATCAGTTGCCTCTGGAAAATAAAGTATAGTAGTATTTTCTCATTTCAATTCACTTTGATCGAATCATACGAAAATAACTTGGATTTTGGTGGATATCCATGGGAATTATTTTTAATTCTGGAAAATTTGAATGGTTACACAGATTTCAAATTGTTGATCAGATTTTTATCACTATTTGGCCAACTTTTCTTACAGAATACATTGGATTGGGAAAAAGAAGGCTGAAAAATACTTAATAACTCTTTGAGAATCTAAAACACATGGCTACTAACCAGTATCTTCGTTGTGGCTACAAAAAAAAAGTGAATAAATGCACATTTACTGATTATAAGGGTTGTAAAGACAAGGGATGGGTAATAGAGAGAATTCTTGGTTCTCCTTCCCTACACACTTGGTAGGTGAGAGACCCATTATTCTAAGACCTTTTGTTGAGGCTTTCCTGAAGGTAGTGAGATGAATGGCTCTCTGGGGTTGAGGGACTGAATCAAAAGATCTGTGGAAAGCTCCTCAGGGACTAAACCAAGATGCTGTACTTGGTAACAAAAGCCAGTGAGAAGAACATCATTATTTTTAATTAATATTTGGTGTGAATTAAATGCCACTGGCACGCGCCAGATTGACAGGTTGCAGTCCTTCATTCATTATAGATTATGTACTTCATCAGTGGACCTATCCATGCCAAGTGCTTGTCGGGGCCCAGTCTTCATGTCCCTGCATCTTTTGCCCTCCCCATTAGCACTGCCAACAAGTCAATTAGAGAAAATTAGAGTGGTAGCTGTTTTCCTAATGCAGAAGCCTGCTCATTGCCATGAACCAGGCTACCACATGCATAGAGTACAGGCCACTGGATTGCTGTCAGATGGTAAATGTTATTGGACACCTTTGACCCCACTGGACCTGAACCATTTAATTAAGTATAATGGGTGTATAGCAAATAGAGCTGATTGCATTGATCTGTTAAAAGGATGAGTAATTCATATTTGAGAAAGATGCAATTTATATAATATATTCAATACTCAATTCTACTTCATTACATATGCTTCTTTGCAAATTTAATTAATAGCTAATCTAACCAGCACCCTTATGAAGATTTTGGTTTGTTTCATTTTGTTTTTCCTTTTTTAGTAACATTGTCCAAAGAATGGTCAGATTATACTATGACTTGCTTATTAACCAGTCTTGTAATACCAGATACTCAGCTAGTCTGTGTGAGTATTTGAGTCCAAAAAGAAGAGTTAAGGGAATTTTTTTTAACCTACCAAAGTCTATCACCAGGAAAGAAGTTAGGTAAAAACAAACTTTGTAGGAAATGTTTTCTTGCTTGGCAGATAGAAGATGCTTAACAAAAATTTGCTGAATTGATGAATGTATGAGACACAGCAAGGTTACATTACTTCATGAAGTCTAAACAGCAAGCCCTTAATCAATCTCAATGTAGAATTCAGATTTCTTGATTCCAACTTGCATTTTCTGATACTTGCAGGTTCATGAAAAACTAGTCCAAAGAGATTGTGCAACAATTCCCCTTCTCACTTGCAAATTCACATTCAATTATTCTTCATTCATTCATTTATTCATTTATGAACTATCACTGAGCATCTTCTGTGTTTAAGAGACAGTTTTAAGTTTTCTAGGTATACCCTAGAAAGATTATGGAAAGATTATGGAAAAAAAGCCCTTATTTGCGTTGATGACTTTTCTTCTTTTTTCCTGTTTTATTAAGAAGTAATTGATAAATATTATTGTATAAGTTGAAGCCATATAGCATGATGACATGACTTATACATATTGTGAAATGATTAACATATAGGTTCAGCTAACATCCATCTCATGTAGATACAACAACAACAACAAAAAAAGGAAAATAAAATCTCCTTGTGCTGAGAGCTCTTAGGATTTATTCTCTTAAAGACTTTCCTGGATATCCTACAGCAGCCTTAGTTCTAGTCATCATGTGGTATGTAACATCCCTAGTACATATTTATCCTATAACTAGAAGTTTATACCTTTTGACCATCTTCTTCCAATGCCTCCTCCCCTACTCTTTTCCTATGGTGACCACAAGTCTGATCTCTTTTTTTAAATTTTTGTTTAATGTTTATTTATTTTTGAGAGAGAGAGAGAGAGAGAGAGAGAGAGAACGAGTGGGAGAGGGGCAGAAAGACAGAGAGAGGGATACACAGACTTGGAAGCAGGATCCGGGCTCTGAGCTGTCAGCACAGAGCCCAACGCGGGGCTCAAGCTCATGAATGGTGAGATCATGACCTGAGCCGAAGTCGGACACTTATCCAACGGAGCCACCCAGGTGCCCCATCTTTTTCATGAGCTTTTTTTAAGGTTCCAAATATAAATGAGATCATATAATATTTGTCTTTGTCAGACTTCTTTCATCTAGCATGTCTCAAGGGCCATCCGTGTTGTTGCAAATGGTAGAATTTCCTCATTTTTTATGGCTGAATAATAATATGGGCACTTAGATTATTTCCTTGTCTTGGCTATGGTAAATAATGCCATTATGAACATGGCAGGAGGGGGCAGTAAGTAATGCTATTACATAGATTGTTTTGAGTTAGCGTTTTCATTTCTTTTGGATATATTCCAGAAGTAGAATTGCTGGATAATATGGTAATTCTATTTTTAATGTCTTGAAGATCCTCCATTCTGTTTTTCATTGTGGCTGTACAACTGACAGTTCTACCAACATTGCAGAAGTATTCCCTTCTCTCCACATCCATGCCAGCATTTGGTATCTCTCGTCTTTCTGACACCGGCCATTTGAGGAATATTTTAATGAAGAAGCTGTGTTGGAAGCATAAAAACCATCATGGTAAAGTGTTCTAGAATCAGAGAGGCTTTGCGGAGAAGATGACAGTTTTGCTGAATCTTCTGGTGACGAAAGGTTGAGAAGAAAGAGTGGAATAAACAAGTGCAAGCTCATAGTGGTTGTAGCATCACACACGCTAGGAGCAAAGCTTAAAGACAGCAACAGTTTCTTCTCTTCCTGGTACTAACATTTATTGGGTGCCTAATTAGGTGCTTTCTTGACCAACCCACATCCCTTATTTTATGTAGTCTGTACCTTAATCCAGTGTCTGACATGTAGTATAGGGGTTAATTTTTAATTCCAAAGTTCAGCCTCTTACACTCTGCACTACTTGCCTTTTACAAGAAGAGGTGGCAGCTTGAACATTTTTTACACATTTTGAATTGGGCTGTTAGGGATATTAAATCCTTAGAACCATGTGGTCCAGGAAAGATGAAAAGAGGTTGAAAGTGGGTATACCTCAGACGCTACTGTAATTGTCCAGACAAAAATCACAAGGGCCTGGCCTGGAGTGGTTTAGTACAAATGAAGAGAAAAAAGATGGGTGTGAATAATATACTTTGTAGCTGTGTGGGGAAAGGGAAAAATCAAGAATGACTCCAAGATTTTGAGTCCGACAGTGAGATGAACTTATTGCTGGGACTAAGAAGTCAAGGAGGAAGAGAAACATTTCTGGTTCTGTCTTGTTTGGTATAGGGAGGAAGTGGCATCACTGATAAAACAGATAGGATTTGGTCTTCATGTAAGAATTGTATATAAATAACCTGTGGTATGGTGAACACTTACTTTAAGTCTTGGGAAAGCAGTGCATCTACTCCTCCAGATACTCTTCCAAATAACCGGTTTCCTATTTTTTCCCCACTGAATTAACTAGTTGTCTTGAGGTGAATTAGGCTCATACTAGAGATTATCTTCTTAGAGTTACTGGCTGGCTCTACCTTGGTGAATCATACCAAATTTATGCAGTATCTTGCATCACACTGAAGAAAAGCAAGCTGTTTCATGTATACAGTGCTTAGATTTAAAAAAATATATTTTTTTAATCAAGTAGTCAGCAATATCCCAAAGTGGATAGGGCAGGGGTAATCATTTCCATTTTAGAAATGGTGAGGCTGGCGTCCATTTACTTTCATCTCAACCAGAGACGATACAGGTGGAACTGCATGTCTTCCACGTGCTCAGGCGTGCTCCTCCATAGTGCTCGGGCAACGAGGTCTGAGGTTTTCTGTGACCATTCTGCAGGGCAACTTTCAGTCACCAACTAGAGCAGAATAAACATTTTTCACCTGCTCTAGTTAGCGAGATATGCTTTGGCAGAGAGCACTCAGAGTTGGAGAGATGATGGAGCAAATGCTTAGGTTATGAAGCACTACAAGCAGCTTACTAATGGAGGACTTAATGAAATAATTTCTCAACAAAGCTTTACATTAGGAAATTTCCAGAGACAACATAATCAAACACATAAAAGTTTTCCTCTTGGTGTTCATATTTCTTGAAGAAAAGAATGAATTAGATAAAAGACAGGTAGTTAATATTGTATGACCACCTAAGGACTTAAAAAAAAAACAAAAATACTGTTCACCTATTAGTTAATTCAAGGAAACAAATCATTACTTTGGTTTAAAAGTCAAACTGATTCCCTAGCATAAAGAAAGAATAAAATACATTAAAGTTTTTTTTTGGTTAGGAACTGAAAGAGGAAGCGTATCTTTCCCTTTTACAAATGCTTGCCATTCCTTCCTCTCTTCCTACTTCCTTTCTCCTTTTTCTTTACTTCCTGGGCTCATTCTCTTCTGACTCTCCTGATTCATTCCTTTGACTTCCAAGGAGGGGTGAAGGGAATAAGGAAGTAGAAAACAATAGAAAACAGAAGATATGAAGAGAAAGGCTGATAAGCATATGAATACATAGGTGCTGGGGAAAAAGAGTAGGTGTTAAAATAATGCCTTGAGTCCCGGTTTGTGAGCATTTGGTGCAGGGGATACCAACCTACCATGCTCTATCATGCTTATTTTCACAGGAACCCTAAGAGATGGATACAGCGATGTCCCCACTCTAGAGATGAGAAAGTTCAGGTTTAGTGATAGTCATAGAACTCATTAAGAAACAGTGCTTAAATTCAAAGCCAGGTCTGTCCTACTGTCCATGGGTCACTGCAGGATAAAGACTGAATAAGACAGGATGGGCAAGAGGCTCCAAATAGTTCGCACTCTCTTTGAAATGGAAAAGTAGAAATAAAGACACAACCAGAAGTAATTTTGGGACTTCACCATGCATCATTTTAAGTAGAGCCCAAATTAAAATTTTTACTTTTTAGCGAGGCACATCAATATCGTATAAATACCATTTGATTTTCCCCTAACATGGTACACTAGCATATGTCATGGGGACTATTATTTCATATTTTGATTTTGCTTTTTCATTCAATAAGTGTCTAAGACTGTGTGTGTGTGTGTGTGTGTGTGTGTGTGCATATGTGGGTGTGTGTATCAAAGTAGCCTGCTCAATATGTCAGGTTTTATATTCACTCAAGTTTTTGCCTTCATCTGGGTAATGTCTTTTGTTATCTGAATGCTGCCCTTTAATTACCCAGTATACCAAATAGATGATACTCAAACATTTAAGTGACATGCAGCCTACATGCATTAGTGAAGTATTTAGTTATAACCACAGTTATCATTTTTCCACGTACTGTTGCTTCTGGTTTCTTCATTATCTCATACTAAGCGCCATTTAAGGTTAACACACAAAGTACTATAAAACAGCACTGTACAATAGCACTTTCTTTAATGATGTAACTGTTTCCTACCTATACTATCCAGGATGGTAGTTACCAGTCACATTTGGCTATTGAGCACTTAAAATGTAAGAGACCGAGGAACGGACTTTTTTCATTTTATTTAATTTTGATTAATTTAAGTTTAAAGAGTCATACATGGTTATTGCTTTCCATGTTGGACAATATACCTATGTAGTAGCTCTGTTTACCCTCCTCTCCAGTGGTGTTGCCATGGTTACCAGGGGCTTGTGGACAATGTAAAGAGCAGATGGAGCAGATTCATTGTGAGCGTTCCTGCTGCTATTTTTCTCTTCAAATACAAAATAACACTACCTATACATACTATGGTTTTATAGTCTGGGCTGAACTTTAATTTAATAGGTTGCACACAAACATTACACTTAAAGGTAAGTATAAAGCATTTGTTTTGTATATGACTCAATATCTCATATACATCTTAATTAATTTCTATGCCCATGGCACTAAAATTACCATAACTAAGAAACTCTTAAGTCCTCATAATTTTCAGTTCTGTGCTCTAAAATTTGGACTTGTTGCTCATTTCGTTATATACTCAACTCAAGAAAATATGACTAGATGGAAAATAACTTTGTTAATAATAGAAAGGAACATTAAATTAATGATAATTCTAAGGTAACTGTAAAACTGAACTCATTTTTAACCTCTTGCTTTAATAAAACATAAAGGAATAAAGTCAGAATAACTAGGTTAGAATAAAGACCTGGTAAATATAATAACTACCAATGGTAAATGGTACAAGGAATGCAGCATTAGACCCTTTGATCACAAATAGAGCTTCTGACCTAAGTTCCCAAGAAAATCAACTAGTGTTTTAGTTACCCACTTGGATTGTCTTGGGGTGAGTGGGTAGGAGAGGGAAGGAAATAAATTAGACAAAATCAAATGGATTTACAATGAGCTGAGCCGAGAGTCAACTGAATGTCAGCATTAATGGTAATATTCAGTAGATAGATGGGAAAAGTAAAATAATGCTGTCACTATCAAGAAGCCAATGAAATAGGAAACAAAATAGACTCTTTGGTCCCAGCAAAATATATTAAAGTATATTACTGATATAGAAATGGAGCATAATTGACAGTTTTATACATGATTGCTTTAAATGAACCTTGATTGTAATACAACTTCATGTTCAGAAAATTCTGCTGAAAGATGGTAGGGAAAGGGAAATAGTGAGTAACAACCTATCCACTGGTGGGGAGACAAGCATGTGGTTAAGCTGCTTTCTTTGACATCTTGCTTAGTGACACCCAGGAAGAGGGTAACTATCTATAGGAGAACATTTAGACATGTAAACTCTAAAGGGGCTACAGACCTAGAACGCAGCTGGATATAACCTTACTGAATTCACAGAGTCCCTGGCTTTCAGTGAGAACCACTGAACTCAGAGTTAAGGCTAAGGACAGAGTTCTTCCTTCTAGGTCTGATTTCACCCTAAAAAGTGAAATTCAGAGTGGTAAGCTCATGGCAGTCGGATTAGGCATACCTGAGTTTAAAATGAGTTTGATTACTTAAATGGTACATATTCTTGACCAATTTTCTAAGCTCCATTTTTGTTTTTTTAATCTGTAAATGTCAAGTGTAATATCTTTATTTTATATATGTATTATTGATACTGTATTTTAAAATAATAGATACTGGTTTGACATTCAATCAATGGTATTTGTTTTATTATTTTAGCCTGTATTGAATGCCACCTCTTATAACTACTTATTATATATTTAATTAAAACTTTGTTCACATTTTTTTCAGTCATAACTTTCTCTTCGATGCCTATTCTGTCTCTTAAAAGTCTGCAAGATCATCCTGATGGTATAGCTGTGAGCAAAAGCATTTCTATTTCACCACTTCTAGGACTATGCAAAAACATTGAGGATAAAAACTGATCTGACTCTGTAGATTAAAAAAGAAACACAAGCATTCTTCCAGGACTGGTCACTTTCTCTCCTTCTGACACCCATCAGTGCCATTTCCTTTGAAAATCATGGACTGGGATTATACTTCAGACAAGGTGGCCTAACCCCGAGGTGATTTGTAAGGCAAGAGATATCTCTGGTCTTTGCTCCTGGATATTTGAATATACCATTTATGGGAGAAACAAAACTTAAAATAGGATGCAAGTACAAGAATAATCTCACCATTTTCAAGCTTTTTTTTATTCATCTGAAATCTTGGTTTATAATTTATTGTTCATCTTATATATAAGATTTGGCCTTGGGTCACTGTTAATTGGTATATTAAATTATATCTTCCAATAAAATTTTCTATCAGTGAAGAAATTCAAGAGGACATGCTGTACTTTCTAAAAGAGATTTCAAAAGATATTTCTAAAAGACACTGTCAACATCAATATCACTATCTAAGTGTTTAAAATCCTAAGGAGTCACCCAGATAAGGAAGCACTCACTTCTTTTTATAAATTTGATTCTGTTGGTTAAACATCATAATATGCTGTGTACTCCTATCAATGCTATACTGCTAAAAGGAATATTCTCATTTTTATGTAATATTTATTTCAGCCTATTACATTTAGAAGTTTTTATGCATTATGGAGAAGGCAAAGATCAAATCTAGAAAATTAATTTAGAAATATATATAGGTTTCTCATTAAACTGAGGGTTGATGGGGAGTGGGAGGGAGGGGAAAGTGGGTGATGAGCACTGAGGAGGGTATCTGTTGGGATGAGCACTGGGTGTTGTATGGAAACCAGTTTGACAATAAATTTCATATTAAAAAAAAAGAAATAGATACAGGACTTGTTTAAATACTATTTCTCGATTTCGTCAAATATCAAAACTATCTGGGTGTTTTGAAGACTACATAAATTTTAAAAAATTATAAAAATATAATAAAGGGTTCAGATTTCAAAAGAATGCTCTAATTATTTTGTTGTTCATGAATTTTACTTTATTAGGTATTACTTAAAATAGAAGGGACACCAACAAAGACTAAGATTTTTTTTCCTTTGTGAGTATAAGCAATTTTTCTTGTACTGTAATTATTATAAGATAATTTGACTAAAAGAAAAAAATTAGTAAAGTAGGGAAGTAGAATTAGAGAGATATTTAATAACACAGTATTAGTTTGAAAGATGAATCAAGAAATATTTTTCAAAAAAATATTTTTCAGTGATGAAGGTTAACATGTTGATGTCCTTTCTAGCATTCAAGATAATAAATATTTAGGTCTTAACTGTATATGTCACAGATATATTGTGTTAGTTAGGATCCAACCAAGCTGTTATAATTAAGAAAGACCAAAATAGAGCAGTGCTGGTCATGTGACTTTGCCATCCTCTGTGACTTCCGTCTCTAATTCCTGGTCATCTTGTGGATAGCAAGAAAAAGAAAGGGGTCTGAGTACTCACATGTGCTCATGCATTCTGGGAGGGGACAAAGCCTGAGCATGGCAATGTCACATTTACTTCCTTCATTGGCCAGAACTTAGTCATGCAGCCATCCACAACTGTAAAGAAGGTCACACATGAAACTCATCTTTGGCTAGATGACAAAGTGTCTTGCTGAAGTCAAGTATTGCTAAAGTTGCTGCCTTTGGATGAAATTAGAAGAGACAACCCATGGAAAGTTCTTTTCAAAAGAGAATAAGATAATTACCAGGATGATTCAGAACAGTGATAATTATTTATACATGCTCCCTCTTTTAATGCACACACATTTAATGCTCATCATAAGAGATGAGCATTCTGATTCATTCTGAAGGCAGGGGACACTTTTCTCTATTTTTATATCCTTAGTGCCCACCATAGTTTCTGGCATGTGATAAGCACTTAAAAAGTGTTTGTTGAATGAAAAATTAATGGGTAAATGAAGAAATTTAAAGGTAAAAAATTGGCACTCAAAAAGATTAAATATCTTTGCCAAGGTCAAACCGCTTATATCTGGTAGACTCAGGATTCAACCCGAATCTATTTGAAGTTTTTCTCCTAAGCGATTCTCCTGTGAAAAAGTTCCTGTGATAAAACAAGCCATCTGCTTGAGAGAAGCTCTTCCTCCGTAAACTGAAATATAAAATCTGTAATGACTACAGCTTTGTCAGCAAAAGATTTGTTGTATTTCTTTTGTGGAATGTGAAAGATACTCATGTTGGTGTCATAAATTTCCTAAGCAATCACCCAGTGTTCTTTCAGCCTTTTTGATGTCAGGAAAGTCTGTGGTTGACTGATTTTCAAATGAATAATTCTAACAAGTAGGCTCATTTCTAATGTGCTGCATTTTTGCTTATGATTATAAATAGTAAGGTTAACACCTGATTAATGGCTGTTTTAACAAATGCTCAATACTAGAACACTCACATATTCCTGGTCTCATCCTTTACCCATCAACTATAATGATTTCTAACTGATCCCTTCAAAAACCATTAAATCTGGTAATGGACTAACTGGGCTCCCATCCATGGTTTTAAGTATTAATCCTCACTTGGGAAATGAAAAGTTTGCTGCTTTTTCTTTATCCTTGAAGGTAGAATTCAGAAAGAGTGCTGAATATTTAGCATAGGACAAAATTTCCAACAATGTGAGAAACATCATGATGAGGGTGTATGTGTGTGTGTGTGTATGTGTGTGTGTGTACACATGTGGGGAGGGCTACAAAAGTGTTCAAAGACTATGTCTAACATTTAAAAATTTGAAACTTATGAAGCAATGTATGTAGGAAAACAAGCTGGTAAATGTGATATCTGGATATCATCACATTATCAACACATATGAAAAAGAAAGAGTAAAAGACAATTTGAAAAAATACAAAAATATTTCCCCCAAGTTATTTTTGCCTTATTAATGTGGAAATGTTTCATAAAAGTTGGGATTTTAGAACTCTCCAAGTTCCTTTGCATTTTGTAATATGGTATAGTAGGAAAAACCCTTAGTGTTTGTGATGGTTAATTTTATGTGTCAACTTGACTGGTCACAAGGTGCTCAGATTAAACATAATTTCTGGATGTGTGTGTGTGTGTGTGTGTGTGTGTGTGTGTGTGATATTAGCATTCAAACTGTTGGACTGAGCAAAACATATTACTCTCTGCAATGTGTGTGGGCATCATCCAATCCATTGAGTGCCTGAATAGAACAAAAGGTAGAGGAAAGAGTAATTCACTCCCCTTCTTTTTCCTGTCTCACTGGTTGAGTTAGGACATTTCAGCTCATCTTTTCTTACTCTTGGACTAGGATTTATGGCACTGGCTGCCCTGATTTTCAGGCCTTTGAAGATGGCCTGAATTCTGTATCACTAGCTCACCAACCTTCCTAGGTCTCTAGCTTGAGTGTGTGTGTGTGTGTGTGTGTGTGTGTGTGTGTATGCATTATATATAATATACATCTCCTATTCATTCTGTTCCTCTAAAAAACTCTGACTAATGTAATGGTCTCCTTCTGTCCATTCTCCACTTTTTCTTCAATCAGAAAATCCATGAACATGTGCTGGGACAATGTTTTGGCAAAATAAAGATTACATTTCCCAGCCAAACTTGCAGTTATGTTCTCATGAGAAAATGGGGATGATTTTTATCTAATTGTGAAAGCAGAAAAAGAAAAAAAAAGACTTTATAAAAATATATGGTAAGTGGTTTTACATACATTACTTTTTAATCCTCCAAATAATCTCAAGAAACCTGTGTTTTGCTTTTTTTTATTTGGCAGTGTGGAAATTGAGGCTTAGAAAAACTCTATTATTTGTCATTGCTCTTCTGGATAACATAAAAAGGACCAGATTCTAAATTAAGTCTCTGATTCCAAGTTTAGTATTCCTTCTATTCAGCCATAATTGGCAATATTGCTTCTCTCTTTGGCACTTGATATATGTTGATAGAATTGCTGATTTACAGCATTAAACTCTAAACACACAAATGCTCCAATAACTCTATCTAATTAGCTGAACAGACTTATCCAAGTAATTTTATTTTGCTGTTATTATAATGTTAATGATCTTGAACAATTTATTTATTATGATTTTTGTACCTCTAAATGTATCTCACTGATAACAACCAATTCTCATCTGTTCACTGACTCTTAGGGAATCAGGCAAAGCACTGGAGGCCCACACTTCCATATGAGGCAACTTATTTTCAGAGAAAATAAATTGTTCTACTGACAATTTATTATAGAAGTCATCACTGTTCAATTCAATATATATTTTAAATAAAACACAAATTATATATATTCTCTCCATATTATGGGCAACTTTGGATAGCTGAGGTGGGAGACTTCAGTTGAGGAGAAAAAACACATAGAAGAGACAATGGACAAAGAAGCATAAAGAGGCTTTGTGTGTGTGTATGTGAGGGAGAGAGACACACAAAAAGAGAAAGAGAGACAGATAAGTTGGGCGGGGGGAAGTAGACTTTCAAACTTCTGTAATATTCATGAAAAACAATAACAAAAAATGCCTGAAGAATTCATCAGGTACTAAATGCCTATGAAAAATGACATAAGACTTCAGAAAATTACTCTAGAACTTCAGATGGATTGGCTCCACCTGCTAGGTACATTTCAAAGCTGTACTTGACTTTCACAAGATAGTTGTAGAAGATACTGAAGCTGATGTAATATGATAGCATAGTTAAGAAATGCTTTGAGTCAAGCCGTTTGAGTCCTGGTTCTGTCACTTACTTGCTAAGACATTTGGTGCAAGTCATTTAAGCTTTCTTTGCCTTATTAACCCATCTATAAGATGGTGTCAGTCAGAGCACTCTTCTTCAGGGATTATTGTTGAGGATCCAGTAAGGCAGGCCATATTTTATTGCTTGGAAGATATTAAGTGTTCAATAAATGCTATTCTTTGCCATTATTATGGGCTGTGCATGCCCTCTAGTCTTTGTAAGGCACATATTAAGTAAATTTCTTAAGATTTTAATATATAGCAATATAAACAATGTTTGTTTTATTGAACATTATTAGTATCAGTTTCCCTCTTGTTTTCTCCTCAAATACTATAAAAACGCAAAATAACTATAAAAACTACTATGCAAACTTCATCAACTATAAAATATAGTTTACAGAAAATAATAGTCTTTGCATAAAAAAAGTTTCAAATGTTTATAGTAATAGCCTATTCAGAAAAGAGAAAAAAAAATCTTAAACCAAATTTAATTCCTGAAGACACATGATACTTGTTTCAAAAATAACTTCATCCTCCACCACGCCACCGGGACCTATTTTCTCCTCCCACACTTGTTCTTCTGAAGACCAGGAGTGCTTGTTATGCTCATTTGACATATTGAGGAAACCAGGACACAAAGTCTAAGTAACCTGACCAAAAACAGAAAACATCACTGCAATGTATGCACTGGCATTTTGAAAGTTAAAAACATTTCCCACTGTCATTCAGACAAGTAAAGGACCAAGAGAGAAATGGACATTTTCAACCTGTTATTGTCAAGAGATGGAATATCATACTACTTTTATAAAAATCTATAACTACTTGTTATAAAATATTCTTTAAATACATTTCACTTGACATTGACAATACATATGTCCATGCTTTTGGTTTCTGTATGTCATCAGACACATATCCCACAGTTGTGGTCAAAATAATAGCCTCTAAAAATTCACAGCAAGTTCAAATAATAAAAGATGGTGTGGCAATAATATCAGAGATTTGGAAAAAACAGAAAGTAACAATTAAGAACTGAATTGTTACTCACAATTGTGAGATAACATAGTAGTAAAGGACTTTAATAGGATTAAGGTCAAGCATAAGAAGAAAATCTTTCTGCCCCAATCCTACATCCTCTCCATAAATATAGATTTGTCTAGTAGTGTTCTATGATTTCTGCTCAGAGATGACTAATTGATGTGTAATACTTGTGAATTAGATTACCATAAAGATAAGTCATTTACTTTTATTCTGGTGGGTATAATTCCTGGCTCTGCTTTTATTTATTTATTTAGAAATAATTTGATTTCTTTACTGTAAATTCGCTTTGCTCTTAGCTTGGAAAAACCCCCAAACCAAACAAACAAAAACCCTCTGTGCAGTATTCATTGTATTCCATCCAAATGTCTTTTCGGTCTCTTCTTGAAAAACAAAGGCCTTGGTAGACAGGAATAAATGCAAGGTTGATATTCACTTCCTAATTTGCTTCCGGACATTAGCATAAGAGGTGTGGCTGACTAGCCAGAAGAACACAATTCCTTTGGATAATTGAGATAATATTCCCTTGACTGCAAAGTGAGAACCATCCTTCTTATGCATCTAATGCCACCACCAAGAATGTTCTCACACGGTCATTTCCTGCTACTCTAAAGCTTTCTTTTGCCAATGTTGCCTTTTGGGTTGAGCTCTTTCTTAACTTTTCATTATTATTATTATTACTATTATTATTATTTTTGAGACAGAGAGAGACAGAGCATGAACGGGGGAGGGGCAGAGAGAGGGAGACACAGAATCGGAAGCAGGCTCCAGGCTCTGAGCCATCAGCCCAGAGCCTGACGTGGGGCTCGAACTCACGGACCGCGAGCTCGTGACATGAGCTGAAGTCAGACGCTTAACCTACTGAGCCACCCAGGCGCCCCTTTCATTTATTATTATTATTTAATATTGGTCATGCTGCTTTAGAAAGTAGATGGGACCTGATTCAGGAATTTAAAAAAAAAAAGGAGGTTAAAAAAGGAGTTATTTTTATTATTGCTTTCTCAGGGCTGTTTTAACAATATATATCAACTTGGTGGCTTAAGTTGAAAATCTATTCTCTCACGGTTCTGAAGGCTAGAGTCCAAATCACAGTGTCTTCAGGGCCACATGCCCTCGAGGTTCTAAAGGAAAATCCTTCCTTGTCTTTTCCAGCCTCTGGTGGCTCCCAGCATTCTTCCTGGCTACACTGTCCCAGTCTCTGCTTCTGTCTTCACATGATCTTCTCTTCCTCCCTCTGTGTCTCTTAAAAGGATATGTCCTTGGATTTAGGGCCGTCCTAATAATCTGGGAGAATCTTATCCAGAGATCCTTAACTTAATTATATCTGCAAAAACCCCTTTTTCAGAGAAGGTGGAAAAAGCCCTTTTTCTAATTCACAGGTTCTGTGGTTTAGGAAGTGGACATATTTTTGGTGGGGCCCCCATTCAAACCATTATACTTTATAAAGAGGCATATCTAAAAAATTAGTGACTTCTAAAATGTCACTTCTCTGCTAATTGTTAAGAAAACTATGTTGACAGTCACTTAAATACTTCTAGAAAAAAAATGATCCCTTGCCTCAGAACACTATGACTTCTCAGAAATACCCTAGACTATCAACACAGATATTTAATATCTACTAATGAAATAAGTGGTTTTCACAAGAGATTTAAGGGGGTGAAAAACTTGTTGTAGTTCTGCTTTACTTACTGTTTACGTAAATTAACATATAATACAACAGTAGAAATACAACCCAACTTGCTCCTCTTTTAATGATTTATAACAAAATCTGTTATTTGTGAACTATATGGCCATTTTTTTTCTTATTCTAAAGAGATAGTAAAATGTTTAGTTTAGGAAACAGCCATTCTCACTGAGTAGAATTTAAGATAACATATTTCCAAGTATGATTAAAATGTTTTTCTAAAATCTGGTCTATGCATCACCAATGGCCCCTCCAAAGCGACAGTGTTATTTAAAAAAATATGAAAGTAATTTATATATTATATATTATATCTGATTACTTGAACCAATTAATGTTTTTCAGAATAGACATTGTTAGAGATAATAGATTCTGTTAAATTACTGTCCTTAATTTGTTAATTTACCTGTACTAGTCTCATGACTAGTATATGTCTTATCCTCCACATATGTCCAATGGAATACTGATCACTAAAACACATATAACCCACACACCTACACCCATATACACAGAATATCTAGACACATTTTTGATGCATTATCTAATGAAATAATTTGCCACTTTTTAAACGTAGATTTCTTTAAATTCTTAGCTATATAAATCTTAATTATCTAAATCTCAACTATCTGTCCCATATCCTGTTCTCCCCTTACCGCTACCCCCAAAGCAAATAAAAGCCCAGGCATAGTCTTAAGAAAGATAACAAAGTTTATATTATCACTAGCACATTTGGATATCCAGGGAGGAAGCCAGAATATAATGTCAAGATGGCAGGGTAAGTCAGGAACCACTCAACTGTGTACTGATTAAGGACTCTCCAAAGTAAGTAAGGGTGTCAGAAATTAGACTCCAAATGTCCTTATAAGAATGTCAAGGGCTCCACCTTGAGAATTCTGGATACTGAACAGAGCATTTAAAGAGAATGACCAATGCATAGGGCACAAATGGCCAGTGCTAGCTAAGATTAATTTACTAGGCCTACACCTCATTTGCTTTCTCTTGACTTTGTAATCTTGTACATACCACACTGTATCTTCTCCTATGAGAACGAATCCTATCCATCCTTTAAATAAAAACTTTCAAGCCAGTATTTCTACCAAAACTCTTCTAACAACCTCATATCCAAGTAAGTTTCCAACCAACCAATGCAATTACTATTCTCATAGAAACCTTAGACCTCACTTATTTTTTTAAGGAAATTATGTTCTGCTTATCATATAAGTCTTTGGGAGCCTGTCATATGTCAGAGAATATGTCCTACATTTCTTAGTACCCTTCACTAACCTCAACATAGTATCTTATGCTTAACAGTCACTCAATAAATGATTATATGCAATAACATTGGTGACAAATAATAAGCCATTTCTCTAATATATATTTCTAATATATATGTATATGAAGGATATATTTCCAATGTATATATATTAGAAATATATATTTCCAATATATATAATACATATTTCTAATATATATTAACTATATATAAAACAATTTCTAATATTATAACATATTAGAATATATTTCTATATACATATTTCTAATTAACTGCCTGCACTGTGGAAAATTCATCCATTTAATGCTTTTATTAATGTCAAATAAATGGTCAACATATGAAAATGAAATTATGATTTAGAGAATATACATCATGTTATATTGAATTCATCTACATAAAATGAAAGCATTGAAACCCATTAAGGTGAATTTCAAAGAGATTATAAGTGCCAAGAAAATAAGAAGATATATTGTTCTTTAGATTTATTAGAGTCATATCCCATTCACAAGTTTAAAATATAGATATTGGGTAAATAGTATTGACAGGGAGAAATAATCCACAGCAAAGATAAGAGACATCTACAATCAAATCTGACATAAACAATAGGCAGTCACATGTTCCTATAGAAACTCCATCTTAGAGCCCATCCATTAAAATTGTCAGAATAATATTGTATTATAAAATTACTAATATTAATTTGAAAATAAGGAGGAATTCCCTGTGTAAATAACAAAATTACAAAATAATAACAACCAGGTAAGTTGACCTCCTTCTGAAATAGCTTATACAGCATACCATATATGAATTTCAGTGATCTATTCTGATCCTCCAGTCTGAAACACTGCTGGAGTTATGTTCACTATTGCTTTAGTGTACATAAATGCTCTGAATAAGATAATTAGGGACAAATAAGGGGGCAAATCTACCTCCTTTTTTACTTTCTTTACCATTAAATGACTTATTTCAATGGGTTTTATGTAATCAAGCTTTTCAGACTTTGGGTCTGAAATCACTTTCCACAATTCTTCTTATACTCTGTTTCAAAAAATACAAAACAGAATTTTGTTAACCAACCCCGATAATGTACTTCATTTCAAAATAATAAAATGTTCTCCATATTGTGCTTATTCATTCTTTATTCATGTATGTCAACTATTTTTGAAGTTGCTATAGTGCATTGATTTTTCTGATTTAAAATGTTTGCATGTCATAAACTCAAAACTTCTATATTCCATGCATGAAGGGATTTTTTTGATGGGGGGGGGTGAAGCTGAGGTTAACATTATAATCTACATTGTATTCACTGAACTCAGAATGCACTCTGGGAGTTATAAAGGTTCATTTCTCCACAGGCTAAGAGACCCATTTCTAAAAGCACTCAAGTTGAATTTATTCTCCAAAAATACAATATGACAGTTAGGATTCATTTTTTATTAGATTTGTGACAGAAATCAGGAAACAGAAATGATATAGTTTGGCATCTTTGGCATTCTTGAAAAGCTGAAAGTTTTGGCATACCGAAATTATTAAATGATTGTGTAACTGTGTATTAAAGGACTTCTACTTCTGATCAAAATAGGTTAATAAGAACTGATCTACCTTCCTACCTGGATCAACATCAAACAAAACAAAATAAAACAGACAAAATATAAGAAAGAACAGTTTTTAGATATTTGACATCAAACAGATCAGGTCAGCAATCTCTGAGAAAAGAGAAACAAAATGAGCTCTTTGACTTCCCCAGCTTATTGCTTTGAGAAAGTTTCCAAGCTCCAGAAGAGAAAGGGAAATACTAGAAGGAGCCCAGTGGTCTCCCTGAATTAAGAACATGGGGTTTGAAGTTTGAGATGACCCAAGCAATTGGAGTTTGTAAGGAAAAGAAGAGGGAAATGCACAGAAGAAGCATTTTAGAGGTCTACTGACCATCTCTCTTGAGTCTTCATCTGAGTACTTATCAGTGCATATTTATGAGAAAATTTCCCGTGGATGGAAAAAAAACACCCAACAGAAGCAAAGAAAAAAAAAAAACCTTTAGTGCTCACTCAGGGCCAGGAAAAAGTGGAATTCCACCAGTCAGATGGACAAACACACAATTCATAGAATTTTGGGTACAGTATTCAGAAGATATTATCTCAGAATCAAGGTAAATTAGACTGATGCTATTAGCTGGTGTAATAGCTTAAACACCAGCCTCAACAGGGTTCAAGATTTTCTAAGTATCTGCATCCTAGAACAAAACTCAAGAATATATTTAAAAACAAAAAAAAATCTCGGGGCAGAGGGTGGCTCTGTCAATTAAGGGTCAATTCTTGGTTTTGGCTCATGATCTCATGGTTTCTGAGTTTGAGCCCTGCATCAGGCTATGCACTGACAGTGTGGAACCTCCTTGGGTTTCTCTCTCTCTCTCTCTCTCTGCCCCTCCCCTGCTCAGACTCTTTTTCTGTCTCTCTCTCAAAACAAATAAAAATAAACATTTAAAAAACTTCTCCATCATCCAGTAAGATAAATACAATTTGTAAGAAGCACACAAAAATTATCAAACATGCAAAAAGCAGGAAAATACAATCAATAATGAGGGGAAAAATTAATCAATAGAAGCAGACCCAGAAATGACACAGATAAAAGAAACTTTAGATGAAATATTTAAAGGGTTACCATGACTATACTCCATATGTTCAAGAAGGCAGAGGAAAGATTAAGCAGATTCATGTGGAATACATAGAAAAGGCCCAAACCAACCATCTGAAGATGCACACTACCATGTGTAACATGAAAAAAATACCCTACATGGAATTAAGATCATATCAGTCAGGAAAAAAAATAGTGGTTTTAAGGACATAGTAATAGGAACTATCCAAAATGAAACAAAGAAAAAAGACTGGAAAAACATAAACAAAAAATGTGTGAACCATGGTACAACCTAAAGAACCATTTCATATGTATAATTGGAGCACCTGGTTGAGAGGTGTGAGAGTGGGAGAAAGAAAAAACTATTTGAGGAGCACCTGGTGGCTCAGTAAGTTAAGCATCTGCCTTCAGCTCAGGTCATGATCTCAGGGTTCATGAGTTCGAGCCCTGCAGCAGGCACTCTGCTGACAGCTCAGAGTCTGGAGCCTGTCCAGATTCTGTGTGTCCATCTCTCTCTGCCTCTCCTCTGCTTGCTCATGTGTGGTCACTCTCTCTCTCTCAAAAATAAATAAACATTAAAACATTTTTTTTTGAAAAAAGAAAAAACTATTTGAAGAAATAATGGCCAAAATATTTCCAAATTTGATGAAACAAATAAATCCACATATCCCAGTCTCAGCAAGTACCAAGCAGAGGAAATTTAAAGAAAACTACACAGATACATAACAATAAAATTGTGTAAATTAGTGGCAAAGAAAAATATCTTCAAAGCATCGAGAGAAGAAAGACACACTGTGTACAGAAGTATAAAGATAATAATGAGTGCAGTTGTCTTGTTAAAAACAAGGCAATATAGGAGATGGTAAAGGGGTATCATTGAATATACAAAAAATAATTGTTGGCCTAGAATTCCATCTCTAGTGCAAATGTATTTAAAGAACAAAGACAAAATAAAATCTTTCCAGATGTAAAAGGTTTAAAAAAACATCACCAGCATAATTCCATTCCAAGAAATATTAAGGAAGTCCTTCAGGAACAAAGAAAAATAATGACAGTTGAACATATGGGTTAATAAATAACACTAAAATGGTAACTGTGTAGTTAAGATATAAAATACATCTTCTTATTTTTAACCTTTAAAGGATATTTTATTGTTTAAAGAAAAAAAATTTATTGTGAACTGATATAATATTTTTGTAAGGTCAATAGTAATAAATTAAAGATACATACCATAAATTCTAAAGTAACCACTAAAGAAGCAAAAGAGTTACAGATAATGAGCCCACAAAGGATGTAAGATAAATTATTAAAAATACTCAACTAACCTAAAAAGATATAGAAATGAAAAAGGGCACAAATAGTAGATGGTACAACAGAGCAACAAATGAAACAAAAGTAGCAGGATGGTAGATATAAACCCAATCATGGCAATATTCTCATTAAATATAAATGGCCCAAACACCTCAATTAAGAGTCAGAGATTGTCATATTATATAAAAGAGCAAGACCCAACTATAAGCTGCCTACAAAAAAAAACCCTACTTTAAATTTAAGATGCAAATAGTTTGAAAGTAAAATAATGAAAAAATATGTCATGCTAATACACAAACAAAAATTAGACTGCAATTGTTATATGAATATCAGACACAAAGTTGACTTTGTATCAAAGAATATTACCTCTGATAAAGAGGAATAGTTCATGAATAATAAAGTGGTTAATTTATCAAGTGGACATAATCTCAAAAATTTTGCAACTAAAAATGGAATTTCAAATTACATGGGCAAAAACACTGATAGAAGTAAAAGGATAAATATTAACCCAGAAGTATAACTGCTTAATAAAGAAAAATGTCCAGACATCCATTTTTCTCTCTTCTCTCCATGTTAGCTCTGACCCTAGCTCATAGGACAATAATTCACAGAACTCCATGGTGAAACTCTGATACTCATACCTGAAGTATGACTTGTTTTTTGATCATAAATTTTAGAAATGTGTCTCTAGATTGTATTATTCTCTTGTTGAATTAAAGGGATTTAATTTTACCAGAACATCTTGTTTTTCCCTATAGAAAGTAAAACTTCCCTGAAGTAATGTGTTCTAGTACAAGCCCTCATCAAGCTGGAATTTGGTCCTACCCTCCCTCTCCATACTAAAGCGCCAGGTCTTTGCATTGATGACAGTATTTATTTGAGTGTGTTAATGTAACATTTTAACTATTTTCCTTAAAAAATTAGCTTTGAGTTTTCTCATTTAGTTCTCTTGCTATCATAGTCCTTTATTTTACCAGTTTGATTTACAACTAATAACTCAGATTGCAAAATACAAGGTAAAATGTGGAAGCGTTATTTAAAAAAAGGAGAACAAAGAGGGGGAGATTTGGAGACTTCTAATATATAGTGTGTATATATATATATATATATATATATATATATATATATACACACACTATATATATGTATAGTGAGGTAGTATTATTAAGGATATATATATATATATATATCCTTATCCTATATATATATATATATATATATATATATATATAACTCCAATGAGATATTTTCTGTTCTAGTTCAATAATGGTATTCATCTTTTGTAACAGATTCTTCCAAATAGCCATAGAAAATTTACCAGGTATAAGACAATGCATCTGCTTTGGACCTCAGGGAGTAGAAGTGAGAAAAGAGTTACAAATAGAATGATATATATTATTAATGAATCACCTGAAGCCTGCCTTTAAAGATTGCTAGAAAATGTCTATAGGTTTAGGACACTAACCTCAGAAAAAAAAAATCATAAAAGATAAAATCCATTCTTCCTGATATATTCTAAATAATCAACTCATGGAATGACCTTTTCTCTTCCCCTTCCCTCACCACTCCTCTCTGGGCAACCAGTGCTCATGTTGAATGAATCTAATTCTCCCACTCAGGATTTTTAAATCAGTATTCTATTATTGCTGAAAACAGGAGTTTACATTTTTGTCTTTCACACTGAATTGAATGTCACTGTGTTGTTTAGATTTTTGATTCATATTAATTTCAGTAAATAAATATGTTTTATATAACGTTATATAGTTGGTGAATTATTAGGGTTTAAAACCCTGGGATCCTCAACTATTTTTTAAATTGTATTTGATACAGATTACTTTTAGGTAGAGACAAACTAAAACACTATAAACTTCAAAGTTTATATAAGCACACAATTCAAAGCTTATGTAATTGTATTATTTATATTTGCTAAACCATTGATGTATCAAATGATAATAGGACAATGCCTTATTCACATGTGCTAACTTGTGCTAACACGTTTCTAACTTTTTAAAGAATTGCAAATGGCATTAATTTATTATCTCAATTGAATCTCACAGAAAGTTTGTAAGGTATCATAGTATCCTGCTTCACAGATGAAAAAACTGAGGCCTCAAGAATCCCACACTGTGGTTACTGAAAAGACTCCTGTGCACACATGACCAATAATCCATCATTAAAGACAGACCTTAAACCCACATTTGATACCACTGGATTATGAACAAATTTAATCAAAAACGGAACACCCATTTTCTTTTTTTCTTTTCTTTTATTAATTTAATTTAATAACTTTATTTTATTTTATCTTTTAATTTTATTTTGTTTTGTTTTTTTACTAAACAGTCCAAAGTAAAATATTTCAATCACTGTTATAAAAAAGGATTTTTGATAGTTAGAAACAGGAAATAAATTTACCTTTAAAACCTGAATATTTTTAATTAAGGCAAAACTGATATTTTTGCAGCAATTACAATAAATTTTGAAATTTATATCTCTTACAAAGACCAATTTTTCCACTTGTATTATTTTTTTTCAAAATCTGTTAACTCTCTGACACTGTAAAATTGGGAATGAAAGACTCTTATTCTCTATTTTCATTGAAATACTATACAGGTAGAGTTCAAATAATTTTCCCAAGATTAAACACTGTGGCAGAGAGAAAAATATGGAACTGATCCCATATCCAGAATTCCATTAATTTTTTTTTTACTTTTTAGTATGCTTAGACTATGTTTTTTTTTTTTAATTTTTTTTTTCAACGTTTATTTATTTTTGGGACAGAGAGAGACAGAGCATGAACGGGGGAGGGGCAGAGAGAGAGGGAGACACAGAATCGGAAACAGGCTCCAGGCTCTGAGCCATCAGACCAGAGCCCGACACGGGGCTCGAACTCACGGACCGCGAGATCGTGACCTGGCTGAAATCGGACGCTTAACCGACTGCGCCACCCAGGCGCCCCAAGACTATGTTTTTTTAAAATAGGAGTCTAATAAACATATCATCTAATAAACATCAGTGAAAGGATAATAATAAAAGCAAATAATAACTCAACATTCTTAAAAAAAACCTAAAACTATCTTTTTGTACTGGGGTTGTAACACTTCAAAACAAGTAACAGTGATCATTAAAACTCTAATGTTATAATTCTTCCTTTCATAGGGTGATACCAAAGTTTATGAATATTAGTTCCCTGTAGATCTCTGCTAATCTACGTCGATGGTGGTGAAAGGGTTCCACCAGTTCTGTTTAAAATATGTAATAGTTTTAAATGGGCTAATTAGATGAGGATGAACAAAAGTCCTTGTAGAAATAATCTCAGTTGGAAAAGCAATGACTGCATCTGGACATTTATAAATAATAATTTTGTTTTCTGAGCTAGGGAGTTCATAAAGATAAATGAAAAGGAGATGGGAGAAACAGAAAATAAAAGTAAAATAACAGACCTAAATTCAACCATTCATGTATTTTACATTAACATTAAATTTTACGTTAAATACTAATGGCCTAAAAACTCCAATTAAAATAGCAAGACTCAACTATAAACTGCCTACAAGATGCAGAATAACTTTAAATACAAAGATATAGGCTGAAAGTAATAGATGACAAAGATACACCATGTAAACTGTAAGTATAAGAAGGCATAAATAATGTTAACATTAAGTCTAGCGACAGGCATCTGTAGTGTAAATGAGGTGATTTACTAAGAAAAAAGAACAATTATAAATGTGTATTGGCTTAATAACAGACTCCCAAAATAAATGAAGCAATCAAATCAACAGAATTAAAGGGAGACAAAAATGGTTCCATGTTTATAAAAGGTGATTTGACACACCATCTTAGCTATTGACAAACTATTGATCAAAAACTTTAGTAAGAAACACAGATGATCGAGGAAATGATATCAAAGACCTTGATCTAATTGACATTTATAGAACTCTATATCTAATAATTGAAAACTACACATGATTTTCAAGTTCACATAGTACATTCAACAAAATTAAAACAGGTCACAATAAGTTTAAAGATATTAAAGTCAGAGTGTATTTCCTAATCATGATAAAATAAAATTAAAAATTGATAATAACGGGGCACCTGGGTGGCTCAGTCGGTTAAGCGTCCAACTTTGGCTCAGGTCATGATCTCACGGCTTGTGAGTTCAAGCCCCGCATCAGGCTCTGTGCCAACAGCTCAGAGCCTAGAGCTTGCTTCAGATTCTCTCTCTCTCTCTCTCTCTCTCTCTCTGCCCCTCGCCTGCTCATGCTCTGTCTCTCTCTGTCTCTCAAAAATAAATAAACATTAAAAAAATTAAAAAGAAATTTATGAATCAATAATAACAAGATGTCTAGGAAAAAACAAAATTTGAAAAGTAAGCAATGCACTTAATAAAGGGAAAAATAAATCAAGGGAAATTAGAAAATATTTTTAACGAAATGATAATGAAGAGACAACATATCAACATTTGTGGGATGTAAGGGAAGGGTGCTTAGAGAACACAAATAACTTTAAAAACCTACTTCATGAGGTCGCACCTTAAGAAATTAGAAATAGAAATTGTACAATAAGTACAAGAAGGAAAATAGAGTAAAAGCAGATATGAAAGAAACAAAATGGAGACAGTCAGTAATTAGTAATGTTAAAGCCTCAAAGATCAGCAAAATTGATAAGCCCCTACCTTGACTGATCACAAAAAATAGAGGGGACATAAATGATCAGCATCATAAACGAAACAGCAGTTATCACTGCAGATAATAAAAGACCATTATGAATGAACAATTCTATGCCAACAAACATGACAAAATGAAGTAGACAAATGTCATGAAAATTGTAACTTACCAAAATCAACACAAGAAAAAAATACAAAATACAAAAATATCTATACGTGTTAAAGAAGCTAAATTCATTATCAAAAGCCTTCTTAAAAAGGAAATCTTGGATCCAGGTGGTTTTGTTAGTGAATTCTATCAAATATTCCAGGAATAAGTAATACAAATTTTACACACACTTTTTCAGTGACAGAAGAACAAATTGTCCAACTGATTTTAGGAGACCAGTATGACTTTAATTAAAAAAAATGGATAAAGTCACTACATGAAAAGAAAATTGTAGACAAATATACCTTATTAATATAATAGACAAATATATCTAATGAATATGGGTAGACAAATACATCTCATGAATATAGGCACAAAAATCCTTAATAAATATTAACAAATCAAATCCAACAAGATAAGAAAAGGGTAATATATCATGCATTGATCTGTATGAGAAATTCAAGATTAGCTACCCTTCAAAAATCAATCAATATAATTCACCATATTAAAAAAATAATAATAAAGGAGGAAAAAGAGCTAGAAACCTATCACACAAAAATTCAACAAATATTCATGATAAAAATTCCTAGAATGCTAGAAAAGTAGAAAGCTTCCTCAATCTGATAAGACACCTATGAATAACCTATAGCTAAGATCCCATTTCATGCCTCCCCTAAGATCAGGAACAAGACAAAAATACCTGCTTCCATTTCTATTCAACATTTTACTAAAGATCTTAACCAAGAGAAAGCGAGAGAAATAAATTAAAAGCAGGAGATCAGAAATTAACTGTAAAGCTGTTCCTCCTTACATATGATATGCTTGTTTACATGGGAATTCCCAGAGCATTCTACTAGTGGAACTAATACGTGAATGTAACATATCTTGGGATACTAGATTGGTGCTTAAAAACAGTTGTATTCTCCTATACTAGCAGCAAACAGCTAGAAAATGAACTTGAACAATCCCATTTAAAATAGTTAATATACACACGTATACATAGGGACTAAATTTAATAAACACACACAGACATACACATAGATATAGATATACATATACATATACATATATAGATATATAGATATTGGCCTAATATATATATTTTGACTAAATCTAACAAAAACTTTCAAGATTTCCTATACTGAATACTGTAAAATATTACTGAGAGAAATTAAAGAAGAAATTTGAAAAACACAGTTTATTGTCAGTTATGTCACAATAAAGCCCTTTTAAAACTTAACAAATTGTACGCTTTAGATATGTACAGTTTATACACATACAAATACCTCCATAAAGATGTAGAGGTAGGTAAATTGATCAATTGATAGACTGATGAATAGGTTAGTAGGTAAATAGTGAGTTTTTGAAAGAGGAGCTTGGTTTCAAATTAATGTTGCCAAACATGGCTAGAATTCAGATCTTATGAATCTATACCATGCATATACATCAAAACTGGCATTTAGGGCTCTTAAACTAAAAGGAATACGACGTCAAAAGACTAATTACAAATATCTAACAGTACAAACATTGGCTAATGAAACTCTATGTCTACACTAGGTAAGCTTTGTTTTAAATCAGGCAACATTAGATGTTGTTCAAAACAGTCTTATATTTGTTGTCCTGAAGCAGGTCACAGTGCCTGGTGTCTAAATATTAAATTATTATGCCTGATAAACAAAATGCTGTTTGAAAGTTCTGGTCCCCTATCAAAGAGAAGAGGAAGTTTATTGGTCAATTATAAACCAAATCGCTTTTTTATAGTCTAAAACAACCATGACACTTGAAGTTATAGCTGACGCTATGCTTTAACAGATTATAACTTTCTTTAATTCGTTTTTAATTGTATAACTGTTATACAGTCCTTAAAATATATATTCCACTATTTAGCCAAAGTTTATGTCATACATCTTAAGTTCCAACTTTTAAGAGGATAAAGGATTCACTCAAGTCCACATTCAAACTTTGCAAAGAAACCACTGATTGCTTTATTCTTTTAAACATTAAAGAAGCAGACTAGTTTCATAGCATCTTGTGATATATAGATATGGATATGGATATATAGATATAGATATGTTTAATATACACTCTGGGTAAATAGTGATACACATGTTGAAAAAATACCAGTTTCTCTGTTTAACTATGCAGATACTTGAACAATAAGAATATAACACTTCTATTTCTTATTTTATGTTAAGACATAGGACTATATTAGAAAAGTATCAGCTGGTAGAACTTAAATACTTATGTATATATCCACATGTGTATGTGCGTATGTGTGTGTAAATGTATGTGTGTAACTTATCTTTTTCCAGATAAGCTTTAAAGTGTAATAAACACATGATTATCTATCACTGAGGTAGGTTCATATCCATTTTATCTTTAACAGTTTTCTTAGCTCTCTAAACAACGAGAGCTTGTTTCCTTTGTAAGCATGTGGAGAGATTTGCCTGGAGAGATCTCCAAAGCCTCAACTTTGCTAGCCTAGGAGACTCCTGGAAAGTCTGCTTGTAGAAAAGAACATCATTACCAAAGGGATACAGCAAGACAATGTGGTTTTCCTTTATGACTTCATTCTGACTTTGCACCGCACTCTCATGGCAGCAGAGCCTGGGACCGGCCATGGGGATCTCTCCTTCTGTTGGGTGGCATCATGATCAACTGTCAGAGGTGATGCCCACTGAATAATGGACAAATGGCAGTCCTTCAACATAGATCTGACGGTCATAGAGTATGTTCTGTGATTGCCTTAACATTCAAACTCGGGGACTGACTGAGAATGTTATTTCTAAATGCCGAGCTAACTAGAATTGTGGAGATTTTCAGTAGGTACTCTTCTTATTAGTGTTTGAGGCAATTATAGAGAGAACGTGTCAGTGTAATTTTCCTCCTGCAGTGAGAAAATCTTTTCTTGCTACTGCAAGGAAAGGTATTTAAATTCAAATCAAGTTACTCATCACAAATGTTCTGTTTGTGAAAGAAATTACAAGTAAGTAGCATCCCCTACCTCCACCAATCAGGTAATATTCCCAGTGAGGAGGTCAATGTGCTTCACTGCAAATAATACGGAGTTAAATCAACAGGTAGAATCAACTTGCTTTGTGCTTTATGAGACTAGTTTAACTTCTTAGCAGCCTATGTATGACATATATTCCTTTGATTTCTCTCTGTCAATGATATAATCTCTAATTATACTATGGAAAATCATATATAAAATGGATGTGAACCCTTTCATTACACATTAGCCCTGTCTAAATGAACAAATTTTCAATGGATTAGGAAATGTCATAAGTCAAGTATTGTATTTAGTCAAATGAGGTTGAAGATGATAAGAGGTTGGAATGCATACAGAGAGGAGTTTGACAACTAAGTTTACAGGCTTGACTGAAAATTCCTTGTTTCGGGGCACCTGGGTGGCTCAGTCAGTTAAGCATCTGACTCTTGATTTCAGCTCAGGTCAGGAGCTTGTGGTTTATGAGTTCAAGCCCCAAATTGGTCTCCCTGATAATGGTGTGGAGCCTGCTTGGGATTCTCTCTCTCTCTGTCTTTACCCCTCCCCCGCTTTGTTCTCTCTTTCTCTCTCTCTCTCTCTCTCTCTCTCTCAGAATAATAAACATGAAACAAATAAGAAAATTCCTTGTTTCACCTTTTGTTTTATGGTCATAATGGCATAGTCACAAAGTTTTGCCTATAAATTCTAAAGGACAAGAGGGCAATGGGACTAGATAATTCAGTGTTAAAGAAAATTTGACAGAATATTCTCCTAGTGAGAAAAAAATGACAAAAAAGTGTTGACTTTCTTTTTATAAGAATTATTAAGATTAGAAGTTTCTGTTGACCAGGGAAAAAGAAAATTAATACAATTATCTTTTTGTATCCTCTGGCACATAAACAAGAGTACACAGCAGAGCACCCACTGTTGTGAATGTCTCTAAATAAAATTCCCCAATGCAAAATTCAGAGAGGAAAAACATCGGTGTGTGTGTATACATGTGTGTGCATGCAAACATGTGTGTGTGTGTGTGTGTGTGTGTGTGTGTGTGTGTGTAGACTGACAGGAGACAGAAAAAGAGAGAGACTCGTTTTAAGAATTAATATGTGCTACAAATTAAAATCAAATTCTGAAGAACAAGTTTCCAAGAAAGAAAATAATTTCACATAAATCATTTACTTCCTTTAATAGAATAAAAAACATTGCTACTCACCTAACCTCTCAATAGAATAATATCGCTGTTTACTATCCACACGCACTGTCTCGGCATAAGGGCTCCCAACGCCATAACCAATTATGTAACCTCGCACCACGATGTTTGGGTTCAAGGGAGGAGTCCAACTCATGATGATGCAATTGGTCTGGGGCCTCACGTGAAGAGAGCTTGGCTGGTCAGGGACTTGAGACTCTAGAATTCAAAGAGGGGTAAACATCAGCCTATCTCATAATAGAACATAGAGCATGGTAAACCTTCCCATTTAAAGAACACTTAATACCATATTCCATGAATTCTCAAATAGTGCATCACTTATTGCCCAAGTTCTCCCTAGTGTCAGCGTGTGATTCCATTTTCCATGTTTCACAGAATTCCTTAAGCACGAGAGGGCACTGAGTTCCTTCCATAGGCATGTAGCATCATGCATCCTTATTCTAATAGGTTTTTTTCCCCTTTCAGCTGTTTCTCCCCCATATAATTCTTCTTAGGTATCATCACTAATGGGTGAAATCAAAGAGGATGTAAGAACAATAGGAAGGGAAATGAAATGTCAAAAATGGTCTTGCCCAAGGATTATTTTATTCTCATTTAACTAAATAGGAAAATCAAGCAGTTCTTTCTCAAAATGTCAGGTGAAACAGTTTAGGGCAAATCAGCATGATTAAGATTGTACCTGACCCATAATTTAGTGCATCTCTGAAAAGTGCATTCATTATTGAAGAAAAAGAGACAGTGGCCGAGATGGTAGCCACACAGACTTTGGAGTGTGCAAATTTCATTTAATACCAGGCTCTGTCACTTCCTAGCTGTGCACCCTCATGAAGTTATTTATCTTCTCTGAGATTACCTTTTAATTAAAGTAGCATTCCAAATATTGATTGCTTCAAAGCCTGAGCTCTGAAAATAAGAATTCCAACTTATACTGTATACTCACCATTTCAGAGAGACCTTAAGACCTAAGCCTCAGTTTCCTCATGTGCAGAATGAGGCTAAGGATAGTAATATTCTCATAGGGTGCTGAGAAGATTTAATGAGATAAAGTATAAAAGCACTCATTATGAGTAGCACCAACTCATGTTAGCTGTTAGGAGTAAATGTACGTGCTACCCTGACATAAGTTTTCTCTGAAGGAGATTGTGTGTTGAAAATTAATAAATTAGCATTCTGACTTTTACATTATCTTTCTTCCCTGTGGTCCCATGGTTAAGGAAATGATGCATTTTCTGGGTGATTCTCATCATTCAACTAATAAATATTTATGAGCACCTACTATGTTGGGGGAACGGGTCAAGGTATCCCATGATGATCAGGATACAGGTCAAGAGTGAGTATGACAAACATAAAACATATACTCTTGGAGTTCACAGTTTAATGGGAAAGACAAGTAAAAAGGCAGTTATAATATACCATGATAAATATTTTGATAGGGTTAATACAGGCATATGTAGCCTATTTTTTGAAAATCATGTAAGTATTCTGGGAAGAAATTTAAGCAAGAATGTGCCCATCTAAACTTTAATAGTCCATTAAGTGCTTAGCACAGTTTCTGGCAATTAATGGGTACTCAAAATATTAGTGATTTGAACTTTATTCAAACTATTTGTGTTCATTCATTCATTTTTTAAAAATTTTTTTTCAAGGTTTTTTATTTATTTTTGGGACAGAGAGAGACAGAGCATGAACGGGGGAGGGGCAGAGAGAGAGGGAGACACAGAATCGGAAACAGGCTCCAGGCTCTGAGCCATCAGCCCAGAGCCTGACGCGGGGCTCGAACTCCCGGACCGCGAGATCGTGACCTGGCTGAAGTCGGACGCTTAACCGACTGCGCCACCCAGGCGCCCCTCATTCATTTTTTTAAATAATGTTTTTATTCATTTTTCAGAGAGAAAGAGAGACAGAGTGAAAGCAAGGGAGGTGCAGAGAGAGAGAGAGGGAGGGAGAGAGAGAGAGAGAGAGAGAGAGAGAGAGAGGGAAGACACAGAATCTGAAGCAGGCTCCAGGCTTTGAGCTGTCAGCACAGAGCCTGACATGGGGCTTGAACCCATGAACTGTGAGATCATGACCTGAGCTGAAGTTGGACGCTTAACCGACTGACCCACCCAGGAGCCTCCATTATTTCATTCTTAACTGGTAATCTCTAAAAGTAACAAATGTCAGATTATGCAAAATAATTTGATGATTAAAGGTAATGTTACAACATATTTGTTTCCTTGATGTAATAGCAAAAGGTGATATAATCTCTATTACCAACTTTATCCACTTTCAACATGCATACTTCTAGCTTAAGTGATATATGGGAACATGTCTTTTAAAAGTTTTTAAAGTAGGTCCCATAATAACAGCTTTTTAAAAGATGCTACATCCTAAAGATGTTACATCAGCAGCATTTTCTAAAGGAGCTCCCCCACCCCTCTAGCCCCCACCCTGCCCAAAGATGCCCATTTGTGACAGAAAGGGAAGAAGTTTTATTTGTCTGCTCTGAGGAAGCCTGTGACATAATATGCAAAGGTGTCATAAAAAAATTATCTCAAAACGTGGACATAAACCTTAACAACAGAAACACAACGTAAGGGACTTTCCACTAGAAACCCTAAGTAAAAGTAATAAAAGACATAAAAGGAATGGATTAATACTTTTCAACTCTATTGCCACAGAGGCTGTCCAGTGTCCTCGAAATGTAATGGGTTCTACAAAGAATTATTTAACACTTTTGAGGTTTTGCAGTCATTATTGAAAACAGCAAGACAATCTGCCTAACCTTACATTTAGAAAATGAATTCAGTGCTATGACTTTTTAAAGACAATATGAAAACCTAATGCTTTTAATGACAATACTCAACATCTTTTAGAATAAAAGGAAAAAAATATTTAAAATGTTTCAAAACAATAACTTTCTCCATCTTTCTGCAAACCATAGAGTAGTTCCCTTGCAGGTTAGTAAGGTTCATACCCACAGAAGTACATATCTTGGAGTGTTATAAAGGGGCTATGGTAATGAGTGTACAAACTGGCTCTTGAAGAAGAGGGGCTCTTGGTACACAGGACTTGTCTTTTTTGTTTGTTTGTTTTTCACTGTATGAAAGGAATTTTAATCCTAGATCCAAACTGGGAACAATTTTAACATGATAAAAAATAAGGGTGTATATACATAAGAATACATGGTGGCTCCCCCTCTAAATACTTAATGCGCTTTACTACCCTTAAGATCATAGGGCCATAAGAAAAGTTGTCTATCAAGGCAGTGTGAGACATAACCCATTTATAATATATGGCCTCATCATAAAGATAACTGTGCTAAGAGATTCGTAATCCAGAATAGCCCCTTTGTACCCACCTACTCACTTCTTAATATAAAAACAGAAATGACATTTTCCTTTTATGCTACCTGAATCAGTTTTCTCTAACATAGATGACCTTATGGATTAGGAAAATGGTTACTATTGGAATGAATTATAAAACATCAATTCAGAAAATTTGCCATGAAAGTATGTGACATGAGACCTCTCGGTTTGAAGGCTGAAACTGAAATTCACTACTCAGAAGTACATGAAAGATTTTACAAGTACCTCTAGGACAATATTGAGTATATAAAGCATAGAGAAGTATTAAGGTAATTATTTAAATAATTTGAAACCAAAGAACACATTTTGCCTGAAATATCCAAATTAATGAACCTCAAATTTCTACTGAAATCTGAATTATCAGAGTAACTAGGTCAACGGCCATTCTTGGTTATACTCTGGAATTATGGATCCAATCTTGGTTTAATTTGTTCCTAAAGAAGAGTTATTATTTTGGGGGGTTGGGTGCAGCGTGCCTGGATGGCTCAGTCAGTTAAGCGTCCAACTTCAGCTCAGGACATGATTTCACGGTTCTTGGGTTTGAGCCCCGTGTTGGGCTCTGTGCTGATAGCTCAGAGCCTGGAGCCTGCTTCGGATCCTGTGTGTGTCTCTCTCTCTGCTCCTCCTCCACTCATGCTCTCTCTCTTTCAAAAATAAACATTAACAAAATTTAAAAAAAGAATAGTTATGATGTTTTGAGTGACGACCAATTTCCACTAATGAGTAGTATTCACATATAGCACATTAGGAAATTTACCATATTAATCCCCATGACATTTCAACAATTACTGTACATCTCCTATGTGCCAGTCATAGTTCTAAGTACTGGGGACATAGTTTTTTGGGGAAGTAAAACCAATAAAATAAGAGGAAAGAAGAAACAAACAAAGAAATCAGAAGATTTTGTAAGTATCATGCTGATAGAATAGTAACTGACACTGACTCAAGGAAGGTATTCCTGGTAGAGTCTAAGGTGAATGATCAGAAAGAGTCAGTCAAGCAAATACCAGGGTGGAAAACTTTACAAGAAGAGGGAATGACTGCTACAAAGCCCCTGCAGCAAGGATGAGCTTCGTATATGGAGATATCAAAGAAGGCCATTGTGCCTAGACCACAGAAGGAAAATAAAGAAAATAAAAAGAAAGTTACCCAGTGGGAATTTAAAATGGTACAAATGCTATGAAAAACAGTATTGCAGTTTTTTTTTTTAATTAGAATTACCATAAGATCCAGTAATTCCACTTCTGGGTATCATCTCCCAAGAATTGAAAGCAGGGACTCAAACAGATATCTGTGCACCTGCACTCACAGTATAATTATTCAGAAGAGCCAAAAAGTAAGTAAAGTTCAGGTGTCCATCGACAGATGAATGGATAAACAAACTGGGGTATATATACAAAATGGGATATTTTTCAGCTTTAAAGAGGAAGGAAATTCTGATTCATGCCTTTAGGCATGAGCCTTTAGGACATTATGGTAAGTGAAACAAACCAGTTCACAAAAGGACAAAAACTGCATGAATCTACTTCTATGACATACCCAGAGAGTCCAAATTCATAGAGAGAGAAAGTAGGTGGTGATTGCTAGGAACTGGGAGGAGGGTGGAGTAGGGAGTTATTGCTTAATGGGTACAGAGTTTCAGTTTTGCAAGACGAAGAGTTTTGGAAGAGGGTGGTTTTGATGATTGTCACACAACAATGTAGATGTACTTAAAGACACTGAACTGTACACTTAAAACTAGTTAAGGTGGTTACTATTATGCGCAGTTTAAAATAATTTTTTTAATTAAAAAATTAGAAAACCCTAAAATGTTTTTGTGCTTGTCTGGATGGCTATTGTGGAAGTGATGTGTGCATATTTGGGACATTTGGGAGATAAAATCAACAGAGCTATAAACTGGATGTAAATGGTTTGGGAAAGAAGAGACTCAATGATAACTCATATATCTTTGGCTTGGGCAACTGGTGTATGACCTACTGAGATAAAGAAAAATAAGTGAGTTCTTAGGTCATGTTAAATTGAGATACCTATTGGTTATACCTATGGAGATCTCAAGGATGTAGGTGGGTATATAAATTTGGGGTTTTAGTGAAAGGCCATGGTCAGATACATAGATGTGAAAGCTGCCAATATACAGATGGTATTGAAAATAAATGTGTATGAATATAGATACAGTGTGAGCATGTGTGTAAACAGAAACAAATAAGATCATGTCAAATAAGTAACATCACTCAAAACTCCTTAAAGTCTTCTGATAGCACACTGTAAAGTCAGGTTCTACCATGGCCTAAAAGGTTGTATATGCTCTACCCCAGTCCTCCTTAGCTCTCTATCTTCATCTCCTACCACTTTCCCCTTTGCTTACCTTACCCCAGCCATCTATTACACAGTGGACACTTTATTGTTCCTCAAACATGCCAGGCATGCCCTGGCCTCAGGGCATTTGCATCTGTTGTATGCTTTGCCTGGGAAGCACTCCCTCAGATACGCCTTTCTCCCTTATGTCCTTCAGGTTTCTGTTATTTGCTTTTCAACTTCAGCCTTGCCTGGCTACCATATTTAAATTTGCAATCTTTCCCTAATCTCTAATCTAATAATCACCTATCTTATTTTTTCCCCCTAGGATTTGTTGCCATTTATTGTGCTTTCTATTTAATGTGATTATTTCATTATTCTTTGTCTCATCTCCTTCCATAAATTCTGGAATACATAAAACTGTCACTAACTATACAATTATCAAAATTTTATACAGCTCTCTCTTTAAGACAAGAATTTTAAGAAAAAAGGAAATAATAAAGAAATGAAACAAGGTGAAAATACAGTTATTAACGGCATTTTCTCCAAGTGGCCAGAAAGATTTGTTTCTGCTGGCCCCTGCTAATGACAATGATCGCTGCTGTGTACTGTCGTCTGTGGACGGCCCGCCAAGTGGCGTCAGGCAGCTGGTACTTTTGACAAATACTCACATATCTGTTCTCGATTTAGTGTGCTGCATTTTATGGGTCATTTTGTTAGAGATTTGTTCCGGTCCCTAATAGCCTATATGTCTTTACAGAGAATTACATAAGGCAGTTGGTACAGCCATCTTCTATCTTTCCAGACAGTTCTGATACATACTAATGTGTTCATTTCTATTGGCGAGGACTATTCTCACCAACGGACATCATCTTCCTTATGCCACTCATGTCTATAAACTTTGAATGTTATTTGTGTATTTATTGTAGTGAACAATCACTTCTATTTACCAATGAACTATACCTTGTTTTTATTTTATTTTTATTATATATTTATTTTTGCTTTCCTCCTACAATCTTCTTAGTATTAACCTTTTACTATATTTTTCACTTAGTGGTATACAAGTGTAGTTATGTGTCCAGCACTCCCATCATGGGACACAACAGTTCCGTCCCCTTCAAACTCTCCTCATATTGTCACCTTGGCAGTCATTGCCTTCCCTGATCCTTCAATATTAACTTGACTAATGGATTTTAAAATTTCATTCCTCTATGAATATGCTCTTATGAATAATCTTATTTATTTTCAGCATTAATTCTTTAAAAAAATCTATGTTTTTGCTCTTGTTCCTTAATAACAATGGGTAACATGTATGGAGGACTATTATGAATAAGTGCCATATTCAACATTTAAATAAATGTTTGAACGTTTCGTACATACTTTGTGCTCTTAGCTATTCTACAAATGTCCTGTTTATCATAATGTTTGAATTTTCAAATTAGGATTCATAATTTTAATTGAATTGTATCTTTTTGTTTACTTTTATATATTTTTCCACAATCTTAATTGTCTCAGGTCAAATAATCTTATTATTCTACTATTTCATGTTATTTTTAGGTACTTTTGTTTGTAGTATTCATTTTCATTTTAATGAAATTTTTACTCTATCACTGCTCCTGAAATTGAAAATAAATGTAAGTATAAACAGAGAGTAGAGTGGTGGTTGCCAGGGGTTAAGGGGTGAGGGAAATGGGGAGATGTTGGTCATAGGGTACAAACTTCCAGTTATAAGATAAGTTATAAGTTCTGGATCTAATGTGCAGCATGGTGACTATACTTAACAATACTGAATTACTGTATTATGTACTTGAAAATTGCTAAGAGAGCAGACCTTCCATGCTCTTACCTCACATATACACAAAAAGGTAATTATGTGAAGTGATAGATGAGGCTACTAACTTTATTGTGGTAATAATCATGTTGTGCATACTGTATATCTTAAACTTACACAATATTTTATGTCAATGGTATCTCAATAAAGCTGGAAAAATTAAAAAGAAAACAGAAAATTAAAGACAAAAAATTAGCATAAAGCCAGAAAAAGAAAAGAAAAAGCATGTAGAAAATTAAGGGGAGCAGGTAGATACACAGTGTTCTAAAAAGGAACTTTTGACAGATTCATTCCTTTAACACCAAAATTCTAATTCTGAAAAAAATATGCCTCTTGAGGGTATTTGTTTGTGTCCTCCAATTTCCGACACTGACAGTCTTACTTCTATTGACAATCAAGGTAGACTACTGGAATGGGGTTGTCTGCCTAGGCCTAGGAAACAATATGATGTCTTTCTGAAGAGATAACTGATCAGAATCTAGATCCTGTAGCCTCTGCACTTTTACCACTGATCAAGTCTCACAATGATGATAACTCAATGGGAAAAAGTAGTGGGGGGAGTAAGATATTCCTCAGGGAAGAGACATTCAATGTCATGTCCAAGTTTAATCTTAACAAAATAATCAAGATGGTTCCTTCTTTGGTTCTCTCTTGCCTAGAGAAACTGCAGAATCCCAACTCCAGATCATCAGTAGGGTGAAACTAGTCCTTTTTTGTTCCAATGTTGGGAAAAAAATGGCCTAAATCTGTTGAGTTCTTGATTTGACAGGAGAAAATTAAGGTAACTGTCTAGGGAGGAGGTTGGCATGTCAAATGGAACACAAGAAGAAACACAATCAAGTTCAATTTTATTTACGAACTCCTGGCTTTTTGAGTGGGAAAACCAAAACTTGACAGTTACAGGCAACACCTTTGATGTAGCTTTCTAAGAGCACTGTGGGATCAGAGCCTATCAATATCCATGATATCAATATTTGTTTTCTTAATTTAGAGTTCAGGGACCCCAACTTCAAAAATCATAGAATCTCACTAGAATCTTATGTCTTCCCATGATAAATTTTATCAGCTACTTCATATTGAATAATCTCCAGGTTTTGGGCCATGCAAATGATAAATACTATTCTTTAAAAGGGCATGGGGAGTAGGGTCTCAGGATGTACTTCCATCCCAAAGGACGGAAGGATATACTTCGTAAAGGATGTACTTCCATGAACTTTTCAGGTTCATTTTCCTCTAACTGGATTAAAACCCTAGTCTCTCAAAACTATAGATCTATTTGCCCTAAAAGAAAATCACTATCTCTAAAATCTTATGGCAAGCTTCTCTCTAGAAAACTTGGGCTTTTATTTTAACATCTTACTTGAGGAAAAGGTAATATAATTCTCCATTTAAATAAAAGTATACCAAGGAGGGCCAAGGGGGATGTTTCTAGCTCTCATTTAACTATAATTGTTTTTTTATGACTATAATAGTATGAGTTTAACATAAATAATACCTGGCTATGAATGTTTATATATTGACCCATCTATTCAATATTAATAAAGCATCTACCATGCATCAGGCACCACGAAAAGCACTGAGAAATTCAAATCAAATAAAGCAAGGTCTTTGCTGGTAGTCAGCTGAGAAGAGTGTGATAGTTGCTGATATTGTGCCCAAGACAGCAGGCTTAGAGGAAAGACATCTGGATGCAGCTCAGATGAAAGAAGCCTCCTAGAAGCAAAACATTTGGTGAGTTTTGAAGTAGAAGTAGGTGTGAAGTCATGTGAAAGGGCACTCTGGCAGGGGAAACACTAAGTGTTAAAGCATGAGATATAATGGAGTGCATCTGGAGGGATGCATACATATGCAAAGATGTGATAGAATGTCAAACTTGAGGTTATGGGCAGGACCACAACAAGGAGAATTTGAATAGAGAAATAACATCATCATATCTGGTTAAGAAAAAATCACTCTGACAGCATGATGGAGTCCAGAGAGGAGCAAACTGGTGTCTTCCCACAGAAGACCAGGTGGGAGGCTATTTTCAGGTGACAAAGGCTGACAGGCTGACATAAACTAGAGTGGTGGATCAGAGAGGAGGGCATGAATTCCAGGCCTGTTAGGGAGGTAGAAATTGCAGGTACTGGGTATATTGGTAGGAAGTGATAATGGAGGAGTTGAGGATGGGGAACCTGCTGGCTTAGATGACTGGTGGATATGGGTACCAGTCCCAATGTGAAGAACACAAGAGGGAGAACACAATCTCCTATAGTAGGAATGATATCTTGAGAGATCAGCTCACCTCATCTCACCACCTCCAGGTGCGTATAGGATGTGTGTGAGCCCTCCATCTTTATTATACTTGAAAATACCAAAGGAACAAAGCAACAACAAAATTTTTAAAACCATCCTTACCATGGAGGAGGGGAAGGAAAAAAAAGGAAAAGAAAAAAAAAAAAAAAGAGGTTAGAGTGGGAGAGAGCCAAAGCATAAGAGACTCTTAAAAACTGAGAACAAACTGAGGGTTGATGGGGGGGCGGGAAGGAGGGGAGGGTGGGTGATGGGTATTGAGGAGGGCACCTTTTGGGATGAGCACTGGGTGTTGTATGGAAACCAATTTGACAATAAATTTCATATATTGAAAAAAAACATCCTTGACCTTTCTATTTTTGATTTATATGAGAAGTGATAGCTTTGCTTTCCTTTGCCTTCAAGTCCATCACTAGAATCAACCACTGCCAACTAGTTTGGTATAGGGGAAAGACAACTTTATGCTCTACTAGAAGTACTGGCAATAGTCTCAATGCCATTTATTGAATAATCTGCTCATTGAAATGCCAAATTCATTTTAAAGTTTATTTCTCAAATATAGCAAGAAATATTTCTGTCCTCTATATTCTGTTACATGGATCTACTTGTCTATTTCATTGCCAGACAGTACTATATTGATTTTTAAATCATGTTTTATTGTAAATGTTAATGTTTATTCTACTTTTCAAATTTTCTCGGAATTCTTTTACATTTATTCTTCCATATGAAGTACATTCTGATTGGAGTTGTATTTATTAACTTAATTATTAATTTGGGAAGAAGCATTGATATAGTAACATTCTGTATCAAGGAATATATTTCTATTATTCATGTCTTATTTTATATCTTTTAATAAAATGTTATTTTCTTCATATACATTTAGTTTGTTAAATTTAGGCTTAGATATCATATTTTAGGTTTCCATATGAATCCATTTCTTTTCTTTTTAATGTTTGAACTAATTATTGCCCAGTACAAAAAAACTATTTTTTTGTGTGTATACATAGATATGTATATGTATATAAGTATATATACATATAATTTTAATATTAAATTTTCTTATTAATTCTAATAGTTTTTTAATGTAGTTTCTTGGAATTCCCAAATATGCAATCACACTGTTCATAAAAATAACATTTCTTTCCTTCTGTAATGACATATAGCTTTTTAAGTTTTTTTGTGTGTTTATTTATTATCAAAACCTCTACACTGTTGAATAATAAAAATAGTAGGAAACTTCCCTGGTTTATTTGGATTTTAAGGACAATGTATTTAGTATTTTAGTATTTAGCAGAATGCTTGCTTTTAGTTTCTTACAAAATAATAACATTTTGAAAGTTTCCTTATACTCACATATTAACACAAATTTTTAAGAAACTGGTAATGACTGACTAATTTTACAAAATGCCCTCTTGCATATGATATATGATGATGTCCCATTAAATTATACTTTAATTAAATGGTGGGATTTTAAGACACACTGAGTGTATGCCCTGCTTTTGCATCAGAAAAAATACATCTATTCCCTAATGCAGACAACAGAGTTTTATCATCATGAACAAGAAAAAGATTCATAGGACCAATGGTATTAGTATTTCATACCACTGTTGAAGTTTGAGATCTAATACATGAAAATCAGTAACAATAAGCATTTGTTGAGTGCTTAATATATATCAGATACATTTCTGAGTACTTTATTTCCATTATCATTGTTAATTCTTACAGAGATCCATTGAGATAGATACTGTTGTTACACCCTATTTACAGATGAGAAAACTCAGGTCTTAGGGAAGTTAAGTTACTTGTGCATGATAATACAGTGAGTGGAGCAGAAGTCAAACCTAGTTATTAAGATTTCAAACCCCACAACCTTATATACTACATTATACTTAGAAAAAGTCAAGGAAGTCATAAGGGGATTAAACATTTCATGAGGATACTAAAAAGTGTGCTATGGCTAAGGAAAGGACTTAAAACTTTTTCTAACATTTATCCAAATCTAAATAATTTGTACATCGTTTGTATGGTGGAGTGCTGAGATTTTGAACAACCACTTGCCCAAGAACAAAAGCAGATTTTAAATTGATTTCAAACTCAATTTGGCTTTGCGTACAACACTCCTTATATGTAAGATGAATTCTACTTGAATGAGAATAAGGGGCTGGATTCTTCAATTTCATGATGGATTGGCTGTTATACCAATGGCTCATCTCATTTGCAAGTCTTTTTGTCAACTAGTAACCCAGCATATCATGGATGGCTCCTATAAAAAGCCCATGTGAAAGAAATACTTTTTCATGACATGCCACCTACAACCTACTTTCCTCTGTGCATAAAATCATATACTAACATTGTTATATCACCAGAGGACCGCATTTGCGAGCTCATTGGTATAGACCCCACTTCTTACCCTCGAATTGGTATCTTTAACTTGAATGCATTTTAAATGGCATGTTATTGATTTTAACCAATAATTTTATCAAATAATAGCCAAACAAAAATAATTTCTGCATTTGTTCAAAGTAAAAAAAATCCATTTTATAAAATTTTCACTATATTTTTAATCTAATAGATACACAAATAAACAAGATTGCTTAGATATCAGGTGCTAAAAGTTACATTCTAGATATAATATGGTTTCTTTTGGACCAACGAATTACTTGGAAGAATATTTTTGTATTTCCAAACATATTGGATATCATATTATTATTGACTATTAGTTTCATTACACTGTGATCAATGAATGAATTTAGTATTATCCAAGAACTTTAATACCCATTTTCTTACAGCCAAATACTAAATATTTTTTGGATGCTTAGGAAAAAAATATGCAATTCTGTAACTGTGCATATTTCAATTATGAAAGGTAAATCTTCCACATTCCTTGCTTTTTCATTTTTTTCCTATTCTGAGAGATGTGTAAAAATCTCCAAATATAACATTGGTCTTTATATATAGCTTTCAGTTTACAAAGCTACAGACCCTAGAGGAACAAATTAAATGAAACAAGAAATAATTAGAAAAAAACAAATATTAGGGTCGTTTAAAATAGAGGACCAAAACCTTGTCTTTTCAATAAATCAGAGTAGGAGAAAAGGAATTATGGTAGATTGAGCGCCTTAAGGGATATAAAAACTGTATATAGTGTGTAATTCTAGATTCAATTCTAGTTTGTACAAATGATCTGTAAAAAAAGTTTTTTGGGGTTCACTGAAGAAATTTGAATATGACCAGGATTTTAGGTAAAATCATAACCTGCAAAGATAAAAATGAAAATAATTGAAAACAGAAGTTTGAAGAACAGTAAGCATCATATATTCTCATTTTAGTTACATCTATATATTTTTAATTGTATAAATATTTTATGCATGTATGTGTATACTGACATGTGTATAATGAAAGAAACTAAAGGATATGTATTAGAGTGTTAAGATGATAATCTGATCATCTTCAGATGGTGAGACTTGTGTTGGTTTGTTGTATTTTCTAGCTACAACTGTATACATTTACTGATTCTATACTGATGAATGTGTACTAAAATGTTTGTAATTTTTTCCTAAAGATCTGTCAAGATTTGCTTTAATAGTATACATTTGTTATAAAAGCCATATACTTATAAGTAATACATATTTCTTCAACAATTTACATATTTTCAATAACTCAATCCTTTTACCATTAATAGTGACTCTACCCCTAAAGATGTTTTTGGCCTTAAGAAAATTACCAGAGAAAAACCTACACATGTTTTTTGTTAGGATGACTGGTATTTTGTCTCATCTCTTTATTTTCAACTTTTTCATGTTTTAATATTTATAAATTTTGCCAACTGTAAGTACTATAGACATGGATGTTTTCAAAATTCCATTAAGTAATGGAATCCTTGAACTGGTGAGTCTAATACACTTATTGTTGTTACTACATTAAAGTTTATTTATATGACTTTATCATGCACTTTTAATTTTCCTTTTGTTCATAATAAAGTATTATTTTTCATTTTTATGACCTCATTTGTATAAGCTAAAGAGCCCCTCCCTCTATTTTATTTTTTCTCTACCTGATTGATACAAAATAATATACTCTATATCCTTCCGGTTGTAAGATACTCAATTTTGAGATCACATATAACTTTTTTTTTTTTTTTAATTTTTTTTTTCAACATTTATTTATTTTTGGGACAGAGAGAGACAGAGCATGAACGGGGGAGGGGCAGAGAGAGAGGGAGACACAGAATCGGAAACAGGCTCCAGGCTCCGAGCCATCAGCTCAGAGCCTGACGCGGGGCTCGAACTCACGGACCGCGAGATCGTGACCTGGCTGAAGTCGGACGCTTAACCGACTGCGCCACCCAGGCGCCCCGAGATCACATATAACTTGTAGTCTGAAGTTAATTATATCATTTCTTTTCACGAGAACATCATAAAAACAATTTCAAAACTGTTTAACCTCCACGATCTCCTTCTTCTTTATTACCTAATATTCACGAACTTTTTAAACTCTCCAAAACATAATTTTTCTTTTAGATGGCCATAATTTGCTCAGATGTACCCATATGTCACATGATTTTGTTAATCACTTTTCTAATAATCCCTCTAGTCATTTTCTTTATCTTTTTTAAAAAAATGTACATTCTTTATAAAAAGGATGGCGGTGGTTGTCTATTTTTCTTTATGCCTCCTTTCCTTGAATAGTTGTTTGGTTAGATATACAATTCTTTAATGACAGTAACTTTTTAATCAGCACTTTGAAGATATTTCATTGTTTTCTGCTTTAATTGTTCCTATAGGGGAGTCTTCATCAGTATAATTATAGTCCCTAAAGAAGTAATCTCTCCTTGGGCATTTTAAGCTCTTCTTTTGTCTTTACCTTTGATATTGTACAATGTATCAAAGGTAAAGCATTATTCCTGAATCTGATAATCCTTATATTTCATCAATTCTGGAAAATTATCACTTATCTCTTCAAAATTTATTTTTCCTCCATTCTTTATTTTCCTTTGGAATTATGATTGAAGCATGTTAAGTTTTCTCATTCCATGTTTTGTTTTTCAAGTTCTCTTTTATTTCTTCTATCAGTGTGTATTTTTATGTTGTTCCAAGCATTTAAAAAAGATTCTTTCTCAGATGGAGCTTGGTGTTTTGAATTTTTTGGAAAACATATTGTTTGTGTACTTTAAGAGTTGCCTATTTGAGACTTGAAGTTTTGTGACTTGTATATTTATTTGTAGTTGTCAATATAAAATTATACATCCATTCCATGCATGTATGTGTGCATGTGGGTGTTTGTGTACATATGTCTGTGTGTATGTCTGTGTGCATGTGCATCTATATGCCTGTGTATACATATGTATGTGTCTCTGTGTGCACATATGCATGTGTGTATGTTTGCATGCATACATGTATATACACACGTGTGTATGTATGCCTGCTGTATGTATGTGATGTCATCATTACCCTGGAATCCTATCAACTTGTATCCTGTTAATTCTTTGCCCAATTTTCATTTAATATTTTTGCCTTTGTCTTAAAAATATATAGTTTCATTTTGTTTTTAACAGGATCTGAAAGTCCCTTTTACAAAGGGAAGTCAATTCAGTTTTATTAAATTTTAGAATTTCTCTCATCTAAGAGTGTTTTTCATTTTTCCTTACTAACAACTTTATTTTCTGTACTTTGCTATATAACACATTATTTATTTTTATTTTTCCAATAATTTAGAATATATATGTATTTTTTATTTTTATTTTATTTTATTAAATTTGAGAGAGAAAGAGAGCAAGCTTATAGGGGAGGGGCAGAGAGAGGGAGAGAATCGCAGGCAGGCTCTGTGCTATCGGTGCAGATCATGACATGGGGCTCGAATTCACAAATGGTGAGATCACAATCGGAGCAGAAATTAAGAGTTGGATGCTTAATCAACTGAGCTATTCAGGTGCCCCTAAAAATACGTATTTTAAAGTATTTTTTAAAAACCAATTCTTGGGTGGATATGCAATTTGCCATGGTGTTTATCTTCTGTCAAATCTTAGACAATTTTGGGCCTTTGCTTATTTCTTTAGCTATCTATTAGGTAAGAGTATCATCATAGACCATCCTGTTTATCTCTGGTCCTTGCTCAATTTTGGCTTTCATTAAATGTTCAGACTCTGAAATTCTAGATTTTTGAGCCTCTCATTTCTATATATTGTGTTTCCCTTTTCTTTACCTATTTTTCTATTTCATCCTTAATGCTTATTGTTTCATACCTTTTGGCTAATATGAAACTAAAAACACAAACTGATTTATAATATTTGATGCAAACTTTTATTTTGATACAAGCATACAGTTGGGCCTTGAACAATGTGGGTTTGAACTGTACAGGTCCACTTACATGCAGATACTTTTTCAATAAATACAGTAATGTAAGTGTATTTTCTCTTCCTTTTGATTTTCTTAATAACATTTTTTCTCTAGCTTACTTTATTGTAAGAATGCAGTATATAATACATATACCATAGAGAATATGTGTTAACTGACTCTATGTGTTAACTAAGTCTTACAGTCAACAGTAAACTTTTAGTAGTTAAGTTTCAGAGAAACTAAAGTTATATGTGAATTTTCAACTGCATGGGGGGCAGTGTGCTTAACCTTGGCATTTTTCAAGGGTCTACTGTACTTATCTTTGTCAGTTACTCAAATGACATCAAAATTTTTTTTTTCTGGCAAATACTATTACTGCTATACTTAGTGGTTTAAATTACCACAAGTTTAGAGGCTTAAAACAACACAAATTCTGTATATCACATTTCTAGAAGTTAGAACTCCAGTATCGGTCTCGGGGAGGTAATATATAGATGTCAACCCAGGAGCATGTTCCTTCTCAAGGCTTCAGGAATGACTGCTTTCTTGCCTTCTCCAACTTCTAGAGATTTCCCACCTTCCTTGGCCCCTGGCTTTACATCACTCCAACTTTTGCTTCTGTTGTGACATCAACCTTTGATACTCTTCTTACTTCCCTGTTAGAATGACATTTGTGAGTACATCCGGCCCACCTGGATAATCCTGAATAATCTCTTGTGTCACAATCCTTAATTTACTAACATCTACAAAATCTCTCTTGCCATGTAAACTAACATATCACAGATTCCAGGAATTAGGACATGGACATTTTGGAGAGGGAGCCTATTTATTATTCAGCCTACCACAACTCACACATATATTTTACTGGCCTTCCTTCCATCTTTCCTTCCTTTTTCCTTTCCTTCTTCCTTTCTTTTTCTATTCTTCAATTTCTTCCATTTAGCCCAAAATTTATTTTTCTCATTTCTCATTCTTCTACCTAGAGATTTTCCACTTTTCATACCCTGTTTTTTTTTTTTTTAATGAAGATGACAAATTTAATAGGTGGTGTCCTTTCTTTCACGGTGGTCTCATCATTTTAGATTTTATTATTCTGAAAGTAAGCTTTCCTGTGTTCCTGCTCAAAACCATGTTCTTGAAGAATATCATATATCACGCAGGTATGAAAACACAGGAATTGCTTCGTGGCTGACTTCTCAAATGAAATGCATTTGCAGTAACCTCGTTTTACCCTCACTCAATCAGGCTAATAGGGCTAATTATCTCTTTCCTGAGGGCAGGAAATTAGAGCCTGCTCCCAGGTTCACAGTTTTTGCTACATCACCTAGTTGCACTTTCAGGAGTCCCTCTGTATTGATAATTTTTGCTGGCCAACCTCCTCCATTTTAGGGTAGAAGTTTAATTTTAAATTACATCATTATTGATTGCAAATCACAATTTCTACCTGTTCACTTCAAAATTCGTCGGGGGGTGGGGGGAAGCAGCACAAACTGATCCCCATGCTCAATTTCCTGGAGGATACCTTGCTGAACTTCATCACAAATTCTCTCATATCCTTATGCAAGACATTTACATAAGAACTTTGGGGAATTCTAATGATCTTGTTTCTTTAAGTTGAAAATTTGAGGCACAAAATAAATATTTTAAAACTTTCCAGCTGTTGGTAACAACAGCAAACATGCTTTCAGGGAGCCCGGAACAGTGAGGTTTGGCTCTATAATTTCTTTAACAAAACATCCCAATTAAAAGGACAATCCCATAAGGAATTGGAGTTTTTCTACAAGTTACTGTTGATCCTCACAAGGATTAAGCCAAGTGGAGGATGCAAGAGGAATTACAGAAGTCACGGAAGAAGAAGGGATTGCTTTGAACTGTCTGTACTTCCTACTGTCTCTCCTGAGTTACTGTCAGGGCTCAGCTACCACCCTAATGAGTAGAACATCCCCTTGGAGTTCACCAGGAGACTCTAAGGCAAGAGGGAAAATTTTTATGTAACAGGATGCACCTAGGGAGGGCTAACACTGCACTTCCCTCCCAATAGAGGTTTCCTTGACTACCGCAAAGAATGCTTCCCATTTCTGGTGGTTTCCAAAATGGCTGCTTCCCCCTTATCTATTACTGAAGGGAAATCAAAGCAATTCTATACGGAAATATCTGATTTTAGGACTCAAAACTTTCCTACATTAGCCATGAAAGCTATATAGTAGAAGCTGCTTATATCTTATTTTATGATTTAAACACTTACATGAATGAGTTGAAATGAGATGACTATTTAAAGAAAATTCCCTTAGCTTAAATATATATTTACATTTATATTTCTGCATTTACGTATGGAAATAGAACAAGCCATCAGGCTGTGTATTCTTTGGAGCTAATTATGACCACTTCTGAGCTTGTCCATTTGTCCAAATACTGATTCCTACCAAGGGTAACGCTTTTTAAGATTTGAATGATGCATTCAAGATAAGAAAAACAGGAGGAAGGAAGAGAAATTGAAATCAGTTTAGAGGAGTATCAGTGAAAAGAGGTTATGGGTCAATAAATTACAAAGGCCTTAGTACCAAATATATATGATCCTATTAATTTCTTACAGCCAACGAAACACCGTTTGACAAAGTAGGTGAACCATATCTGTTGCACACTCATATAGTTAGTGCCCTAAAATGGCTGTTTCTATCATGTTTTAAGAGTGAACAATTTGAAGTCATAATCCAGAACAGTATTATGTACAAGAAGCGTCAATTCCATTAGTTTTCTTCTATTAATTTTTTATTTACCTTTTTGGATTGCTAACATGTACACTACGGACAAGGACAAGGATTGTCTAAGTAATTATAATCCAAATAAAGAAGTGAAAGAATAAGAAAAGGGGTATTATTTGAAATGTGTTAAGATAATTGACTGGTAAGTGAATAGCACTTGGATGAGTGAGGATGCATTTTAAACTAATCACGGCAGAAATAATTTTCCTAAAGGCCTTTTTGAAGAATATCTACTATGCTGTCCTACACACCCTCCTTGTAATATTTTTTTTAAATATTATTTATTTTTTTGAGAGAGAGAGAGAGAGAGAGAGAGAGACAGAGTGTGAACGGGGGAGGGGCAGAGAGAGAGAGAGAGAAGCAGAATCTGAAGCAGGCTCCAGGCTCTGAGCAGAAAGTCCGACGTGGGTCTCGAGCCCACAAGCTGTGAGATCATGACCTGAGCCGAAGTCAGAAGCTTAACTGACTGAGCCACCCAGGTGCTCCTATCCTCCCTGTGATCTTAGTCAACCTCCTTTTCCTGAAGTTTTTAGTTCAAGCACTTTTTGTTTTCATGAAGTCTTTTCAATCAGTGCAGCCATTACCTGTTTATCTCTCAAGATAACTGTTCTATCTCTTTCATGTTTGTACTCCCCATGATGGGGCACACTATAAGTTCTTAATTATATTTCATAACAAATGCATCAATACTCAAGAGAGGAAAAAAGTAAGCAAGAATGTTGCATGCAGAAGAGGGGCATTATTAAGCCAAGAGTATAGAGATGTTCAAAAAATCCAATTAGGCAGTATTTATTAAGACTCTATTCATGACCAAAGCATAGAGATTCTCGATTAAAACAGATGTATGGATTGGATTATATTAAGATTGCATGGATATAAAAAGCAGACAGTTAAAACTTCTGTTTTGCGCTATCCCAGGGGCTGTGATTTTACATTTTGGTTCCACTAGATTGTGAGTCATTTGGAGTGAGAAGAAAGAGCACATAAGTCAAGTGGAGAGCCCCATCCATCCTGGATATTTTATAGGACCTTCGGCACCTCTGCTCCATTTATTTTCACTCCTTCCAGTAAGAGATATAGTCCCTTAGGTTTGGGTAAATGATATGACCTCATTTCTTAGAATCTTCTGCCTTGAATCACTGTCTTTTATTGTCACTGGGTCAGTTCTAGAGGATTAGTGGAGGCTTTCCTACGATGGTCTGTATTGGACATTTGACTTACAAAACTAGGTCCTGAGTTTCAGATCCACAATTTCTACCTTAATGACTTGATTAAGTTAGTTTAACTTCCTTAGCTTAAGTTACTGTCCTTTGAAAGTAAGGCTAATAATATATACCTCATAAAGGTAAATGAGAGGATAAAGGACAAGTATATAAACTTTCAAAGTTATTTCTCAAGTAAATAGAAAAGTAAGGTATTATGTAGTTTATCAGAATTGTCCTTTTTATTCCTTAAATAAAGCAGAGCACATCCTCATGTCTTTATACCAAGCCATCCCAACCTCCTCCCCATACTTCAGCCAACAATTGGGGTCTAGCCTCAGGATGTCTGTTTCTGCTATTCTACCTGGAGGGCTCTTGTCTGACCTATTCCTATGGCTGCCTCCCTCACTGCCTTAAGGTCTGTGATCATATTTTACCTCATCAGAGAGATCGTCTCAGTACCCTACATAAAACAGTACTCCCTAATCTTTTGCTATTCCCTCTACCATGCTTTATTTTTCTTCAGAACATTTATCACTATCCACCTCTATCTCAATAAATTTATACCCCTCGAGAGTAGGGACCTTATTTATCGCTTAACCTCTGGTACCTAAAATAATGCCTGATATATATAAACCTCCCAAAAGAAATATATGTTGAATAAGTAAATACATGAATGTTCTCTAATATATTAGTGAAGGATATAAGCTTTATGAAGCGTGACTTTGTGTAGCTCCACAACTTTTCAATTTATAAAGATGAAGACAAATCTTCTAAGCCCCGAGTTTCTTTCCCAATAAAATCTAACATTACCTCTAAGGTTGTCCTGAGTTGGCCCATGGTTGTCTAATCGAATACAATTGCTTATGCTTCAGCCACAGTAATCTCTTCAAAATGAAAACATAATTAAGTCACTATTTTAAAAAAGTCCTGTAATGACTTGCTTAGGATAAAGCACATTATTGCTTTAATGACATTCTTAGGACAAAGTTCAAGATCCTTAATTTGGTCTTGCCCAGTTTAGAACCTGCTATCTTACAAACCTCAACATGTGTCATCCCTGTGTTTCATTCAGTCTTGATGGTCTTTTTTCAGGCCTCAAATAGTATCATGGTCCATCTTGAGTTCAGAACTGCATTCAACTTGCCCTCCACACTTCCTCCCTCAGTTTGTAATGTATGCTTTTGCAATCCAAACTCCTCTTCCTCCCTCCAGTCTCAGTTTAAATGCAAGCCTTCTATATGTCTGTTTGTCTATCAATTTATCTATTCATTCTATGTTGATAGATAGGATATTTCCACTACTCAACAAGGTTTGAACTATGAAATGGCAATTTCCTATGACTTTACCTGGGATGTCTGTTTTTCTTTGCATACTTTAAACTCCACAAGGAGAAGGTCATGCCTTCTATCTACTATTATACCCTCAAAGCTACTTAGTTTCCTACGAATATTCTTTAATGTGCTGTCACGTGGTAGGAATTACCATTATTGTGGAAATGACATTTGTTGATTGTTTCACTGCCACATTAATTATTTTGTAAAGTGGAATCTATGACTACATGAAACTCATGAGTGATAGTGAATTACTTAGAGAAGGGAAAGGTCAAGAAAGAGAAAAATAAGAAGGAGGAGTTCAAGGAACAAGGGAAGACAAACTGGAGAGAGGACGACACAAGAACTGGGATGAGAATAAAAATGAGGGAAGGAGCAAGAGAGCAAAAGGAGACGAAGGGAAGGGACATAGAAATGTTCATCTTGCAGTAACTTGGATGCTTTCAGGTCTGCCAGTGAAGGAGTAAGAGTATTTCATTGTCAGTGATTTAGACAGTCTCATTTTCAATACATATGTGGTTTGTTTTTTTTGGTCTCAGTTTTAATCCCTTAGCTTAAGTGTACTGATCATAACTAATTTCTTTTTCAAATATCTCTTCTTTTCATAAATTTCTACTTCTTTAATTTGTTAATTCTAATTCTTCATCATATATTTCTGCTTTATTATTTACACTTTCTTTCTGTTGCTTGTATTACCCATTCCTCTTGATTTTTTTCCTATCAGTCATGATTTTTTCATTTCAAACACTATTTCTCATCTTTTAATTTTGAAGAATTTGTTTATATTTAAATTACTGATATATGACTTTTATAAAAATCTCAGTATCTCATCCACAAATGTCTTAAGACAACTAGGCAGATTATTAAGCAAACAAGGCAGATTATTCCTGGTTTTAATAAGATGAAATGTCAAATATTAACGACCATATCACAAGCAAACAAAAAATACATATTGCTATTTCGCAGAAGCATCATAAAAGGGCAAGGGTAAAGTAATTGTATTTCATGATTATTATCAGGAATTGTAGCAATTCCTATGAAGAAAATTTTAAGGTTGATTATTCAATAAGATGAATTTAAAAAACATAATTTCAAATTATCTTGAAAAAAATAACTCATGAAGAATGTAATTAATGCATAATTTTATATGGCATTGTTGAAGAATCTACTGAGGATTTTGTATTTTATATTTTGTTTTGTCTTGCATTGAATGATACAGAAGGAATAAACATCCCCAGTGTTGGAGTTCATCAACTTCTAATAAGGGAGCCTTTGAAGCTGAAGTAACAAAGAAAATAGAAACCAAAGTGACAGTGATTGGGATCGGTCTTACCATCCAGATCATTCTCAGGAGTTTCTGCTGTATACCAGTTGGAAGGTGGTCCAGTGCCATTGACTGTCATGGCTGACACTTGGAAACTATACTGACTTCCTTTCTCCAGTCCTATAAGAGAATGTTCCAGAAAGGGGAAAAAAAGTTATTGAATGAATAAAAAGTATTTCTAGCTTATTTTCAAGAGTTTTCAAAACAGTAGACATCTTTACATGGTTTGTGATTGTTGTGGTGATTATTATTTTGGCCAAAAGGGCAGAAATAGTACAGCAAGAAATCAAATTATTTTTCACATATTCTCATTTATTTTTTTCCTAGTTTATAAAAATGTATCCCTGAAAATAGCTTCAGGGCAGATGCAGAATATAAAATATGAATGATGAAGAAATAATCAAAAATAGCAAGGATCATTTTTTCTCACAGTCTAGAAGAGGCTTGTCTATAAATCAAGAACAGTCATCCTAAAAATTTATGTCTCCATCATTTATTCAAGGTCAGTGATTATGTTTTCTTTGAGCCAAGAAAGAAGAATCCAAAGCCACTGCACTTAAGCAGAAAATACTAGGCCTTTTATCACAAGGCATACTTTATTTTGCATCACTGTCCATACTAGAAGCATGAAGAAAGTCTATCTCCATGATAACTTGGGCATATAATATTGTACATCAGGGCTTATTTTTTAGAGAGCACACAGAATACAGGTTGATGAGAGATGGCCCATGGATCATTAGTGTGATATGTATAAATTTTTATGTAAGTAATAGTCCTTTTAGCTAAATCTCAAGCAGCTCATTACCATGACAAATTATTGTAAAACAAATTACACTTGCTAAAAAACCATGTGACTTTCTTCAGACAATGAGGACTTGGCTTAAACTGATAAGTCCTTAAATCTCCAAAGTTGAACAACCCTGGTAAATTTAAATTACAATCTATATTTTGTTAATCTAAAATGGCACAAATATTTGGTAACAAGAAAAATTCATAAAGAAAATAAACTATTGGAGAAATGATGCTTATCATGTACACAGTTACAAATTTGTATATTTTTGCATAGGCAGATGAGTAAATCTTGGTCTTTAGGGGAATTCTAATTTATTATTAATTGGAGATAATGTTTTAAGTGATGGTTAGATGGACTTGTTAACGTCCATAGCAGTTACCTTCAATAAATTATACTATTAGAGAAGACAATTTGATAAATTCACCCACACAAAAGTATCTATGACACAAAATGCTGTCTCTTTAAGAGGCTTCTAATTTTATAAGATAAACTAGAAGCTCCATAAAGAAATAGACTGAGAATAGTTAGAACTGTTGCTGTTTTTGTTATTACTGGTATTTTATCTATATACCCATAGATTCCATTACACTGCCTGACACATGGAATGCACACACACAAAGCAGCTGTTGAAAGATCCACTAAGGAAGCACTTAACATACCCAAAAATACTAGGTTAAAATATAATATCTAACATCATTAGGAAGGCAGCAAATGGATGCTTTTGAACAAAAGGCCTTTGTCACGGCTCAATAGGTTTGTGCTCACTTTGATTTGTCCCTTAGTTCACATGATGTTGATCTGAATTTGTTAACATTTTGCACCTTTTCATAGGCACCATTGTTAATAACTAAGGCAAAGGGATTGTGGATTGATTGTAGTTTCCAGGACATTGAAAATAATAGGGAGAGAATTCTGGGAACAAATGCTTACCTAATCATTGTACCTCATGGCTCTCATAGTGGTCTTATCTGACATAGTTTTAGACCATCAAGAATATATTCTTTTATATTAAGTAAAATTTAATTTTATTTTTCTTTGAAAAGGATGGACAATTGTATTAATACCATCTCCACCAGTGATTAGGAATACCATCTGTAATGATCAGTTTTATTCAACTTGGTTAGACTGAAGTCCTCAGTTTTCAAACACTAATTTAAGGTGTTATATTATAGATGTGACTAAAGTCCATATTCAGTTGATTTTAAGCAAAGGATATTATCTTAGATAATTGGGGAGGGGGCAGATTCAAACCAGTGAAAGTTCTTAAAAGCAGAAGAAAGGCTTCCCTGAAGAAGAAATTTCACCTGCAGACAGCAACTTTAGCCCGAGAATTTCAGCCTGCCTTTCTTATGGCCTGCTCTGTGGATTTGGAATGGCCTAGCCAGGCATCACAATCATTTAAGTCAATTCCTTGTAATAAACGCCTTAGTACACATCTCCACAGGTTCTGATTCTCTGGTTGAACCCTGAATGACCTGCCATCTTATCATATGCAATGTTTTGACATATAAATGGAAATCTTTTTTGAATGCCCTATATTCTGTTCCATTCATTTGACTTTAAATCAAGTTACTTTTTGTGTGCAGAATATATCAATTTTTAGTAGGAATTTATTAAATCATCTCACTAGAAAGTAGATATGAGTAGTAAAATACCTCACTAGAAGAGAGAAAGATTTCTTTATAATTTTGCCAAATTTTTATTTATATATATTGCATTGAGGATCTGTCAATATCACTAATTCAGTCTTGAGTAAAACAAAAACCTACTAACAGTTCTTTGAAGTGAAATCGTAGGTCAATTTAGAGACCATTCATTAAGTATTTCCCCACTGGAGTCTTGCCTAACCAGCCTAACCTACTGATCAAAATACCTCTTCCAAGGAGGGAAGATGAGCTATTTATGTGATCCTCTCTGATATCCAGTGAAGGTTTAATATGCTGTATACATTACTGCCCAGGTCCCTTTGAAAATCCTGCCTAATTTCTTTGAACTATTATATTTTAGTTTAAATGTTTTTTAATTTGAATTTTATTCTAAAATATAGCTGTGGAATCTTTCTCATTAGAAACACTTAAGAAATTCTAGATTAAGTATAAAAAAGTTTAAATATATACATATAATCCCAATATCAAAAAGGATCTTAATTAATGTCTATTCAAATGACCCATCTAGAGCTATTTGGATATACATCTAACAAAGTGATCCTGTAAATAAAGCAGGAATACCTTTGGCATGAGAAGTTCACCAAGGGAGGGAATGTACTCAACCGTTTCTCTTGTTGGAAAAGTTCTTCCTTAGATTGCACTGATCTGCTTTACTACAGTATTATCTACAAATAAGCCCTAGTTTTACATTGTAGGGCTAAACCAAAACTAAATCCTCTTTTAAAATATCTTTATCCAAGTCTTCTGATTCTGTCTTCTGAAACCTTTACCAACGGAATTAAACCTTGACCCTCTTCTATGTCTAGATAAGTGTAGGAAGTGGTGAGAAGTAGAACGAGACAGTTCAGCTTTTCAGAGAGACATTCCATGTATGACCTTCAGAAATCTAGGTTGCAAGTTTAGCTGGGCAAGTTTAGATGTACTGAAAGCTCTTTTAATTGCCATTTCCCATATAAGTTAGGTACTAATACCTGCTTTTCCATCTTATAATGTTCTTTTGAGAATCAAATGCCAGACTGCTTTTAGAATAGTTTATATAATTAAGCATTTAATAGATAACATTTGCAAATTGTTTTCTGACTTGATTTTCACACACTCTATGATTTTGCCATAAATACATTATTACTCCCACTTCAGAGATAAGGATAATAAGGTTGACATAAATTAAGCCAAGTGACTATGTGGCGCTTTAATCACAACTTGGAGTGCTTTTGGGAGAAGACTCTTGGTTCTGCCCTATCTCCTGCTGAGGCGCCAGAGACCATTCTCTTCAGAGACCCACCTGGCCAAGGCTGGGACCTAAGAAGGACATCAGTAGCAAGTATAAAGCACTGGGCAAATATGCAAGAAATTTTTGTCTAAAATGATTACATCCAGAACTAAAATATGAGCAGGAAGGCAGGAAATAATTGATAATTCTATGATTTTTACAATGTATCAACCTAAGAGTTCAACTAAATTTCAAATTCAGTATAAGGTTTTTCTCTTAATTAAAAAAAATGTCCACATTTGTGGGTTATTTATTTATTTATTTTCTTAATTATTATTATTTTTTTTAACGTTTACTTATTTTTGAGACAGAGAGAGACAGAGCATGAATGGGGGAGGGTCAGAGAGAGGGAGACAGAATCTGAAACAGGCTCCAGTCTGAGCTGTCAGCACAAAGCCCCACGCAGGGCTCAAACTCACGGACTGCGAGATCATGACCTGAGCCGAAGTCGGCTGCTTAACCGACTGAGCCACCCAGGCGCCCCCTTAATTATTTTTTTTAATATATGAAATTTATTGTCAAATTGGTTTCCATACAACACCCAATGCTCAGCCCAAAAGATGCCCTCTTCAATACCCATCACCTGCATTCCCCTCCCTCCCACCCCCCCATCAACCCTCAGTTTGTTCTCAGTTTTTAAGAGTCTCTTATGCTTTGGCTGTCTCCCAAAATGTTCACATTTGAAAGAAGAGGTATCTTCAAAAGTTATAACAACAATCAACATGAACAAGCAATTTTTTGAGCCCCAATCCTGAGAGCTGATACCTAAAGAACTTTCAAAACATTATCGGTCTGTCTGTCTATCTACCTATCTATCTATCTATTCATTTATTCACTGAAGGTAGGGTAGAGACAAGCCTGTCTGGAATCTAAAGTTTTTTTGTGTGAATATTTCTAAACATTGTTTTCTAGGATGTGTTTCCTGAGTGGGGCCAGTAGAAATTTTAAATAGCATTTTTTAAAAGAAGTAGGTAGGAAAGCTTTGATTTAATTTCTCCTAGAGTTAAGCAGCTCCTTTAGCTGCTAAGCTAATATTCCATTTTTATTATCCAACAGAAACCTTTTTCCATTGTGCATTATTCCACTTTATGTATCCCTTTATACACACAAAATCACACATTCATTATCTGTGGTTGGCAACACATTACCTACAGTTTAAGAGCTAGGAGTATAGGTACTCAGTTCAGGTAGAATTAGATTTGAAGTTTTACCTCACTGCTCATTAGGTATGTGACCTTGAAAAGCTTGTTTGCCCTCCTTCTTTGTCTAAGTTTTCTCATCAATAAAATGAGAATATATGCATAAAAATTGTTACGAAGACAAAATTTGAAATATATATATGGATATATGTATATATACAGTGTTTTTATAGAGGTTTTTCAGCTTCATTGAAGCATATACTTAATACACCAAAAACGGGACATATTTAATGTATACATTTTGATGAGTTTGGACATAGGCCTACATCCATGAGACCATCACCACAATCAAGGTAATAAACATATCCACTATTTCCAAAAGATTTCTTGTGTCCTCTTTTTTTTAATGGTTGAAATATTTGGCATTAGGTCTACTTTCTTAAAAATTTTTAAGTGCACAATACTGTTAACTATAGGTGCTATGTTGTATAAAAGATTTCTAGAATTTATCCCTGTTGTGTAACTGTCACTTTATACCCACTGAACAACTCCCCATTTCACCCTCATCTTCTCCCCTTGCAATCACCATTCTGTTCTCTGCTTCCATGAGTTTGACTATTTTAGATACCTCATACAAAAGGAATTATGAAGTATTTGTTCTTCTGTGACTGACTTATTTCACTTAGCATGTCTTCCAGATCCATCTATGTTGGTGCAAATGGCAGGATTTCCTTATTTTTTTTCAGGCTGCATAATATTCCATGGTCTATTGATATATACCACATCTTTATCCATTTGTCTGTCAATGGACACTTGAGGGGCGCCGAGGTGGGTAAGTCAGTTAAGTGTCTGACTTTGGCTCAAGTCATGATCTCATGGTTCTTGGGTTCAAGCCCCGCATCGGGCTCCGTGCTGACAGTTCAGAGCCTGGAGCCTGCTTCAGATTCTGTGTCTCCCTCTCTCTCTGCCCCTCCCCAGCTCACACTGTGTCTCTCTTTCTCTCTTTCAAAAATAAATAAATATTAAAAAAATTGTTTTAGGTGGACATTTGAATTGTTTGTCTACCTTGGCTCTTGTGAATAATGCTACAGTGAACATACGAGTGCAGATATCTCTTCCAGATCCTGATTTTAATTCTTTTGGATATGTTCCCAGGAGTGGGATAGCAGGATCATATGGTAGTTCTAGTTTTTAATTTTTTGAAGAAACTCCATACTGTTTTCAGCATAGTGGCTGTTGTCAAAGTTAATGCTGGTATTATTATTGTTATAAATGTTAAATTATTTTTAATGCCAATGATCTATTACAGATTCATATGATAGCCAGAGTCATTTACAATACAGTGAGCTAAAGAAGACAATATTATATAGTATAAGGAGTATATAACTAGGAGTTGAAATGCCTACAATCGAGTTGGGATTATCTCCTTAACTAGTGGTAGATCTTAGCAATGTCACTCTTTAGATCTCAGTTAACTCTTCTATAAAATTAGGACTGTGCATAAGATGAATGGTCTGGTTTGTCAGGGACCCATAGTTCAATCTCATTGTGTATGTGGGGGTGGGCATATGTTTGTGTGTGCTGTGCCTATGTGTGGGCATGCTCATGCATGTGTATTTCCTACCTGCTTCTAAGTATAATTTTATTCTACAAAAAGTATGGTGTAAGTAGCAATGCATTCCTCAACTATAAAAAAAATACATTGTCGAAAGAAGATCATCTTCTGCCTGTTTCTATCCCCAATACTAAGTGCCTTCAAGCTCTGTAATTCTGTTCTATTTCTAATTTTACAGGACTTATGTTAAGAGATGGTACATTATTCAAACAATATAATTTCCCTTTATTCCCCTAATGCTAACCTTGTTATAAAATTCTATGCTATTGTTTCATTTTTCAGTCCATAAAATACCAATGCATGTTAATCATTTCGTTTATTCTATATTGGCCATGAAACACAAGAAAACTCTTCAATTCAATTCAAAACAACTTTCTCTGAAGAGCACTCAAAAATTAAAAACAACGCTTTAAAATTTAGTTGACATGGGATCCCACAATGAAACTGATAACAATGATTTAAAATCCTTGTTATAACTCTGAATTACTATGTTATTGCAGATGTCTCATTATCCTAGTAAAAAACACACACAACAAAAAAACACCTGTCTAACAGAGGATTGTAAAAAACAAGTTTGAGTCTCTACACCTGAATATTTATGTCATCCAAATGAAGCATTCTAGCATTTCCAAGTTTTTAACAGACAAATCAATATATCCATGTACCATATAGGTATTGGAAACATAGGGTCAAGTCTTGTACATTCTAAAGTGCTGCAGATTCATACAGAAAATCAATTACTTTTGAAAACTAGAAATTGCATACATTACTAAATAAATATATTCTGGGAACAAGTCAAAATCTGTGCTCTCTACCACTGAAAACACTCCCACAATATCTAGCAATGCAATAGGCATTACTGAAGTTGGGTCACAGATCAGGGGATAGGAAGGCAGAGACTCTGTACAACTTGTTTTTAATGTTTTACAGATATGAGGCTATTCTCTGGCAGTTTTTATTTCTTCATTTCAATTTAAGAATGGAGTCTGTGTGACTTTTGTTTTTACCATAAATATCAGGTACACTTACAAATATAACTGCCCAGGGGCGCCTGGGTGGCACAGTCGGTTAAGCGTCCGACTTCAGCCAGGTCACGATCTCGCGGTCCGTGAGTTCGAGCCCCGCGTCGGGCTCTGGGCTGATGGCTCGGAGCCTGGAGCCTGTTTCCGATTCTGTGTCTCCCTCTCTCTCTGCCCCTCCCCCGTTCATGCTCTGTCTCTCTCTGTCCCAAAAATAAATAAACGTTGAAAAAAAAAATTTTTAAAAAAACAAATATAACTGCCCAGATTGTTTGTCTTCCCAAATTCATTTTGTAATTGTTGAAATGAAGAAAGAACAGTATGAATGAGGAATTCAAATTTGAGTCCAGATTCCTAGAAATCTATAAAGGTGGGAAGGGGCATTTGTGAGCTATTCCAATAACAAGCTAATTAATTCATCCTATTTCTTTGCTTTTGGCCGGAATGGTATTAAACCAGAGTGGTAAGGGGTTATAGCTCATACTGATTAGAAGATCTAATTGTCCCATATATTTTAGATGAATAAAAATGTAGGACTGATTTATTTATTTTTGAATAAAGTTCATTAGAGAATACAATTAAAAATGATTGTTCTTGAGAGGGAAAATAAAAGGTATCTGTCAGCAAGTTGAATAGTGTCTACTTCAAAACTCCTGAATACCTGGAACTTCAGAACGTGACCTCACTTGGAAATAGGATCTTTATAAATATGAATAGTTAAGGATCTTGAGATGAAACCATCCTGGATTTAGAGTGGGGTTTATCCAATGATGCGTGTCCTTATAAGAAGAGGAGAGAACACAGACAGGCAACAGAAGAAGGTGGTGTAGAGATAGGAGCAGCATAACTACAGGCCAAGGAATGTCAAGGATTGCCAGCAAATTCCAGAGGTTAGGAGAGAAACATGGATGAGTTTTCTCTCAGGACCTCCACAAGGAACCAATGTTGCCAACACCTTTATTTCAGACTTCTGGCTTTTTTTTTTTTCTTCTTTAATAATTTCACTTCTTTAGAGAGAAAATCCTAAAAGTTTGTCTATTTAGAGAGCCAGAATCTTGGTTTGATACTACTGAGGTGAATGTGTTAAATCCCATTTGCCAAAAATACCATAAATACTAAAGAATTCACAGCAGCAGTTTCTTTTGGCCAGGTGGCTACGATTCTTCATTTATTTTTTGGGCCACTTGCCTTTTAGCTGTTCAGTGGCCATGGAGTTAGCTTTAGTGGTAGGAATTTTCAATTTTGGTGACCAAAAGTCATAATATGACATTAGGGTCTTGCCTTTTTGTTCTTCATGATATATACATAATTTTAAAATACATATTTTATTGTTGTTACAAATGTAAATAACAATCACCATCAATATTCTGGCATATATATTACTCTAAATATTTTCCTACAAATTCATATTTTATTTATAAATATCAACTTCACACACTAATATTGATTTAAAGTTGAGTTATTCATTGAATCATGTTTGAAATAATTAACACTTGATTTAGTATTTATCATTTTCATTAGGTAAGCAGTATTCCTTGATATGATTTTGACAAAATTTTCTAAGTAGCTGCCTATATTTGGATGCTTGGGGTATTTTTTTTCCTTAAAATTTTCTATTAAAGGAACAGTGCAATGAACATGTTTATAGTGAAAAAATTTGCAGAAAATATGGCTGCATAATTGGAATAAATTCCTGGTAGAAAACATAGATCATATATCTGTAAAGATCCCTCCCTCCTTCTCTCTCTCTCTTGCTCTCTCTCTCTCTCTCTCTCACACACACACACACACACACACACACACGTATATACACCTGTGTATAACAAATATCTACACATTGCTTTCCAGAGAGATTCTAGAATCATCTGGCCCACAGCAGTATATGAATATTAATTATGTCTCCCATATGCTTTTCTAACAGGGTATCATCATTCACTTATATCTTTATTACTTTAATCCAAAGAAAATGTTAACTCATTTTTGTTTGAATTTGCATTTCTCTACTAATGAGCTTGAACATTGTTTCATGCATCTTGGCTATTTATAGTTCCATAAATTGAATATCCAATCCTGAGCTTTTCCATTGGAACACTCATCTTTTAATGAATTATTGTATAAAAAGGTTATTTTATATTTTTAAGCTTTTTCATCTGAGAAGGAAATAACTTAAAAAAAAAAGATTTCAGGGCTTCAAATACCATCATCTATTTAAAAAAAATAAGGCTTGGTACTTGTTCCCACAGCACATATACTAAAATCGGAATGATAAAGAGATCAGCAGGACCCATGCAGAAGGATGGCTTGCAAATTCGTGAAGCATTCCACATTTTGTGTGATATAGATGAAAATTTTACGAAAGTGGATCCTGAGTTCTCATCATAAGGACTTTTTTTTCTTTTTTTAAATTGTATCTATATGAGATCATGGCTGCTGACTAAACTGTCAGCGTTAATCATCTCACAGTGAACACAAGTGAGGTCATTAAGTTGTATACGTTAAACTTATATGGTGGTATGTGACAATAATACCTCAGTAAAACCAGGAGTGAAAAAGTCTTGGATATAATTATCCTTAGAGGCTCTTCATCTATTACATCTTAGAAATTCTATTAAAATTTTTTCAGCAAGACTTTTTTTCCAATGTTGGTGATTTCTGTCAAAATAAACTACAGGTTACACCAACTATCACACTGAGCACATATGCCTCACTTCATTTATTTTTACCTTCTTCCCATAATTTCATCAGGAAAGAAGACGTAAGATCTCGGCTTTTCTTAAGCTTTTTAAATGATGTGGTAGAGTGCCATAACTTCCTCTTAGAGGCAATAATACTTGTCTGAGAGATTTTTGTCCAGATATAAAACGAGTAATGTGATTTTTGACAACCTACTTGGAAGCACTTTCACCATTATGCTAAAATTTTATAGGCACAAGAGACCAGAAAAACACATCGAAAACCAAAAACCAAACACCAATAGCAGCAGCAGGAGCAGCAGCAGCAGCAGCAACAACAACAACAAACCTGAGGGGGAAAACAGGTTTTGATCAAGTTGCAGAAGGCGGACTTAAATGTAGCTTAAATGTAGCTTAAAATGTGTGTGTGTGTGTGTGTGTGTGTGTGTGTGTGTGTGTAACAAACTATGATTTCAAATGGAAATTTACTGAGCACATGGTATAGAGAAAGAAATAAATAAGGGGTTACTTTCTTCTTTCCTCATTTGCAGTGATAGTTTATATTATCCATTAGGTGTAAATTAAGAGTTTCAGTTTGTATATTTTCCAGGACCCTTTTTATGTGCCACTCCAGATTTGCTCAACTTTGCCTCCCAATCCTTATCAAGAGCCTCTGCTATATCATGCTTTGCCTCCCAAGCCCCAGGCAATAGTTCACACTCTCCTTAGAGCTATAAAGCCCTCCTAAGTACTTACTGGTGCTACCCTAGACCAAGCCACCACCTCATAAAGGACTTACTGACACAGAGAGAATTCTATGTTTGCATACTCGCCAGATGCTCTGGCTTCTCAGGTGCTGTCTGCAGGTATAGAATGGATAACAGCCTATTGACAGATTTAGACCAGTGATAGGCAAGAGAGGAACTGCTCATACTTCTATCCAGCCACTGCCTATGATACATAGTACTTCATGCGGCCTCTCAGGAGACACCCCATGAGGCTGAACAAACTCTGTGTTTGCTCTAAACTTGTAGCCAGCTCAATGATAGCCACTGTTAAAGATTTCTCTCCTTCCCTGGTCCCTTTCTTTGTTTCTTCATGTGTGCTTTCTTGGGCTTGCACCCCCAGAGGCATTGCCTTGAAAGCATATCTCAGACTGTTTTCCAGGAACCTGGATGGACATGATAGTTCCAATAGTTAAAAAAAATATATATGATTATTCATTTTGTAAAATAAAACACATTCTCTAAATATTGCATGGAAAACTGCATGGAATACTCCAGTTTTCATAAAGAAGCTTGACCTACTGTGAATTCCACCAATATTGCTACAAAAGTGAATTTACTTTTATGTTTATGGAAAGTAGAATAATCTGTTTATTTCCTAAACTACCCTCTCCACATTTTCCAGCCCCATTCTCACCACTGGAGATTAGGGGGAAAGGGATCAAAGTGACTTAAACTTGGAACCATTTGATTAGATGGCTTTTTAAAAATGTTTATTTGTTTTTGAGACAGAGAGAAAGAGAGAGAGAGTGAGTGGGGAGTGGCAGAGACGGGGAGACAGAGGATCCAAAGTGGGCTTCATGCTGATAGCAGAGAGCCTGATGCAGGGCTCAAACTCACCAACCAAGAGATCACGACCTGAACTGAAGTAGGATGCTTAGCCTACTGAGCCACCCAGGAACCCCTGATTAGATAGCTTTTTAAAGTTACTAGTTAAAAAGTTAAAAGTTATTTGACAGAGGGGCTGTTGTTGAATAAGCAATGCTGAGAAACTAATACAGATTAAAAGATCTGTGATACATTTATAAGAGTATGATCCAGGACCATAATATGTACTGAAAGCATTACAAAGATATCAAGTTAAAAATATAAAGGTTATTCTTGTTCAGACCAATAGATGTCACCTGTCAGGAAAAAAACAAACAAACAAAAAAGAATGTTTCCTTGAAGTGAGAGCATATTTTATTCCTAAGGCATTTAATTCATAAAAACCTTGCAAGACTGCACTATGTGAACACTGACCTGTGAACAGGTACCAGAGGTTGTTTGGCTCCAATGTTTCCATCTCACCCCTGCGGGTCGTCTTTCTGTGTCGAATTTTATAGCCGGTAATAAATCCATTTTGTGTTCCTGATGGAGGAGGCAGCCAGCTTACTTTGATACTCTGCAAAATAAAAGATGTAAATTAAAACATTGGAGAAAGTAAGGGCAACAGAGCAGGGTCAAAGAAATGACCCCAACTTAAGTAGGAATAAAACAGAGAGGCAAGAAGTGCTAGGGATTAGCCCCTATAACCAAATTAAATCCATTTTTACAATTTGACAGTGTCCCTTTTTGTATGATTTTGACAAAAATACACAATTCATTTGATTATGTGCATGATCACCTCTCCTTTGTAAATGTCACTAAAATGACAGTAAAATGTTCTCAAGAGTAAAAAAACATAAGGAAATAGAGAATAGTAGTCTTAAGGATGAGAGATGTTAACAAATATTTAAGAGATGCAAACCGAGGGAAGTGTGGTGGCTGAGCCAAAGGAGAAAGATGAAACCTAAATTACTCCCTAAGAGATACTAAAGAATAACAAGGTGATTTCCATGACAAAATTCAGGGAAGGCTAGAAATTGTTGCGTCCTAAATACCTTGAAAGACAAGACTAAAGCATGGTGCTGAAATAAAAGATGGGTTGAAAGTCATATGCACATCTAGGAAAATCAGTCTACTAACCCTCAGTGTCCTTGGAGTCACTGGGAGTTTTATCCTTTAGGGACACTGAAACAGAGTCCACAGATTCAGAGATATCAGGCACAGAAGAGAGTACAGATGAGGGCAAGGGTTATTAAGTTGAAGAGAATAAGTCTTCTTTCATCATCTGTGTTCAATGCAATGACAACCAGATGTATATTGCCCAGGCAAATACCAAGTAATAATTCTCTAGAGAAAATTGTAAGTTTGGCCCTAGAGAAAACAGTAGCCAGGTTTCTAATTAATGCCCCAATAATGAGGCTCCCACTTAATCCACTCATGTACTTTGGAATCAGCTTTTTAGTACACATTTCATTTTAATGTTAACCAACATTGTAAGACTACAAGACATTTTGTTTTAAAAAGCTTTTAGTATAAAATAGGAAAAAATACAATCAAGCCCCAGAACCTGCTTGGGATTCTCTCTCTCCATCTCTCTCTGTGCCTCCTTGTTTGTGCACTCTCTCTCTCTCTCTCCCTCTGTCAAAATAAATACATAAACTTAAAAAAAACCCACAATACTATGGCCCTTGAAGGAGACAACATTATGCTTAGAGTAGAAAAAGTATCCCAAACACTGTTATTAATATTTAGATAATCTAAGATAAGATATTACATCTGTGAAAGGAATAGAGATACAGGAAAAATGAAAGATTCTTTTAAAATATTATGACATTTATAGTTTGGTTTCACCAGTTAAATATTCAATAAATTATCTGGAAGATGTATGAAAAGAAATCTTCTAAAATTCCGGGGGGGGGGGAAGATGATCATAGAAAGATGATCATAGAAATTTGGGGGAAAAAAGATAAGAAATGAGAAGTTTAGTCTATAATTTCCAATATCCAACTAATAAGATGAAATAATGAAAATAAAAAAAAAATAGGAGGCAGAAAATTAGCAAGGAACCAAAACAAAAACCAGAACTCTTTCCTGCAGTAAAAACCTTGCAGAACTGGAAGATTTGAGACTTTAGTCTGAAAGGGATTATGGATTTTCTGACACAATACATGAACAAGAACTACATTAAGGTACATTACTGTGAAATACTAGAGCCTCCTGGGGGAGAGAGGATAGGAAAGCTTCCAGAATGGAACAAAGAAAGCAGGTAACATAAAAAGTAAAAATGGTAAGGAGAAAGATTTCTCAACAACATTCAAAGTTAGAAAACAATAGAAGAGTACTTATAAAATTTTATTCTTAAAGTATTTTAAACCTAGAATTCCAAGGCTATACAAATGTTATCAAGCATAAGGAAAAATAACTCAAGTATAAGAATATATGCTTATATAAGTATAGGGATGTTTCAGAAATACATGGTTTCAAAGATATCTCTCCATATTCCCTTTATCAGGAGTCTAATGAGGGTAAATTTCAGGAAAAGAAGAGTGCAAACTGAGAGAAAAAGATTTGAAATCCAAGAAACAGAGATTCCAAAACAGAAAAAAAAAATGGAATTCTCAGAAATATGATAAGGAAAAATTGAAAAGATTTAAGATTACACAAGGTGAGACACAAATCCAAAAGAGCACATACTACATAATTCCACTTAGATGAAGTCCAAGAAGAGTCAAAATGAGTTTATAGTAAAAGAAAGCAGTCTAGCAGTTGCCTACAGCAGTTGTACTAGGGAACTGATTGGCTATGGAAAGAGGGAGACTTTTTGGTGTGATGGGAACATTCTGCATCTTCCTTTCACATTTGTTACATGGGTAGATAAAATTGTCAAAATGTATTGCTAAGGGTTGAATTGGGCCCCCACTTGAAATTCACATGCTGAAATACTAATTCCCAGTACCTCAGAGTGTGAGTGTTTTGGAGGAAGGGGGTTTGAAGAAATCAAAAGGTTAAATGAGGTCATCAGTGTGGGACCTAATCCAGTATGACTGGTGTCACTCTGAGAAAAGGAAATACGGAGACACAGAAGAAGTCCATGTGAAGATGGTGGAGGAAGGGAGCCATTTGCAAGTTAAGGAGAGAGGACTCAGAAGAAACAAGCTTGCTGACACCTTGATCTTGGACTCCAGCCTCCAGAACTGTGAGAAAGCAACTATCTGTGGTTCATTTAGGTTTCCTCCTCTGTGGTGTTTGCTGTGGCAGCCCTACTGAAATAATACAACCAGAGAAGTAAACACGGAAGATTTGTGCATTTCACGTTAATTAATTACACCTCAGGGAAGAAGAGAAGAAGGATCACAAAGAAAATGCAGAGGAGGGGAAGGAAGAGTAGGAGGAGAAAAGAAGGAAGACGATTGGGCGTAGGGCTGGAGTGTACCAGAGTGCTAACTCCTGACCTAGGAATAAATCAGTAGGTGATACCTAAACCTGTGAATTAAAACTAAGGAATTAAAGGATGGCTACCTATGCACAATTGCTGAAAAACATTAAGGTAAATTCCAGAAAAGAAAGGATAGTGAAAAGCGATGAACAGGGGAGTCTGGAGGGAATAGGAACTCCCTCCAGTTCCTCCAGGTTGGGGAGGAAGAGTCTTGGTTTTGAATGTGCATATAACACTACCATGAACATTTAAATCAATTAAAACATTTTTTTTAAATATTTATTTATTTTTGAGAGAGAGAGACAGAGTGTGAACAGGGGAGGGGCAGAGAGAGAGGGAGACACAGAATCTGAAGCAGGCTCCAGGCTCTGAGCTGTCAACACAGAGCCTGACACAGGGCTTGAACTCACGGACCCCAAGATCATGACCTGTGCCAAAGTCAGAGTCGGACGTTTAACTGACTGAGACACCCAGGTGCCCCTTAAATTAATTTTTAAAAATAAACATACAAAATTGTTCTTTTGAGGTGGTAGAAATAAACAACTGTCAGAAAGAGGCCAGGCACAAAGTCACAGAATGGATTTTCGACCCCTCCAGCCCCCTACAACCCCAGGGCAACTTTGATACTGTTTCAATCATGTGGAAATGCAGCAGAGGTGTGGCAATATATTCTCCAGGGAGACCCCAGTCTGAGCCTCTTCTTTTAGATCACTACAGATTAGCTATTGCTCTACAAATAAGTGTCTTTGTAAAAGGATTTAAAAAATTGGGTAAAGTCAGTTACTTGCTAAACATTTTTAACATGTCAATGACATGCAAACTACAGTCAGTTCTCATCATTTGAGGCAGCAGCCATATTCTATAAATTTGCCACAAACACTGAATTTGCAAATATTGTAACATTGCTCTTAGGGAAAATGCAGGTGCAGGTTCTTATGAGCCTTTCATTACAACATTTTTGTCAACTTGTCAATATGTAACCTTGTTTTATGTGTGTTTCTGTTTAAAGACATCCTATTTAATATTATTGTTGATACATTAACATTGAACTTATGGCCAATAGCACTGTAACTCATGCCAGAATGAAGTTTATCTAACACATGTATTTTCTCCCTAAGGCACATCACAGCCTCTTGGAATAAGCGATACTAAACAGCACTTCAGCATTACAGTTGGAGAGCATTTCAAATACCAAACTCACAGATAGAAAGCAAAAATAAACAAATGCCCACCCCCCCCCCCCAAGTGGCACTTATTTGACCACAAAAAGAACACTTGGTTACAATATGAGAACTGAAACAAAAAGACAGAGTGTCTCCTTGTTCAACCTCAGCTGGGAATGTGTGCCTCTGGAAACTCATCTGTTTCATGGTCGTGGGTGTAACTGTAAAGGCAACGGGGGTATTGATTTGGGGTTACAAATACATTTTAGCAGGTAGGTGAATCTGCAAATACAGACTCTCAAAATAATAAAGATCAACTGTAACTATATAATAAGCACATTTTAATAATTTTAGAGGAACTTAGCTAAATATAATTATTTAGAATAATCAGAATCTGATTATTTAAGTCAGAATATATCTGAAAGTGTAGAGCACTACTAAGATCATTTATTTCACCCTCATTACCCTTTAAATGTGACAAACTAAATGCCACTCTTACAAATATTTCTTAACACTATTTTTTTCCTTACTATAGACGTACCAATGGTCTAAGCACCTATGAGTTATGGTTTTTTATCCACACAATGACCCTATGAATTCAAGTCTATTGTTACAATTTTTGTACAATCATGTAAATTACGACACAGATGGTTAAGTATCTTAAACTGATGCAGCCATCAAGTGATAGAGGCAGGATTTGAACTGAGATTATATAACTTTGAAGTTGGCATTCTTTACTATTTAATACAGCCTCCCATGAGAGTTCAAGAGGCTGAGACTAATTCATTCAGTAATAATTCACTCAAAATAGATTAGCTGCACCTCTGCTGTGTAGAAAGCACCATCTTTAGGACTATGGAAATACCCAGAGAAGTCATGGTATATCCATTCTGGCTGAGGAAATTAGACACAAAAACTCATAATGAAAACACAAAGTGTCACATGCTAAAAGAGGTAGTCCCAGAAAATAGAATGGAATATAACAGACAGAGAGATTAATTCTATTTTACATGGTCAAGACTTCAAATATGAGTAGAACTTTACTTAGGGGATAGAAAAGGTATTTAAAATAAAGAGGATATCAAAAGCAAGCTCAATTTATCATGACAATGTATAGCACCTTCAACTGGGACAAATAGGAACAAATGGGACATATAGGACAATGTAATGGAAAGGTAGATTGGAAAAAAGTTAAAAGTCTTTTGGGACATGCAAAGGAGACATGTTAGATCAATACACTCATTTAAGGCATTTGGCTAATTCTTTGGGAGACAAACTAATAAATAAAATAGTAATATAATGTCCTTGGACCTCAAAGAATGCATAGCCTTAAATACACATACACTCACCTACTCCTTCTCTCCACTCCACACACATACATGCACATATGTGGATGTGTTCTTTACTCTCAAGTATCTTAGAAACTAGCAAAGAAAACTGGATTTGATGAATAGTTATACCTCATATTTATATTCCACAATTATCTTACTTTTATTTTTCAATACTTCAAGATAGCCATGAAAAATGTTATTACCATTTTACAAGTTTACCAAAGAGGAAATTGAGGCACAGAGTTAAATGATTGGCAGAAGTCATCTCATACTATCACAGAAAGATTATCTAATGTTTGAGCCTAATGTTTTTTATTATTTTATACTAAAATAATCATAGAACTTATACCTGGCAATTCTACTCAAAGTGTCCTACAAAACATTCTCGAAAGGAATAAAAACTGAATTTAAATAATTAATTTTTAATACACCCAATCAGCCTTCCCATAAGTAGCCCTCGGCAAATCACGAAGGGTTATTTTCTAAGGACTACAAGCTTGTTTTTTAAAGTCAAAAGTAAATTCAAATAGAAAACAAAAATACAAATGAAGACATTAAACTTTGACCAAGAGGTAGAACCTTATGATTTCCAGTTAGCGCTTTGCCTTGTCTTTGACGAGTGACCTCTCGTAAGTCTAATAAATGACTCTAATCTTAATGCACATATTGAGAAATGGAGAATAATTGTGCTTAGTATGTCTACCAGATGATTGTAAATCACGTGTTAAGCCTGGAAAACTTAATTATACTAATGATTACATGAGCAATATTTAGTTTTTGACAGATAATAATTTTTCTTGATCATATTCGAGGATTTTCAGTGATCGTATAAATTATTCCCACATAGCCAATACCTTACTATCAATGTCTAGCAGCAATTAATTAATAGAATCAGTTATACACTCTACATGCCAGGAGGCAAACCCCCTCAATGGTTATCATTCATCTTTGGAAGTAATTTCATCATTTGTATTCATCCTCATATATGGGCAGCGGCTAAGTTTATTAGCATCTTTTATGCTTTCTCATCGATTTCAAGCAAACACCAGCAGATGGCTAATGGTTCTGGTCATCAAATTCTTTCCTTGTAGGTTCTGCAGACATGGCTAGATGTCCCAAATTATATTGGTTTGGGAAGTTAATTGAAAGTGTTCAGTAAATTTTTCTAATTCTATGGCATAATGTATCTTATTTTCTGTATGAGACCTGTTCTGTCAGTGCTCAGTAGCTTAGACTTCATTGGCCATCCCCCCACAAAGCCACCAAAAGCTATCACTGTTAGGGGAACATTCTTGTACCTAGTCTTCATGGGTAAGCCTAGTAATTATTTTTATTAAAAATACTTAACACATGACCTTCGACTTTTGAAAAATCAATTCTAGTAGCTGTGACTTGACTTTTGGCTCTTTCATTACTTGAGAGGTTGAAATTAATCCTTTTCAAGCTGTTGAAGTGTTCTATCTTGAATCAAGGATTAATTTAACTTTTTTCCCCCAGTTTTGAAATAAAAGAAGAACTGTAAAATTTGGCTTCCTAAAATCCTTCCATCTCCTCTTTGATTATCATAAAAATGAATTAGTTTTCAAGTCAGCACGGTGGGAGCAGTTAGGTTTAGTGATTGAAAAGAAAAGATCTTCCTGGCCATTATTTTCTAACTTTTTTGAGATAACCCTGTTGAGTATGTTGATGTGGTATTCTCCTTTTGATGGGCTCCATTAATTCATTTCTTTATTTTTCCTTTACTCTCGAATATGAGTAGTAAATAACAAAACAGAAAACAAAAACTGGTAAGTCCATCACCCCAAATTTTTCTCAGAAGCCACATTTCATAAACTTCTATTTTTAAGTCCACATATCCCACTGCACACTGACATTTTACTTTACTCTCGATAGAGTGGACTGCTGAGAAAGACAAGCCCCATTCCAAACATGGTCAGTGGCTGTAGAATGAGCCTTTTTTTTTTTTTTTAAGTGGTTTCATCTGGATAGCATTCCCATGGAAGGGAATTAAAGGGCACCATTTGAAAGAAGGTCCTAGCAGGAACGAAGAATGCTTTGGCCAGCACAGCAGGAATCTAAGGATCTTGAAACTTACTTGAATATAAGTTTTGAACTCTGCCCCTTATTTCTGTTCTGTACTTCGGGTAACTTGTTGAATCTCACATGAACTTGCTTGAAGAATGAAGTATGCTTTCAGTACTCATGACACCCTATGACTTTTCATGAGAGTGCCCATAGGCATTTTTAAAGAATTTCTTTTTATTGTATCCCTCATCTTACTTACATTCCCTTATTTACATTCTCTCTGCTACTGCTGTAATTCAGACCTTAATTTACCATTGCCCAGAATATTGCCACAGCTAACCGATTGATACCCACGCCTCCAGGTACTACCCTTCTCACACCCAACCCATATCAGTTACCTTCCTTATCAGTGAGTGGGACATTTAAGTTCTCTGCCTCGGTTTGCTCATCTGCAATATGGGAAGTACCTACCTCAAAAGGGTTGTGGTGTGGATTAAAGGAGAGGAAGGGAACTTCCTTGAACTTCAAGGGAGGGAAGGAGTAAAGAGAAAAAGAGTGAGGCAAGAGGGTCAAGAGATTAAGAGATGGAGAGGGGGAGAATAAAGGAAAAAGTAAACAAGGGTCAGAGAGAAAGAAGCAAGACCCCATACAGCAGCAATGCTCAACAACTTTTCTTCTACACATCAGGAGGAGCACTGAGAGATAAATTACCTAGTAACACCTTTTAAACTCCTTTTCTTCGATGAATATTTACTGAGCAATTTACTCTGTAGATTACTATTGACATTTCTTGTTGTAGCCTATAGACCCTTCCGGCATGGATGGTAAAGAAGAGACCTTGGAACACATTGGAGACTAGAGGAATGTGAAAAAGTGAAGAAATTCTGGGGCACCTGGGTGGCTCAGTTGGTTCAGCATCCGACTCTTGATTTAGGCTCAGATCATGGTCCCAGGGTGTGAGATTGAGCCCCACATGGGGCTCCATGCTGAGCCTGCTTGGGATTCTCTCTCTCCCTCTCCTTCTGCCCCTCCCTGGCTCATGCTATCTTACTCTCAAAGTAAATACATGAACTTAAAAAAAAGTGAAGAAATGCTATAAATACTTTTGTAGGTAGATTTGACAGGACACAGTGATTTGTTGAATGTCACACATAAAGAAGGAAAAGTCATCAATATTGACTCTCAGGTTTCTGGAATAAGCAACTTGGTAGATGATAATACATTTTCTGGGATAAGGCTGTCTGAAAAACAATCTACTTTCAAAAGAAAAAAAAAGTTTACTGGACCTGCCAGTAGTATCAATAAATGACACTTCACAGAGGATGCAGAACTAAAGGCTACCCATATTAATAATATTCTAGTTAATAATATTTTCTAATTTTATCATTTAGAATAAATGCTACTGGGAAGGGTATTTTCTAATTTTATCATTTAGAATAAATGCTACTGGGAAGGGTATTTTCTAATTTTATCATTTAGAATAAATGATACCTCAATAATATCAAAATTATACAATAACAAAATTTAATGATTAAATTTGATATTTATCTAAATACTTGGTAAACATTTCACTGGTGCTGAAATAAACTAAATTGAATTTTGAACTGGAATAGAACTTAATTCGCTAATTCAACAGTATTTTAAATTTTATTATGTGTATAATTGTGTGGACAATTTCCAAAAAAGTGTTTTGCCTTTTTCTGAACCACTTTATGGGACTTTATGGGACTAACCAAGTATGGATTTGATAAAATGTTGATAAAATATTAGTAAGTGCTATATATATTTTTCCTGCAGATATATACTATTCCTGCAGATTTGACATGTTTTTTACTTCACTATCATAAATATGCAATCTCTTGTGATAAGTGAAGTCAGAAAGCTGGATAGCATACTAAAATTGGCATTCTTGAGTTCATGTAGGCAGCTATTATCCAAAATGACAAAAAGCCATATTTGCAAATAACTTTGTGTGACACATTTCCAGAGTGAAGTCTGTTAGTACCACTCAGGTCTAAGTTACATATTTGTGCAATAATAAAAGTATGTTTATATACAAATTGAAAAATACTTGACTTTAAATAAAATTTTGTATCCTAAATTCGGGTAAGAAACATTGCTTTGTTTTATTTAAAAATGATGAAAGCTAGCCTGTTGTGATCTTGTTTGACGACTTTGAAATAATACAAACGTTTCCACATCAATAGGTTAGTTTAGTTGTAAAATAGTGTTCCTTTGATCTCTGTCCTGGTGGCCCCTAGGTCCTCATAGTGCCAGTGGGAGTCCTACCTGGAGATTAAACCCTACTTATGGCTACTCTGGAAAAATCCCCTTCCTGGTTATGTTGTGCTAAGCCACGTTGGGACAATTTCTCAGGTTGCTCAACTTCAAATCATATACTGCAAACCCACCTTGATTTGGGTCTTAGTTTTAGTGACTGGGTTTCTCTGATGAGAATGCTGCCATGCATCTTGTTCAATGTTGTTTTACTTTGGTAATCTGCCTAGTTCTTCCAAAACGCCCAAGACTGAGTCCTCCAGGAGCTCCTATCTCCTTGGTGAATCTGGGGCTGGCAGACTTCCCTGACAATAGTTACTCACCTTTCTGAATCTCTGCATTACCTGCTTTCACATTCTGAACTCCCCAAACCTACTTGGTCTCCTGATTTACCACCTGAAAATCCTTGTCAGCCCTTTCTGACTCCACCCACTAGGTACAGCTGCTCTCTACCACTCTGTCTGGATACTATGACTAGTCTTCCTGAAGGAACATCCCTCATCACCTTCCTCACTCCTGATTGAGGGGAACAGCCCTCCTGACATTGGCTCTGAATTCCACACCCATTCATCCCACACCACTGTCTTTTTCAGGTGTAGACAGTGAGCACATATGAGATTAAAAAAAAAAAACCACACAGTGAGAAATGGCATCTGGAATATGCTCTATTTATTATATGCACATTTTTATATTTTTTGGAGTAAACTGGGCTAAATTTAATTTGATGCTGGGAAATTGACATGCCACCACTTTCCCTGCTCCTGTAATCAAATTCTAAGAGCTCAACCTTGACAATTCCAAGGAAAAAAGGGGAAACTAATCCCTTACCTAACTCACTTCAGTTTAGTAGCATAGGGGAATTGAACCAGTAAATTAAGGTCAAATAGGTTTCCAAACCTACACTGTAAGAACATCAATCCATCACTGTCCATAAAGACATAGGGCATCCCATGTATACCATTAACTGGGCAGTCTGTTAAGTTAGTACTTTGCATACTTTGAAAGCAATATTTTAAAAATATTTCTATGTAATTTAAAGATGAGGCTCAAAATTCTATCAGGAGGAAATGGGACAATAGTTGAGTGTGGTCCATAGCTTTTCCAGTGGTGTCCCCAACTCAACTGTGGCTCCTAATTTGCATATGTATGCTACACAGTAAATACTAGTCATCTATTTAAGAATTAACTCTAAATGTTAAATAAATTTAAATCCTAGGCACAGGTAGATGGAAATATACTTTGGACTGCCTTAATTCTTTTTTTTTTTTAATGTTTATTTGTTTTTGAGAGGCAGAGACAGAGCATGAGCAGGGGAGGGACAGACAGAGGGAGACACAGAATCCAAGTGGGCTTCAGGCTCTGATCTGTCAGCACAGAGCCTGACGCAGGGATCAAACCCACAAACCATGAGATCATGAGCTGAGCTGAAGTTGGACGCTTAACTGACTGACCCACCTAGGCACCCTTGGGGCCTCCTTAATTCTTATAGCCTCTGCTTAAAAAAATCTTACTGGATGTTCTGTCTAGCATGCAGTTCTGAATTGTTTAGAGAAAGATAGAATAGTATTTTCCAAATAAAAGATATTCAGTAGGTATAAGGGATGACAGAAAGCATCTCAGCTTTTCATTAATTTGCTAAGTGATATTAGAAATCATTGACGTAGTTGTATCAATCGTACATCACAAGACCATCTCTTTCTCTCACCTTGTTGAGAGATAACCAGTTAGTTTAGAGACATAAAAACACTGTAAAACACAAAGTTCTACTCTTTTGTATTTTATTTTACTTTATTTTACTTTCATTTTAGAATTGTTAGTGGTAATAGTGGTAGTAGCATGTATGTCTGTTTTGAAAACACAAAAGGACATTGAAAACTGAAGAAAGGTCTCAAAAAGTATAGTTATCAGGTCACTTTGACCTCATATGATTGTGTATTGAAGACATAAAAATATATAAATGAATGAATGATCCTCATTGAGGTAGGTTATCTTCATAAACACTTCATCTGATCACAACAACTGGATTACATTTCCCTGGAAAACAAATTTCTTTGCCACTCAAACGCCATTCAGTGCAATGTGTAAAGAGGTGGTTTTGTTATGGTAGATTTTACCATATTCTGTTGAGTGGGGCATAGAAACGGTGCTTTCTCTGTTGATTACGGAAACCCTGTTGGAGTTGATTCTCAGGTATGTAACTATGCATGGCCTCTATCATGGGAAGAAATGGAAGAAAAATCAATTATTTTTTCCTGCTAGCCAGGCTTTCTTGGCTAACTATATAAAATTAACTGAATACTCCTAAGTCAACCAGGAAAATCACTCCCTAATACAGACTACAGTTCATACTACTGGGAATAAAAAAAGAAAGGGAGAACTGATATGTATCTGGCTTTTTTTTTTTTTTTGTAAACCCCTGGATTTAAAATAGCATTTTTTCACATGATAATTTTCTATGCATAGCCTAGTAGCCAGGCCTATTTTATTCTAGGTCCTAGAAACTGGGAATGTAATTTCTAGGAGGTATTCACATTTTGACAAAATTCCATTACGATAAAGCAATTTGGTTGTTCCCTGGAGTTCATGATAAAGCGATCTTAGGAGTAATACATTTCAGAATTTGTCAGTATCAATAGACTTTATTCTCCAGGACCCAAGTCATTCCCTGGAAGTAAGCCGGATGTTTAGGGAGGCTCATTAACTCTTTCAGATCACTAGGTCCTTTCTCAGACTATTCATTTCTACTAAATAAAACCACTAAAAGCAATGTGATAGCTTTGATGCAGGAACTAGAGTTAGGAAAGCCAGAACACAAACACATCAGCAGTTATATGTAAAATTATACCCTTCAAAGGCACAAGAAAATAGACCAATATATAATTTAAGGCAGAAAATACAGTGTCCACTTATTTCTCATTTCTTTTGTTTGTTTTAGAACATGGAAACCAAGATACATTTTAAGCAGTAAGGTGAATGGCCTAACTACAGACTAATTGATTTCACCAGATATTTAAGCAATTGAGGCAAAGAGATAAGAGTTTAAATACTTATTTATACCATATGAATTTTTTTAAGTCTGTTTATTTATTTTGAGAGAAAGCGAGAGAGACAGCACATGAGCATGGGGGAGAGGCAGGGAGAGAGAGGGCAAGAGAGAGAGAATCTTAAGCAGGCTCCACCCTGTCAGCACAGAGTCCTACATGGGGCTCGATCCCACAAATCGTGAGATCATGACCTGTGCCGAAATCAATAGTCGGGAGCTCAACTGATTGAGCCACCCAGGCACCCTGAAAAAATTTTCACATATGGGATAAAATGTATTTATCAAGAATAACCAGTAGGAGGGCGCCTGGGTAGCTCAGTCGGTTAAAGTGTCCGACTTCTGCTCAGGTCATGATCTCGCAGTTTGTGAGTTCCAGCCCCACATTGGGCTCTGCGCTGACGGCTGAGCGACTGGAGCCTGCTTTGGATTCTGTGTCTCCCCTACTCGTGCTCTGTTTCTCTCTCTCTCTCAAAAATAAATATACATTAAAAAAAAAAAAAAGAAGAAGAAGAAGAATGACCAGTAGGAACTCAGAGAATTCCAGTAGGGCACTCATGTTAAAATGATCATGATACACCAATAGGTCTCCTAAAAAAATGAAATATTAGTTTAAGGGTGGTACAATGGTCAATAAAAGAATAAAAACTAAAATTTTTACAATACTACATACTAAAAATTGTTTTGGAGTGATAAAACCAGAGGCTTTAAAATTATTGTCACAAAACACTTTCTAATGTTTGGTAGAAGAAATATGATTACACATGAATCTCATCCTATACAGAACAATGCCCTTTTTTGCTTTAATGTACATCAAAATTTAAGCATGTCCAACATTTAGGTATAAACATATACGCCTGGATCTATATTAAATAAGGGAACATGTTGCTATGAAACAATTTTCTCAAAAAAAATGCAGATGTGGCTATTTAACAGAGGCATATCTTCGAGCAAACTGTCAAATTAGGCCCTAAGTAATTAATCTCTGAAACCAGCAGGCTTTCAATCTCAGAGCAGTCATCTCAAAGACATGACTTACCATGTAATTACATGGGACATTACAATGTATTTATGAGGTCATTTGTTACAATGTACAGTAATTACAGAGTACTTACATAGCTATTTATGTCTCATAAAATGAAGTGAGACTAAATATTTTAATTGTGTTGGAGAAATAAGGGAAAATATTTGAGTTCCAAATGTCAGGTGAGATTATAGGTCAGATTCACATAACTCATATTAACAGCTGGCTGCTTCCAGAATCACAAGTGTTTTGTGGTATTCTCTTACTGGAAATGAAGGTTTGAGAAATATTCCTTCTATGAATGAGTAAGTGGAATTGTTCTCAAATTCAATGCTCAGGTAATGCCAGAAGACCGACCAATAACATAACTTACTATTTATACTTTACATCCAAACCATAAGTCTACAGGTGTCAACAGAATAGTTGGATTAAAAACAATGTCATATACAACGTGTTAATAAATGATACATCACACAACTAGACAGAGTAATAACACAGCAGTTCTTAGGTTTTCTATTTCTATTACCTTGAATAAGAATGGTATTTGTACCGATTTTCACGCATCCTTAAATATGCAGTAAAATTTCAAAGTTGTGTTTTTTTCCAAGTTTCAGCCCTTATCCCAGACTTTACTTGGAAATTCATTTTTAGCCTAATAAGTGAATTATGGCAGCAGACAGAAGAGGATGCTGTGCTTGTCTCATCTCAAACATCATTGATAACATGAATAAGAGCTCAGTGGTCGCATTACTACATTGCTGCTTTAAAAAAATTAAAATTAGAAATCTTTTTGGACTGCTATTGATCTGTTCTGTTTGGATTAATGCCCAAGGAAAATCTTGCCATTATTTACATGCATTTCTTTATTAGTTTATTCAACAAACATCCCGAATGCCTGCCATGTTCCAGGTGTGGTGTTATAACAGAGTCATATTCACTTAAAACACTTTCCTTGAAGAGCATGATCCTTTCTAGCGACAGAGTCTATGATGCTGTTAGTGGATTGGCCTTCCTAAATCTATTAAGCATTATGACATATGCTCTCCTTCTGGGAAGATAAATTCTGGCTTTATATTCAGAGTTTATGCCTTTAAATTAGAATGGTCATTATTTGATGAATCATGAAGTGCAAACAATATTGCTCTGCCTTTGCTTATTCTTGCTAAGCTTCCTCCATTCACATGATCCAATGAAAGTACAAAATAATGTTTAATTATGATGGTATAGACAAAATGTTCTTTTCCAAGCTTTAGCCTGTCTTGTGAACTTCAACAATCATTTTTCAAAAGGAATAAATGACAAATCTTTTTTGGTCATGCAGATATTATAACTACCAAATTGTTATAAATATGTGAGCTAATTAATTCCCGTAAAGACTGATCAGCAGGTTGACAGTGATACCAACTGGAGCCTCCTGGCAAAACAGGGATTCCATCAGTGTTTGATGACTGTTACATTCCTATATAATGGTCCCCAAATTTGCCAAATTCAGATACTCAGGGCCCACAGAACCATCTGCAGAATGCTGCCTGTTAATATGCAAATGAACCAATTAAAATTTACAGACTTATTCAACAGCCAGTCAGGTCAATTCTGATCAACTGTACCAATTTTATTTATACATGCAGAAAGAACAGGTCCATTGCTCACCAAAGTTCCAAGAAGCTACTCAGAGTAGTTAGGAACATAATCTCAACAACTCATTCTAATTCAAGAACAAGAAGAAATAGTTTACTTTTGAAAAAAAAATCATGAGTAACTATCAATACTTCAATCAGTATTTCAATTAGATATGCAATCATTATGTGTCTAATTGATTAACAATTAGCAGCACCTGTAGTTGGCTACAATTTTAATTACTGATTACACTATGGCTGATTACTTAAAATGATATCTGCATGAGCACCACTGGGTTATAAAGAAAAGAATAAAACAATTCCAGAATAATTAGTCTATTAAAAATGAGATTAAAACCAGTTCAATAAAATATTTAAAAAATTTTTTATTTTAAGCAATGTTAACAGATTTTCCTTAAATTATACAACATGGAGAAAAGCTAACCAGTGATTTTTTAAAGGTAACTAATCTGCCATTTCCTTGGAAGATGTGGAAGTAATATAGAATAAACCATTGTCTATCAGAACAAGAAGCATGAGAAAGAAGATCCTAAATAACAATAGATAACAACAGAGCCCCATTTCTAATCTGTTTTTTTAAATATTCACGTTTTAGAAATGGAAAAGTATGTTGATCCTTTGTCACAAATGTGACAGACCCTTCAACAATCATCTTCAAAAGAGATCTTGGACTGGATCTTTGTTTTTTAGACACATAAGAACCTAAATAATTATTTCAAAAAGATTTTTAAGAAGAGAAAGTCATTTTTAAAAAATTTTTTTAACGTTTATTTATTTTTGAGACAGAGAGAGACAGAGCATGAACAGGGGAGGGGCAGAGAGAGAGGGACACACAGAATCTGAAACAGGCTCCAGGCTCTGAGCTGTCAGCACAGAGCCCGACACGGGGCTCGAACTCACGGACCGTGAGATCATGACCTAAGCTGAAGTCGGACGCTCAACCGACCAAGCCACCCAGGCGCCCCAAGAAAGTCATTTTTTAACTAAGATACCTTAAAACTAAGTCATAGCTGCAAACATTCTGGTGTGCAAACTACCATGAGTCTTAAAGTTTATTCACTTATTGTGAGAGAGAGTGTGCACATAAACATGGGCGAGGGGCAGAAAGACAGGGAGAGAGAAAGAATCCCAGACAGGCTCTGCACTGTCAGCACAGAGCCCAAGTCAGGGCTTGAACTCACAAACCATGAGATCATGACCTGAGTGGCAGTCAGATGCTTCACCAACTGAGACACCCAGATGCCCCTACCATTTTTGGTATAAATGAAATATTTGTGCAAATGACTGTTTTAAACATACAGAGTTTGATATTTATTTCCTTTTTGAAGCTCTATTATAAAATGTTTCAAGCAAATACAACATTAGAATAGTATAAAATATCATTTCTCAATCACCAGGATGGCTATGATCAAAAAGACAGATAATAACAATATTGGTCAGGATGCGGAGAAATTAGAATCTTCATTCAGTGCTGATAGGGATGTAAACTTGTGCGCCTTCCTTGAAAAATACTCTGTCAGTTCCTCAAAAGGCTAAGTGTAGAATTAACTATGACTCAGCAATTTTTTTCTAGGTATTCTCCAGAAAAATGAAAACATACAATCACAGAAAAACACATGCACAAATGTTCATAGAAGAATTATTTATATGGTGAAAAACAGAAGTAGAAAAACCCAAATGCCCACCATCTGATAAATGGATAAACAAAATGTGGCATATTCACACAATGGAATATTATTTGACCATAGGAAGCAATGAAGTATTGATAGATGCTACAACATGGATGGACCATGAAAACATTACCTTAATTGAAAGAAGCCACTCACAAGAGACCACATGGTGTATAATATAATTCCGTTTGTATGAAATGTGCATTATAGAGACAAAAATTAGATTAGAGATTGCCTAAATCTGATGGAAAAAGGGGATAGGAGGGAAATAAGGAGTGACTGCTAAAGCATAGAGGGTATTTTTAGAGATGATAAAATATACAATTAATTGTGGTGATGGATATATAACTTTAAAGGGTAAATTCTATGGTATGTGGATTATAACTCGATAAAGATGTTACAAAAATAATTGCATCACAAAAAATCATATTAGTATAATGGATCCCAATATGCCCATCACCTGACTTCAAATTCTCAATTCATTTCCACTCTTATTATGTATATCTACCAAGTCCTCTGGACTGAGATTGTACTTAAAGAAGTGCTATAAAGTGCAGAAATGCACTACATGTGTGGGTCTCACTGTAAGTGAGAAGTACGTTCCAGAGGGACCTGAATACAATCTGTTTTTCTCCTGCATCACTGATACAATGCCCTGTATATTTGGTATTCACAAATGTTTGCAGTTGGCAATGGTAACAGACTGGGGTAAATTCGGCTTCCACAAGGAGGCAGTTTACAAGAGCAATTGAGTCACACTCCATTGCTTTTCAAGTGCTTCTTCTGAGGACATTTAGAAAGTAAGGTATGATTAGGGGCTAACTCATCTGCAGAGAGCTCAGTTGGCTAAGAGCTCTAATAAAGCCCATGTGAAATTTGTTAAGGCTCCAATCCAAATCCCTTTAAAAATGGTTCTTGTATAACAAAACTAGATGCCAAAACATGATTCCAGATGACACAGGGTGTTCTTTAGGGGGTGGAGGTTGCTGAACTATTGCATATAAGTGAACGGATGGTTGAATTAGGCATGAAGTTTATGAAAGGTCTCATAAAAATCTTTTATATAGCTTTTATTTACTTAAGCCCCCCAAATTCAATGAGAACATATGTACTATTTTCATGGACTATGTACTTTTTCTGATACTGATCATCACAGTTCTGAGTTTCTATGTATTTATTTGATTAATGTCTTTTTTTTCCTGAGAACTTAAGTTCATAAACTTTTCTGCTGTTTCTTACCCTAGGATCCTTGGTGCCAACCATAATGTCTAAAACTTAGAATACATTCAATAAATAGTTGTTGAATTAATTAATAAACAAGTATTTTAAAGGACTTATTTCCTCATTTAGTCAAATTTCATTTCAAGTCATAGTAGTTATCATGCTGGGTGCTGATGAAGCAGGGCACACCATATTTAGCATTGGCAAACTCATAGCGGAGTTAATGAAAAGTTAAGTTAATTTAAGTAAATGCCAAACAAGTAACAATCATGGCATATATATATATATATATATATATATATAGGCATTGAATTACACACGATTGTAATACTGGCCCATGGTTTAATTTTCCTTTTCAATTTCTGTGTCTCAGTATAAAGGAAGAAGTCTAGGGGAACAACAGAAGAAGCATAACCAAAAAGTTACCTTTGGACATTCTACTCTTAATTTTTTTATCTTCACTTACTATCTTTTCTTTGCTTTCAAAATTACATTGAAACATATGAAATATTATGAAAATATCTTTAAAATAACATGGATCAAATTAGCAATTTCTTCCTAAATCAATCTCTTAAATGAAGAGACTGAGTCTGAAATGAAAGAACAAATGAAAGACAGAAAGACAGACAGAAAGACAGACAGAAAGAAAAGAAAAGAAAAGGAAAGAAAAGAAAAAGAAAGAAAGAAAGAAAGAAAGAAAGAAAGAAAGAAAGAAAGTTCTTTTTTCTTCCCTGGAGTAAATCAGAATTCACTTGTCAGTAACCAAGCAGAGGGCAACTTCATCTTCTCTGTCCCACTTTATCATGTTATAGGCAACCTAGAGCTAAACATCTCTACCCTTTGAACTCACGTTTTACCTAATTCATGAATTGTGGCTGAACTCTTCTTTTCTTTTTGCTGTGAGTTTTATGATTCATATGAAATATTGAAATGCTTGGACAAAACTATTTCCCCACTCGTAAGTTGCCTGCAGGTCAGTTGTAAAAACAATCACTTTGCAATAATTAGGTCAGTGCTGATTTGCTGATTTCTTCTTTTATGTCTCCTACTCTTTTGTTTATTAGCAAGTTATGTAAAGATCATGGGAGATAGCCACTGAATATTCTGGAAAAGGTAACCCAGGAAAAGTCACCAGACAACATTCTTCACACATCGATTTTCTTTTTTTAGAATTAATGACTAGGGTCATTCAGTGCAGGCCTTTCAATTTTGTCCTCAGTAGCATTGTTTAATTAGATGTCTTTCTCACTCCCTGCACAAATTCAATAACATGAGGCTAAGTGTTATCATCTGTGATCTTATATCTTAATTTAGAGATGAAAATAGAGTCCCTATTTTGTTGTTTCTCACTTTAAAGGCATAAATATTTTTTAAAAATTGGTCTGAAAATGGGGAATAGCAGGAAGGGTGTGAGTTGTTAACACGCAGAAATGATTAACTTCTAATGTCCCACACTTATATAACACTTTAGTACCATAATAAATTTAAAAGATATTAAATAGCTTTCCCTATTCAGTTTCCTTTATTGCAGATATTTTGCAAATGAGGATACAGAAGCAAAGTTACTCTTGTTTTTTTGGGTGTGAATTATAAAAGTCATTAACTTTCTAGATCTCTAAGAAACTTTGTAAAATTCTTGCCTCTTTAATGTGTGCTATCTTATCTGGGGCAGATGTTATAAGGGATAAGAGAGGAGATGCCATTCGGGTTATTGGTTCTACTTATCAGGTGCTCTTGTTTAAGTAACAGTGAGGTAGAGAGAGGACAGCCTGAAGTCAACGGGGCCTGGGTTTTAATTACTACCGATTACTGACACTTTACCAGCCATGTGACACAACTGTGCTTTATCTTTGTTTTGTAAGTGGAACAAACAGAAATCATAATCTAAGAAAAAAATCATAATCTAACAGGATGCCTGTTAGAATTCATACATGCAATGCTTATCAAAATGAGCCGTGTCATACATGGTGAAAAGAGCCATCTCTTCCCTGAAGTTATCTGTGTCCCCAGAAAGACTGGCAAAGAGAAATGGAGCCAACTCTCTAAACTGAGAGCATTTGTTTTCATTTTGAAAGTGTTTTGTCCAGGGGTGCCTGGGTGACTCAGACGTTAAGCGTCCAACTCTTGATTTCAGCTCAGGTCATGATCTCATGGTTTGTGAGATTGAGCCTGACATCAGGCTCTGTGTTGACAGCGTGGAGCCTGCTTGGGATTCTCTCTCTCTCCCTCTCTACCCCATCCCCTGCTTGTGCTCTCTTATTTTGAGAGAGAGCATGAGCAAGGGAGGGGCAGAGAGAGAGGGAGACACAGAATCTGAAGCAGGTTCCAAATTCTGGGATGTTAGCTCAGAGTCCAACACAGAGGTCGAACCTACAAACCTCAAGATCATGACCTGAGCTGAAGTCAGATGCAACTGAGCTACCTAGGTGCCCCAATAAATAAACTTAAAAGAATAGAAACGAAGAGAAGAGAAAAGTAAAGAAAAGTAAAGAAAAGAAAAAAAAAAGGAAAGAGTTTTGTCCAAATTACATTTCTCCAACTTCTCTTTATTCAACACCAACTAGTTGTGTACGACTGTTCAGAGTTCTGTTTTGGACTTTAAAAAATTTTTTTTTCAACGTTTATTTATTTTTGGGACAGAGAGAGACAGAGCATGAACGGGCGAGGGGCAGAGAGAGAGGGAGACACAGAATCAGAAACAGGCTCCAGGCTCTGAGCCATCAGCCCAGAGCCCAACGCGGGGCTCGAACTCACGGACCGCGAGATCGTGACCTGGCTGAAGTCGGACGCTTAACCGACTGTGCCACCCAGGCGCCCCTGTTTTGGACTTTTAATTACCTGTCCGTGTGTAATAATCAGATATAAAGCTTGCTAAGAATTCTACTATACCTGCCAGCCATGTGAGTTCCAGAAACAGACTGGGAAATTGGCTTTCTGACCAAAAAAAAACGCCCTCTTAGGTAGTGTTTGCTAATTTCTGTGGGCTAAGACTTCTACCATGGCCCATTTCAAGCTGGCAATGGTTTCACGATCACCTTGCAAAATTCTTGAGTATTTAACTAGTTGGCTCTGTGAGGCAGTCCCAGCTGGCTCCAACACATATCAAAAAGGAATATTATGCCAGGTGTCAACAAATAGCCACAGGTCCACAAGTCCAAATGGGACAAGTGTGCATGGAAGTGTACTCTAAAACCTAATGCAAAGTCCTTGGGGACAAGGTCTTTGTCTGAGACAAAGTTTTTTTTAATCTCCTCTATTACTTAGCAATCAAGAAGTATTTATAGATAGAAGGACTGAGACTCAGATCACCACATGATATTTTAATCTTAATTTCTATTAAAAATCAGAAAGAATGATAGGACTATTAAATTTAGAGCAAAGTCATAAATACAACCTTAATCTTAGCCCTAGTTTATTGGTCCTCAAAAACAACTAAGATCTTTATAAATACATATAAATATTTAACATCATATAATGAAATAGTTGATCTCTTAGGTTAAGCCATATGAAATGGCAAATAATCAATTTTTTTCTGACCTAAAAATGGTGATTTCATATAGTTCATATGAATACAATAGTCTTTATTCTTAATCTAGTCCTACTTTTTTCAGGTTTTGATTAAGAAAATAGAGGCTTCAGGGACATTTTAGGTGTTTTAGCTGAGATGTCTTAGAAATTTTTCATAATGGCAACATTATGAACCAAAATAATCAAGTTTGTTCAGCTTTTTTTCAACAGGTTAACTTATATTGATTTTGAGAGAAAGAAAAAAAATATCTCATACCAGAGGACCTCTGTAAAAGATGAAGGCACTTGCACTAAAAGCTTGGTAATAACATAAATAAAATAGGGGAGGTTCATAAAAAATGAGCAAAATCCCTGGTAAGTCCAGAGCATGCCCCAATGTTCATCCTACTCAAAACTCTTCACAAAGAAAGTTAAATCAGATGGACATTCGAAGGTTTGAGGCTAGGAAGAAGATTTGGTATTGCAATGTGAAATGACCCTCTTTGCAACTTTATGAATATTTTTTGAGCAGGGGGAGGGACAGAGAAAAAGAGAGAATTTTAAGCAGGCTCCACACTCAGCATGGGGCTCAATGTGGGCTTTGAACCCTAGACCCTGGGATCATGACCTGAACAGAAATAAAGAGCTGGACACTTAACCAACTGAGCCACCCAGGCACCCCTAACATTTTATTTTCTCGATATACTGTTCTAAAACAAGCAAACAAACAAACAACAAAACCCATAAAAATCTCTGAAATGTAAACAGTAATGAGACTCTAGGCTATCATAAAATAAATCCAATACTGGGAAAACAAAAACAAATATTGAATCTGAATGCTTGCAGAAAAGAAAAATAGCACTTTGTATATGACTAGATTGCATCTCCTGTGATGGAACTTCTAGGTTTCATATTCATTCATCAACAATCAAGACCAGTGTCATGAAGAGATTAATCCACAAGCTTGCAAAATAGCCTAGATTTGAATTTCAAATTTAACACTCAACAGCTGGGAGTTCTTGGGTGCAAGTTATTTACCCTCTCTGTCCCTCACTTCCCCCATCTGCACAATGGGAATAGCAACACCAGCTTCATCATGTGAGGATCAAAGGGGCAGCAGATGTAAAGCATTTATGAGTACCCTAACCCAAGTGCTGTGTAAGGCTAAACATCGAGTCAAAAAGTGAGTTCTCAACACAAGACAGTGAAAGTAATTATGTTAAGAAATGAGAGAGTCACAGGCACCATGAGATCAGGTCACGATCTCATGGTTCATGAGCTCAAGCCCCACATTGGGCTCTGTGCTGACAGCTCAGAGCCTGGATCCTGCTTCAGATTCTGTGTCTCCCTCTCTCTCTGCCCTTCGTCCATTCACGCTCTGTCTCTCTGTGTCTCTCAAAGACAAATAAACGTTAAAAAATAAAATAAAAAAAAGAAAAAGAAATGAGACAGTCATATCACTAGGCAATTTTTTTTTCTTTTAATCTAGAAGGACTTTTGAAAGCTAACAACAGATTTAAAGGTGAGGGAGTGGAAGGACCACAGAAAGCCAGGAAAGAGAACTTGCTTAAGCTCTACCATATTCATACAGAAACAGTAAATATTAATCCTGTCAACTAAAGGAATTAACACAGGCCTTTATAATAAAGTCTGTTATTGCACAGAATAGATAAAGACGGTATGGTGCATTGGATTATTATTTTGCCCATCTAAGAATCATGTAGAAACTTTGTATGGCAGTGTTACTTCACAAAGTGAATATTAGTTCCAAACTGAATGAAAGTTTTTCTCTCTAGGTAAAGGAAAATTCCAGTCTTTTCATGAAAATGTACACATTCCCACATCTTGGGCCCATATAAGTCCCAAGTATGTCAGTGAAAGAGCCATGAGATGAATTATTCAGATGGTTTATATAAATAATGTCAAATATCTGCAAGTTTGTACTTTTGCTCATATCTTAAGAATCATATACACACTATTTGTCCAGCCACGTGACTGTGCATATTTTTAAATTTTTGTTATTTATTGAGATCAACATACTTAAAAGAAAGGCATGTTATTCTCTGTTCTTCTTTAAAAGAAAAAGAAAAAAAACAAAATACCTGTTGCAGTTCCAGTTATTTATCTAAGTGCAGGATATCTAACTGGAAAAAAAAAAAGACATAGTCCCCATTATTTCTCAAAAGAAGCAAAAAAATATTACAGCCAGGATCCTGGAATATGCCATTCTCTCTCTCTGAATGCCTCTGTGGGACCTTTTCAGCAGCAGAAAATTGCCATCACATGGACTATCATAGCTGGTGGCTTTACAAATGTGTGGAGCAACCCGGAGTCCCACTGGCTATAAATATGCCAGCATGGCCGCTGATGTGCTCAGTGAGCAGAGGCCCTGTGGAGCTGAGGTTTCCTGTAGAGTGAGGGCCATCCTTCTTCAGATGATCAAAGGATCACCTGGGCAGTCCATTGGAAAAGGGAAGATTTCACTGGGAAACTAGCTCCCTGATTTGCTGCTCCACAGTGTCATCTAGATTGCAAAGAGGGGAGCTGGGGGCAGGGAAACAATTCTTTAACATCTCTGTCAGAAATTGAATGTGACAAACCCATTCCACAAGATTTTCTAATTTTGTCAAAATTATATCTGCTGTCAAGTCAACTATTGGAATGTTGAAGCAGTAGTAAAATTGACAGTGCTGGATGCATTCTCAGGTCGTGTGCACACTTGGCAAGCAAATGTGCGGAGTGAACAGAATAACAAGCAACCCGGGATCATCCTCATTCAACCCGAAGACAAAGTAAAGGAACAGTGTGAGATTACTGAGTGAGCTGACTAGCTAGGAGTCTCACTCTGTAGGAGATGTAGGCCACCAGGCATCCAGCAGTTGCTTGGCAAATAGTCTTAGGATTCTATTCTTGCCTATGGCATCTGCTGACATTTAAGGTGGAGAGGAAGGTTTTTGGTGCCTTGAGCTACTATCTCTAGTTAAATATACCTGGTAAAATAATGCTCTACCTAGAATTTCCAGGGCTCCCAACAGTCAATTCAAATAGGATACACTATGAAGCCAAATCCACTCAAGGTACATCAAATACAGGGCCCAAAGCCCCAAAAGACTGACTGGTGTTGACTCTACGGCTACCTGTACCCCTCAGATTTCATGTTTACCTTCATTTCCCAGCTCTTTAAGACAGATAAACCTTGGGGCGCCTGGGTGGCTCAGTCGGTTGAGCGTCCAACTTCCGCTCAGGTCATAATCTCACGGTTCGTGAGTTCCAGCCCCACGTCGGGCTCTGCGCTGACAGCTTAGAACCTGGAGCCTGCTTCCGATTCTGTGTCTCCTTCTCTCTCTGCCCCTAACCCACTCGCATTCTGTCTCTGTCTCTCTCAAAAATAAATAAACATTAAAAAAAATTAAAAAAAAAAGACAGATAAATCTTGATTAGCTCTTGTTTTAAAGGAAAATCACAAATCTGTGCACCTCATTTCCACTCTAACAATCTATGAACCTACTAGAAACGCTAAAATAACTTACAACATTTAGAAAGAAGCAGGAAATACTAATTTGGGGAAATTAAAATTAATTTTGTATGTGTGTTGAAAGTACTATATTTCTTTGTTTATATGTTCAAAGTAGGCTGCATGCATTTAGATTGCCACATTCTAATTATCTTAGTATATGACTGCCCTTTCTTCATTGCCTCTTCTTTTTCTAGCACTGATGAAGTTGGGTTTGGTCTTAGGTCCTGTATTCCTATCAGTCACCTCTGTAGGTGCCTATTTTTAAATCAATTCACATGGTTTCAGCTATCACCAACAATGGGTGACTCCAATATTAACCCAAATATGTCAAAGATCATATTTATTCCTAGTATAATCCCACCATCAGTTTTGGCTCTTTCCTCCTTCAGACTTGTTTGTGGTCAAGCAGACATGTGGTCCTTCTAATTTCATTTTCTAGGTATATATCAGGCCCATTTTCATGATCATAGGCCAATCATTTCTCACTTGAGCCACATAAATAAACTGCAGTGGGTCCAAATTTTATGGAGTCATATGGGATAAGGAATACTCTAACATGGAAAGACCTCTGACAGTAGGAGGATGTTTAGAGTAAAGGGATTGCTCTTATCTTCCAAGCAATTCTGAAGAACCAAATTACTGTTCATTGACTCTGGTCAAAATAAAGCAAAGGGAATAAACAGTGAACAAGATTTAACTTGTGATCTATCTAAAAGCCAATAATGATATTTAAAAAATATTTAAAACTTGAAAACAAGAAAAAAAGACAGGTGACATTTTCCGTGATGATTTAATAGTCTTAAATAAGGATTATTTTATTATCTAGGGAATGTGCTTTATTAAACACATTGTTTAATACTGATTAAAGAAGCCTAGCTTAGTGAAGTTATAGGTTAATTTGTAGATTTCCTGTCCAGTATAAATGCAAATAATTTCTGTCCAGCAGGGAATAAAATACCTGTTTATAGTTTATTACCCCAATGGACACTAACCAATTTCATAACTATCATAGTGATTTTATTCTAACATCCTTTTATTAAAGTGCCCATAAATACTGGCCTTGCCATCTTCCTAACTCTGTCATTAATTAATGAGATGGATAAAATGTTTGATATGTTCATTTTATATTTATATGGGAGTCATATTTTTAATTTTTTGAAAGTTAGGCTTTACCAATGGCTTAAAAGTAATTTTTTTTTGAGAGAGAGAGAGAGAGGGAGGGAGAGGGAGAGAGAGGGAGAGAGAAAAAACAAGTGTGGGAGAGGGGCAGAAGGATAGGGAGAGAGAGAGAATCCTAAGCAGGCTCTACGCTCAGCATGGAGCCCAACCTGGGGCTTGATCCTATGACTCTGGGATCACTACCTGAGCCAAAAGCAAGAGTCAGATGCTCAACTGACTGAGCCACCCAGGTGCCCCCAAAGTAACTGATTCTTAAGAAAACTTGCTTTATCTCATAAAGACTGTTTTGTTTGCATTGCTGATATGATATAAAGGGAGAAAAGCTATTATCAAAACTTGATTTAAAAAACTTAAAGTCGAGTTATAGGGGATTCTGGGAAGATGGCGGCGTAGGAGGACGCTGGGCTCACCACGCGTCCTGCTGATCACTTAGATTCCACCTACACCTGCCTAAATAACCCAGAAAACCGCCAGAGGATTAGCAGAACGGAGTCACCGGACCCAAGTGCAGACGAGAGGCCCACGGAAGAGGGTAGGAAGGGCGGCGAGGCGGTGCGCGCTCCACGGACTGGCGGGAGGGAGCCGGGGCGGAGGGGCGGCTCGCCGGCCAAGCAGAGCCCCCGAGTCCGGCTTGCAAAAGCGGAGGGGCCTGACGGACTGTGTTCCGACAGCAAGCGCGACTTAGCGTCTGGGAGGTCATAAGTTAACAGCTCTGCTCGGAAAGCGGGAAGGCTGGAGGACAAAGGGAGGGTGAGCTGCGGAGCCCCCGGACGACAGAGCTCAGTTTGGCGGGGAACAAAGGCGCTCTCCAGCGCCATCCCCCCCGCCCATCCCCCAGCCAAAATCCCAAAGGGAACCGGCTCCGGCCAGGGAAATTGCTCGTTCCGCGCGAACACCCAACTCTGTGCTTCTGCGGAGCCAAACCTCCGGCAGCGATCTGACTCCCTCCGGCTGCCACAGGGCCCCTCCTGAAGTGGATCACCTAAGGAGAAGCGAGCTAAGCCTGCCCCCCCTGCCGCCGTGCACCTTGCCTTCCCACCCCAGCTAATACGCCAGATCCCCAGCATCACAAGCCTGGCAGTGTGCAAGTAGCCCAGACGGGCCACGCCACCCCACAGTGAATCCCGCCCCTAGGAGAGGGGAAGAGAAGGCACACACCAGTCTGACTGTGGCCCCAGCGGTGGGCTGGGGGCAGACATCAGGTCGGACTGCGGCCCCGCCCACCAACTCCAGTTATACACCACAGCACAGGGGAAGTGCCCTGCAGGCCCTCACCACACCAGGGACTATCCAAAATGACCAAGCGGAAGAATTCCCCTCAGAAGAATCTCCAGGAAATAACAACAGCTAATGAGCTGATCAAAAAGGATTTAAATAATATAACAGAAAGTGAATTTAGAATAATAGTCATAAAATTAATCGCTGGGCTGGAAAACAGCATACAGGACAGCAGAGAATCTCTTGCTACAGACATCAGGGGACTAAGGAACAGTCACGAGGAGCTGAAAAACGCTTTAAAGGAAATGGAAAACAAAATGCAAACCACCACGGCTCGGATGGAAGAGGCAGAGGAGAGAATAGGTGAACTAGAAGATAAAGTTATGGAAAAAGAGGAAGCTGAGAAAAAGAGAGATAAAAAAATCCAGGAGTATGAGGGGAAAATTAGAGAACTAAGTGATACACTAAAAAGAAATAATATACGCATAATTGGTATCCCAGAGGAGGAAGAGAGAGGGAAAGGTGCTGAAGGGGTACTTGAAGAAATAATAGCTGAGAACTTCCCTGAACTGGGGAAGGAAAAAGGCATTGAAATCCAAGAGGCACAGAGAACTCCCTTCAGACGTAACTTGAATCGATCTTCTGCACGACATATCATAGTGAAACTGGCAAAATACAAGGATAAAGAGAAAATTCTGAAAGCAGCAAGGGGTAAACGTGCCCTCACATATAAAGGGAGACCTATAAGACTCGTGACTGATCTCTCTTTTGAAACTTGGCAGGCCAGAAAGAATTGGCACGAGATTTTCAGGGTGCTAGACAGCAAAAATATGCAGCCAAGAATCCTTTATCCAGCAAGTCTGTCATTTAGAATAGAAGGAGAGATAAAGGTCTTCCCAAACAAACAAAAACTGAAGGAATTTGTCACCACTAAACCAGCCCTACAAGAGATCCTAAGGGGGACCCTGTGAGACAAAGTACCAGAGACATCACTACAAGCATAAAACATACAGACATCACAATGACTCTAAACCCGTATCTTTGTATAATAACACTGAATGTAAATGGATTAAATGCGCCAACCAAAAGACATAGGGTATCAGAATGGATAAAAAAACAAGACCCATCTATTTGCTGTCTACAAGAGACTCATTTTAGACCTGAGGACACCTTTAGATTCAGAGTGAGGGGATGGAGAACTATTTATCATGCTACTGGAAGCCAGAAGAAAGCTGGAGTAGCCATACTTATATCAGACAAACTAGACTTTAAATTAAAGGCTGTAACAAGAGATGAAGAAGGACATTATATAATAGTTACAGGGTCTATCCATCAGGAAGAGCTAACAATTATAAATGTCTATGCGCCGAATACCGGAGCCCCCAAATATATAAAACAATTACTCATAAACAGAAGCAACCTTATTGATAAGAATGTGGTAATTGCTGGGGACTTTAACACCCCACTTACAGAAATGGATAGATCATCTAGACACACGGTCAATAAAGAAACAAGGGCCCTGAATGAGACACTGGATCAGATGGACTTGACAGATATATTTAGAACTCTGCATCCCAAAGCAACAGAATATACTTTCTTCTCGAGTGCACATGGAACATTCTCCAAGATAGATCACATACTGGGTCACAAAACAGCCCTTCATAAGTTTACAAGAATTGAAATTATACCATGCATACTTTCAGACCACAACGCTATGAAGCTTGAAATCAACCACAGGAAAAAGTCTGGAAAACCTCCAAAAGCATGGAGGTTAAAGAACACCCTACTAACGAATGAGTGGGTCAACCAGGCAATTAGAGAAGAAATCAAAAAATATATGGAAACAAACGAAAATGAAAATACAACAATCCAAATGCTTTGGGACGCAGCGAAGGCAGTCCTGAGAGGAAAATACATTGCAATCCAGGCCTATCTCAAGAAACAAGAAAAATCCCAAATACAAAATCTAACAGCACACCTAAAGGAAATAGAAGCAGAACAGCAAAGGCAGCCTAAACCCAGCAGAAGAAGAGAAATAATAAAGATCAGAGCAGAAATAAACAATATAGAATCTAAAAAAACTGTAGAGCAGATCAATGAAACCAAGAGTTGGTTTTTTGAAAAAATAAACAAAATTGACAAACCGCTAGCCAGGCTTCTCAAAAAGAAAAGGGAGATGACCCAAATAGATAAAATCATGAATGAAAATGGAATGATTACAACCAATCCCTCAGAGATACAAACAATTATCAGGGAATACTATGAAAAATTATATGCCAACAAATTGGACAACCTGGAAGAAATGGACAAATTCCTGAACACCCACACTCTTCCAAAACTCAATCAGGAGGAAAGAGAAAGCTTGAACAGACCCATAACCAGCGAAGAAATTGAATCGGTTATCAAAAATCTCCCAACAAATAAGAGTCCAGGACCAGATGGCTTCCCAGGGGAGTTCTACCAGACGTTTAAAGCAGAGATAATACCTATCCTTCTCAAGCTATTCCAAGAAATAGAAAGGGAAGGAAAACTTCCAGACTCATTCTATGAAGCCAGTATTACTTTGATTCCTAAACCAGACAGAGACCCAGTAAAAAAAGAGAACTACAGGCCAATATCCCTGATGAATATGGATGCCAAAATTCTCAATAAGATACTAGCAAATCGAATTCAACAGCATATAAAAAGAATTATTCACCATGATCAAGTGGGATTCATTCCTGGGATGCAGGGCTGGTTCAACATTCGCAAATCAATCAACGTGATACATCACATTAACAAAAAAAAAGAGAAGAACCATATGATCCTGTCAATCGATGCAGAAAAGGCCTTTGACAAAATCCAGCACCCTTTCTTAATAAAAACCCTTGAGAAAGTCGGGATAGAAGGAACATACTTAAAGATCATAAAAGCCATTTATGAAAAGCCCACAGCTAACATCATCCTCAACGGGGAAAAACTGAGAGCTTTTTCCCTGAGATCAGGAACACGACAGGGATGCCCACTCTCACCGTTGCTGTTTAACATAGTGCTGGAAGTTCTAGCATCAGCAATCAGGCAACAAAAGGAAATCAAAGGCATCAAAATTGGCAAAGATGAAGTCAAGCTTTCGCTTTTTGCAGATGACATGATATTGTACATGGAAAATCCGATAGACTCCACCAAAAGTCTGCTAGAACTGATACATGAATTCAGCAAAGTTGCAGGATACAAAATCAATGTACAGAAATCAGTTGCATTCTTATACACTAACAATGAAGCCACAGAAAGACAAATAAAGAAACTGATCCCATTCACAATTGCACCAAGAAGCATAAAATACCTAGGAATAAATCTAACCAAAGATGTAAAGGATCTGTATGCTGAAAACTATAGAAAGCTTATGAAGGTAATTGAAGAAGATTTAAAGAAATGGAAAGACATTCCCTGCTCATGGATTGGAAAAATAAATATTGTCAAAATGTCAATACTACCCAAAGCTATCTACACATTCAATGCAATCCCAATCAAAATTGCACCAGCATTCTTCTCGAAACTAGAACAAGCAATCCTAAAATTCATATGGAACCACAAAAGGCCCCGAATAGCCAAAGGAATTTTGAAGAAGAAGACCAAAGCAGGAGGCATCACAATCCCAGACTTCAGCCTCTACTACAAAGCTGTCATCATCAAGACAGCATGGTATTGGCACAAAAACAGACACACAGACCAATGGAATAGAATAGAAACCCCAGAACTAGACCCACAAACATATGGCCAACTCATCTTTGACAAAGCAGGAAAGAACATCCAATGGAAAAAAGACAGCCTCTTTAACAAATGGTGCTGGGAGAACTGGACAGCAACATGCAGAAGGTTGAAACTAGACCACTTTCTCACACCATTTACAAAAATAAACTCAAAATGGATAAAGGACCTAAATGTGAGACAGGAAACCATCAGAACCTTAGAGGAGAAAGCAGGAAAAGACCTCTCTGACCTCAGCCGTAGCAATCTCTTACTCGACACATCCCCAAAGGCAAGGGAATTAAAAGCAAAAGTGAATTACTGGGACCTTATGAAGATAAAAAGCTTCTGCACAGCAAAGGAAACAACCAACAAAACTAAAAGGCAACCAACGGAATGGGAAAAGATATTTGCAAATGACATATCGGACAAAGGGCTAGTATCTAAAATCTATAAAGAGCTCACCAAACTCCACACCCGAAAAACAAATAACCCAGTGAAGAAATGGGCAGAAAACATGAATAGACACTTCTCTAAAGAAGACATCCAGATGGCCAACAGGCACATGAAAAGATGTTCAGCGTCGCTCCTTATCAGGGAAATACAAATCAAAACCACACTCAGGTATCACCTCACGCCAGTCAGTGTGGCCAAAATGAACAAATCAGGAGACTATAGATGCTGGAGAGGATGTGGAGAAACGGGAACCCTCTTGCACTGTTGGTGGGAATGCAAATTGGTGCAGCCGCTCTGGAAAGCAGTGTGGAGGTTCCTCAGAAAATTAAAAATAGACCTACCCTATGACCCAGCAATAGCACTGCTAGGAATCTACCCAAGGGATACAGGAGTACTGATGCATAGGGGCACTTGTACCCCAATGTTCATAGCAGCACTCTCAACAATAGCCAAATTGTGGAAAGAGCCTAAATGTCCATCAACTGATGAATGGATAAAGAAATTGTGGTTTATATACACAATGGAATACTACGTGGCAATGAGAAAAAATGAAATATGGCCTTTTGTAGCAACGTGGATGGAACTGGAGAGTGTGATGCTAAGTGAAATAAGCCATACAGAGAAAGACAGATACCATATGGTTTCACTCTTATGTGGATCCTGAGAAACTTAACAGGAACCCATGGGGGAGGGGAAGGAAAAAAAAAAAAAAAAAAAAAAAAAGGACGTTAGAGTGGGAGAGAGCCAAAGCATAAGAGACTGTTAAAATCTGAGAACAAACTGAGGGTTGATGGGGGGTGGGAGGGAGGGGCGGGTGGGTGATGGGTATTGAGGAGGGCACCTTTTGGGATGAGCACTGGGTGTTGTATGGAAACCAATTTGTCAATAAACTTCATATAAAAAAAAAAAACTTAAAGTCAATAAAATTTGGTCATTCACATTGCCAGTGATAACCCTGTTGAATCTACTATCACATTAGGTGTGGAAACAGAAGAACTACCAGAAAAGCAAAACAGACAGGAAATTAAACAGAAGAGAACTTTACTACTGCTGGTTCATTTTTTGGTGATTTTTGCTCATGGTAGTATCATGATCAATTTCTCAAAATAGCAATGTCTTTTTCTTTTCTTTTCTTTTCTTTTTTTACTTGACTCCAATGACAGTCTTTGGCAAAACCTTTTTGCTCCTCTATGTAATACAATGAAATAAAGGAAGCCAGTAAAAGAGCTGAATGAAAGGACTATCAATTTAAAAACAATTAAAGAGAATTCTTTCTCTGTGACATATTTAGTCAGAGTATAAAATTTAGGGCCAAGGGAGATCAAATAGTTCACTGCCTTTTCCAAAGGTCAGTATAATTTTGTAGCAATTGCAGTGGTGACAGAGAGAAAAAAACAAAAAAACAACAAAAAAAGTCAAGCTCTCTCCAGCTCCACTGCACAATAATCTGTACCTTCTCAAGACTTGTATAACAGTGATAGCCTAAAGCTCAAAATCTAGCACTGGACTACATATGGGCTTATCTTGTTCTCTAATTGTTTGTAGAATGCATCTTCTGTAATGGGAAGGCAATCACAGTCAACTAACTCCACTGTTCTGCAAAGCTGAGATCTTTCCTCCCTATCCTGATCATGCACTAGAGGCATCAAAATACTAATTATCTTCATTTGAGTTGATTGGCAATTCGACATTTTCACTGAAGTTAGATTTTACAACCAGAGGACAAGATTTCAGAGTTGCAGCCTTGAAGCAGAAACAGTTCTCTTCTGCCCTTTAGAATGCACCCTAACCAAGATGTAATTTTCTAGGGCTCAATGCTTTGTGCACTGCAATGAAAGCACAAGAATCATCTGGAGAATCTTGTTAAACGCAGATTTGGATTCAGTTGGATGAATCTGAAACCTGAGACTGCATTTCTAACAAGATCCTAGGTCATGCTGGGGCTGATGCTGTTGGCCAAGAGACAATGCTTTGACCAAAGACACTTAGGTACTTTGTCTTAAAAGCAAATGTCAGTCCATTTTAGGCCTCTAGTTTCTGAATAAAATCAGGAAGCATAGCCATCTAAAATATGGATAGGAGTCCAGTTGGGCTTTTCAAACTGATCTCTCCTTATTTCAGTAAGAATAATATGCTTCTAAAAATCCAAATTAATTCTAGGAGTTGATCTATTTAGTCTTCTATACAACTTGCAGTGATATCTTTGCCCACAGAAAACCATTTCATCTTAGCTTGGCATCTAAGGTTCTTTGTAAACGGTACCTAAACTACTGTTAAATTATATTTCTTCCTTTGTACAAGATGCCCTTACTCACCTGCCACACATATTTACTTGGTTTAAGTTAATAATTTCCCCATACCTGGAAAACATTTCTTCGACTTCTCCACTGTTCCTTTTCCTTCTTTAATATCAGTTCAAATGTTACATTCTCCTTGAAGTTTCCCTTAATCTTCCTCTTCCTCCAAATTCTTACTTAGAGGTAACTGTTCCTTCTCTTGTATTCCTACATAAATTTGGGCTATGCACCCAATTATACTGAAGCAAATAGTATTGAGACAGGGAAACCAAAGGGACCCCATGAGAGAAAGAGATTGTTTTGTTTTTTTTAATTCCTTTGCTTCTTATACAGCTTCTATTCTTGCTAGGGCCAGCATCCCTATCCCATTGTACACATGCCTCAGAATGCAAATAAAGTATGTCCTCTTGTAAGCAACATGGAGTTAATGATTTCTCTAGAACACAGAACACTTCAGGAAGGACTAAGTGAGAATGATCGGATGAAGATATCATAAGTGTATTCCAGAATACTGGCTCTTGCCGTCTCAATGCAATGACCCTTGGCTTCAGGGAATAAGTTATTTATGATGGACACCTGGACCTTTTCCTCATTATGACCAGTTCCTGGATGCCTGAGAGGACATATGCACTAGGCCAGTTCGTCAATAAAACCCCCGGATCCTGAACAAAGACAAGACTCCCTCTTTTCCTGTCTGTATCTCTCTCTACATCCTCAGTAAACTTCGCTTTCACCTCCTGTTGGCTCATGTTTGATTTCTATTCTGTGTGAAGCCAAGGACCCTCTTGGGCTGGTCCTATGGGGACCACCCCACACACAAACTGTATACTTGGACCCAGACTGCTTGCATCAGTATTGTAATTAAAACTACAGTCTCTGGAGACAGCTGTGCATTAATTCATTCAACTGGTCCTATTGTGACTTCTGTGGCTTATAAAGGTTACCAATACAAAGTCCGTGCTTTAAGGAACCTACAGGCTGGTATGGAGAAACAAACACATAGATACAAAAGACGATTTCAACTACTGATATATTCTGTGAAGATAATAGATCAAGGGAATGTGGTTGAGAGTAATGGTTGGGAGACAGATGCTGTTAGCTAGGAGGTTTGGCAAGATATTTCTGAGAAAGTGATATTCGTGTTATCTGAAACCTGGATGATAAGATGGAGGTACACATCTAAAGATCTGGAGGAAGGTTTTCAAAACTGAAGGAACACCAAGGGCAAATATCCTTAGTACTAAAAAAGGCATTTTTGGTTTATGACATGTCAGATGCTGAAGACAATGCATGAGGCAGATGAGGAACAAAGAGAGGAGAAATTGAGTAAAAAGAAAACAAAACACCAAAAAGATGTGATTCTATCAGTGCCAGCAACATGACTCAAGATCATCAGAAAGTATTAAAAAAGAGAAAAAGATCCATAACCGCTCCACAAAAAAGCTTTGAGATTCTTCCCACCTGCCTGTCTCTACCACAGAAGAGAATGTGTTACCAAGAACAGCAAATACTCAAGTACACTTTGGGTTTCCCCCATAAGTTGTGTAATGGGTCTGGTCTAGAAGGCCAAAAGAAAATCTAGTCTACACTGACAAGTAACTGATATGCTGAATTTTCTCCACCAATTCAGCACTCAGTGTCAGCTGGTGTCACATATAATCTCCAGTCCCATTAGAATCGCAGGCACATGGTAAAGAACAGAGATGCAGATTGTATGGTATCCTCCCACACACTTACTTCATACCTAGAAATCATATGTAATGAAAGCATATTGAAATCTACGCCACCGAAAATCTTTACAAACATAACACTGCCCACCATAGCAAGTTTGTTCCAAATAACGTGAAAAAGAAACTTTGAGAGGTAGAACTGTCACCTGATTATGAGATGCTGGATAACGTAGAAACAATCATGACTCCTTCAATTTAGCCTCTACACACAATCCATGATGGATATCACATGCTATGCTTCTTCTGTAAAATCAATAATGTCCCTCACACACATTGTCCTCACAGAATCATCAGGGGACTTTAAATTCATTAATATCAGTTTACATACCTATAATTTATTTAAAAATTAAATATATGACAGTGTCTTTGAAAAGTTAGAGCATGGTTTCCTCCCACTGTGCCTCATCCTCCCTCCATCCCCTAACTCATTTTAAAAACATTTGGAAACATTCCTTTTAAACTTATCTTGCAGCTTGTCAATGATGCTTCTCTTTTCCACATCCCTTAATTAACTCTTTTCCTCAGGCTTGCCTGGGGCCCTATTGATTTCTTTTGCCTGCACAATGTTACCAGTGGAAAGGAGCTGCTTTGTTACGACTGTAGAGCACATGTGCTGGCATCTCACAGATGTGCCAGGGCCACATGTGTGATATGTGGGCTCACTTGAAATAACTCACTTGGACAAGAGAAGTGAGCCCCTAAATTGCTGCTGAGTTGAAAGGAAGATTCGTATTGAAGTGAGTAGGGTGAAAAAAGAAACAAACCAGAGTAACAGAAATAGATGCAACCCAAGGAGATGAATTATGGGGGGAACAGGATGCAATGTGTAGAAGAACAATCATTTCGATGGCACAGGAGCCCAGTGAAACAAATCCAGAATTTATTTGCAAATAGTCAGCTCTCAGGCAACACTTGTAGAATTTAACATTTAATTTTTAAAGTGGAATGCAGCACCAAATGATGTTCTTGACAGAAAGGACTTTCAATTGAATGATTTGAGGGTTTTTAGAAATATATATATTTTAATGACATTTGCTCTTAAAATTCTAACAAGTGCACAATTTGCTAATTCTACCCATCAGGCTTCATTTGACTACCACACACTATAGCCATTTAGCCATCTCTCTCTCTCTCTCTCTCTCTCTCTCTCTCTCTCTCTCTCTCTCAATCTCTATCTCTCTATCTATCATCTGTAAAAGTGAATCAGGTCAGATGTTGCGGTTCATGTACAGGCAACTATATCAACTACAAATAGTAAGAGCACAAAAGGGACAATTCTTACCCACCTTAAGAGATTCAGAGGCTCATGTATAATTTCTTATTAGGAAAAAAAACCATCATAAGGTGATTATTATTCACAAGAGCTCATACTTTCGGCTCTGTGTGACTAAATGAGATTATGATATCTTAAATATAATCGCAACATCACTACATTTAATTTACAACTCTGTACCACTTGTCTGCATGTGGCTGATCTTGCTGCACTTGAAAATGCAGAAATAATCAAGCTAAATTATTTCCATTTAGTAATGGATCATTATCCCTCTTTTACTATTTGCTACTGACTCATAATCAAGATTCGGATCCAATCAATAATTGTGTTCTTTTCTCACTAGAGTAATTTGTATTTCTAGATCTGTGTTGAGCTTTTTATTTATCGCCATGTGAAGCATCATTCTTAGAGAATCATATAGTAATTTTTGATGACATTTAAAATACTCTTTAAGAGAACTGCTTTTCTGAAACAATAGAAAAGATCACATAATTATTTGAAATTCATTTGCTAATGAAAATATTAAGAAGTGAGTATCGCTACCTCAATCCAGTGCAAGGCACTAAGTACTCTCACACTTGAAAAGGTTTCTTAAAAAAGACGCAAAAGCTGGAGTTGAACCAAAGTGTTTAGAATTGTGTTTGGCCCCAAGTAGGCATCCAATAAACAAGTGCTGAATCAATAAATGGGCAAATTAATGAATCCGTGAATTCCACAAAGAAATAAAAATTATCTGAGATATGAAGAAATGTGACATCAGCAGATCCATACCAATTCATCATTCGAATCAGGACCATTGTGTAATGATAACTAGAAAAAAATTGTGTGTATCATTGAAAGAACATTTTGGAAAAGAATACCAATTGACAATTCCTTGAGAAAGGATGCATTTCAAAACTCAAATCTGATATCATTCTATGATGGGAATAATCATTCATCAAAAATAATCTTACATAGAAATATGTAATTTATAATATAGTATATTCCTGGAATTTTTATTAGTTAATCCTATATTTCCTCTTATTTTGGATCTGAAAAATAGGTTAAGGAAAACCCACTCTACTTCTCAGGCCTTTTCGACCTAAAGCTAAATGAGCATGCCATCTGATTAACTCAGGCAAATAGGCATTACTAAATGGATTCAGATCAGTCAAGTCAGTTGCTTGCCTGAATCAACTACTTGTATAAACAAATTAACCAGTCAATTCTGCCAACAGACTAAGTTCTCCTATCTCTGCAAAGAAGACCAGCCACTCTGAAGCAGAAAAGATACAATTAAAACATCTTACCATAGCACAGCCAACTGAGCAAAATTGGTGTGAAGTTAATGGAGGGTACACAATAGCCTTTTCCTTAAAAAAGAAGCTTTAAATAGAAAATTGCTGTGTCTATTAACTATATCAACAGGCAAGGAGACAATAGATTCGCTGGTCTTTCATTACCCCATAGCAATTCTAAATTAACTTAAGCTGACAAGAGGAGGCACATTGTCAGGCAGCCTCAAAAATAGAGCCAGTGACTCTCAACTCTTGATACTTATGCCCTATGTAACCCTCTCCTCTAGACTCTCGATGAGATTTACTGACTTGCTTCCAATAAGTGAAATACAGCAAGACTGATGGTCACAGGAAAACTATGTCTTCTGTCTTGAGTTGCCATTTCTCGCTGGCTTGCTCTGAGGGAAGGAAGCTGCCATGCTGTAAACTACCTATGGAGAAGTCCATGTGAAAAAGAATTGGTGTGCCTGGCCAGTGGCCAGCAGTGCCTGGGCACTGCCGACTGTGACATATGTGAGCTTTGAAGCAGATCCTCCCCAGTCAAGCTTGGAGGTGAGACCACAGCTCCAGTCCACACCTTGATGACAAATCCTAGTTAGAGACCTTGAGCTAGAGACACTGAGCTAAACTGTGCCTGGATTCCTGACTCACAGAAACTGGGAGATAACATATGTTTGTTGCTTTAAGTCACAAAGTTTAGGGATAATTTGCTATGCAGCAATAGATAACTCTCTCACATTGCTTCCTTCACTTCACAGGTAGTGATACAGTTAAAAACCACCTTCAGATATCTCATCTGTATCGATGATGGTGGCCTGTTTAGAAAAATTGCATTCAGTGGTGCTTATCTAGATTGTAGACAAACAAGTACTCATAAATACCGAGTAAAATACTCCAGCATCATATACGCTTGGCATACAGATGGAAACTTAGCCTTGGAGGATAATAGATAGAGTGGTGAGCGGCAAAGTCTTGAGGCCAAATTGCCTGGATTCAACACTCGTCTCTAATAGGTAATAGCTGTGCTCCACTGCGCTAGTTATCAAAGCTTTTGTGTTTCATCTCTCTCTCAGTAAAATGGGAAACAGTACTTACCTCAGAGGGTACTGTGAGAATGAAATAATTAAACAAATTTAGTGTACTTAGAATAGTACCTGAGATACAGTAGGCATAATGTAGGTTTTACTTGCTTATGTTGGAAAAGAAATCCTGAAATTATTACATCAAAACTCTAGAAGCATGCTCATAACAGGAGGAAGAACTTTGGGTAAATCTGAAAAGTTCAAATCTGTAGAAATTAGAGTGATTAAACACAATTCTCAAAGGCTAACAATTGGTACCAATGTGCCATATGGTATTTTGGAGGTAATTACATTTTCTGCATCATGAGGCATACAGTGAAATTGTAAGAAGTTGTGAATCTTTTATTTCAAAGTTTATTCTAATCATTTTAGGGTAAAGCCTCCCAGTATATGAATCCCAGGAAACAGGTTGACATTCATACCTTTAAACAAGCCTTCAAATCAGCCATTTCAATGATAAGGTCTGCCTAATTTCTGGGATTGACACCATTTAACTGATCACATATAATTAAGTTTTTAAGGTGATTTTGAATATCTTGCTCTTTCTATAGAATAATCTTCAGCACTTTGCCCCCTCTACAAATAAAAAAAAAGGCAAAGTATCACGAAAACTTCTAACTGGGTAGCCTTTATTATAGTTAAAGTATTTGAACCAACATTTTCAAAGCAACTTGCATTAGCTTAAAAAGATTTCTCAAATCCTCACTATGTTTGAACCAAAGTACCTTGGAGCCAAGAACTTATGGATAGTACTCTGAGGCAAGTGGGTGAACTATTGATATTTTGTGTCTGTGTTAAAAAATGAAAAGGCAAAACTCTCAGGGATCATCTCTTTTGCTCTCCTCCCTGGCTAGAACAAGGTTGTCTGTTACATGCTTCACTACTACTGGTTCCTGCCCAGCGTGAACAGTGGGCTTGATCAGCCTGGATTCTCCATTATCTCATGAATGTTCCGCACTCCTTCCCTAACCACTGCTTCAAACGTTATTCCTGTTATATGTCAATTACACCTCAATAAAGCTGAGGGAGAAAAGAATGCTATACTCTCCTAGAAGTCTCATTCTCTCCTTCAACATCCCAAGCCTTAATCTACTCGAATGCCATCCATTCTCCAGGCCAAATTCAAGGAGGTCCATCTGTAGAAAGCACTCAGCTTACATGAGATATGGACACTAAACTCAAGTTATACATGTATGACTTCTGGGTTTGCAGCCAGCTGTGCAGTTGAAGACTGTTTCTAAAAATGTTTTTGCCTAAGCTTCCTCAACTATAAAATGAGGTTAATAACAGAACTGGCCATGTGGAGCTCTTAAATGAACCAATAATATAATATGCATCGACCACTTAGCATTGTGCCTAGCAAGAAACAGGTTCTCGGAAGACATTAATAGTTAAAGTTATTGTCATTAGTATTATCACTGCTGCTATTGTTAATGTTCTACAGCTTTCTCTTCTCCTATTTCTTGTATACGAGAGAAAATTTTTCTCTTCTTTTTTTTTTTTCTCCTAGGACCTGAGTTGACATGCTGAGGAGAGGAAAGTATAGTTGAAAAAATCACCTGCGGCGGAACTTTGTGCCCAAGGATAAGGATTAGGTTTTGGTGTAAAATAGAACATTGCTACTAAATTTAGGACATCAGAATTAAACCTCTTTCAATTTGGCAAATGCAAGAATAATTAATATATGTGTGTTGTTAAAGTGCAATAGAGAAAACAAAAACTTACATTTTTGTTAAAATTACATTTTTTTTCATTTTGTAACAAATAAATGGAGACACGCTAATTATTTCATCAAACTGATCGAGCAAAATAAAACGTTAACCCCATGTGCACATTCACAAGCATGCATATATACACACAGCATGCACACCTCTATCAGAATAATGAATTAGGTATTTTTGTTCTGAACTCTAAACTTGAGCAAAACTTGTCCCTGAGATGCTTTTCCTACTGAAGCCATCAGCTCACTAATGAACAATATTCTCTCCTCTGAAAACACATTTCTAGTGTAAATGACCTGGAGACTACGGTCTATAAAGAGCAATTGCCCTCTATCCCAAAGGTACTTTTTGTAATCCTACTCCCCCCTCTGCTCAGCCATCCTCATTCTGTACAACTCCTCTCCACAGGCCAAGTCCGGTCCTCTGCTCTTTGGCTGACACAGAGTAACAGCATCTGTGGCCGCTCATCCTGTTCAAGTTGTCATCTTAAAGACAGGGAAAACAGAATGGAATGAGGCCTCCTGAAATCAATGTGACAGCACCACGATTCCCCTATAAGAACATTGCTGTCTTAAACTTATGAGAGTTCGGCAGCTGGACAGAGATATGAATCCTGTCATTTTTTTAAGGCCAAATAACAAAGGGAAGGAAGAAAGGAAGATGAGAATGACATTGCAAATGAGAAAATTGAAGGCTGAGAAATCCTGATTAGACACATTCTTGAGAAGAGCTTATTGAATATGTAAGAAGGCATTTTATATCTTAACATTTTCCTGGGTAAAAGAAAAAAAAAGACATTTCTTAATTTTAATCCAATATGCCTAATAAAGTGATAATGCTTTTGATTTTAAATTGTAGTAAGTTGGAAGCACATGTTTTTCTGCCTCATATAATCTATGTGAGTCTACCTAATAAATTCAACCTATTTACCACATGTTCTATTTACACTGGTATGTGTAAATCATATTATTCTCACTTGAATTGTTAAAATCTTTTTTTTTTGACAAATCTAAAAAAAAATCATGATGCTTCAGGGCACAGAAGAAATGACCCCCTAGTGGAAAAAATATCCTTTGAAAGAAAGCCAGCAACAACACTTAATATTAATCTTGTTTCAGACTAAATTTACTTCAGAGGCCTTCTACAAACTCATTTTTGCTGTCTGTGTTCAAGTGGAAATCAAATATTACAGATACAATGGAAGCTCTCAGCTACCCCAAAAGTAATAAGTTTGCAATACAGTTTTCTCACAGGGGAATCTCAGAATGCTTTGAAGTTCTTACCTTTTTATGCCTACAAAATAATTTTATCTGTGGTTATAATATAAATGAATCTTCTTCAGATGTGGCGAATCTGTGCCAGGTTTGGATTTTATTTAGTATTATACTTTGGAAATCTTGCTATTCACAGAGCTCAATGTGTTTGAATTATGTCCCCTCAATCTGAAACATAGAGTATTGCCCATTCCTCATTAACAATATTGCAGATATGCTTGGAAGTAAGCATTTAAAAATACAAGATCCCAACTCTCACAGCTCTGAAAGTAAGGGACAAATTTCAGGCAAGTATCAAGATATAGAGTGAGAAAAAGTGACCAGGAATCTTATCCAGCCGAAACCAACATATGAGGAAACTATGTAGTTATGTTTAGCAATGACATAGCTGCTTTGTAGTTTAAGTGGTACTTAACAGTTTGAACATGACCGTTTAAAATTTTTGGTCAAGGGTTTTTACTCTAGCCAATGTTCTCTAATTGAGGAATAGAAGCAAAAATGGTAAATAAAGGAAACTATTTCATTATTCCTTTCCAAAGGGGCCCAAGATAGACATTTGGCTCTCCTGGGGGATACACTCACTTTAGAGTATTAAAATAAAAAATACACAGTCAGGAAAGAGAAAAGTTAGTCTCAAGAAAAAGAGTACAGATATTACCTCACACCTGTCAGCATGGCTAGAATAAAAAACTCAAGAAACAACAATGTTGGCAAAGATGAGAAAAAGGAACCCTCCTGCACCATTAGTGGGAATACAAACTGATTCAGTCACTGTGGAAGACAGTATGGAGGTTCCTCAAAAAATTAAACATGGAACTAACCTATCATCTAGTAATCACACTATTGGGTATTTATCCAAAGAATATGAAAACCTGATTCAAAAGGATGTCTGCACCTCTATGTTTATGGCAGCATTATTTATAATAGCCCAATTATGGAAGCCTCCCTATCTATCATCGATAGATAAACGGCTAAATAAGAGGTGATATGTACATACAAGGGAATTGTATTCTTCAGCCATTTGCAATGATATAGATGGAGCTAAGAGAGAGTCTTCTGCTAAGTGAAAGAAGCCAGTCAGAGAAAGACAAATACCACATGATTTCACTCATATGTGGAATTTCAGAAACAAAACAAATGGGCAAGGTGGGAAAAAGACAAGCCACGAAACAGACTCTTAACTACTGAGAGCAAACTAACAGTTACCAGAGGGGAGGTGGGTGGGGGATGGGTGAAATAGATGATAGGGATTAAGGAGTACACTTGTCATGATGAGCACTGGCTGACATATGGAATTGTTGAATTAGTAATATAGCATATGTATGTTAAAAAAAAAAGAAAAAAAAGAAGTAAAACTTCATAGAAATTCTAGACTGGTATGAATTTGAGGTCTCTGATCTGATGGTTGGTTTAGATTTTGATGGGTAGGAAGAAGTAGGGAAAACAAGCCACAGTAGGAAAGAGAGCAAGCAAAGCTCAGAGGTAGAAAATTGCATGGAATGACTATGGAAGGAAGAACACTACAGTAGAGTTCAAGCCAGAGAATGGCAGGAGACTAGTTTTGGAAAGGTGGCATGAACCTCCATCCTGAATGATGAGTCCAATGTATTTAACAGAGGAACCTGTAAGAGCAGAGGTATCGTCATCAGAAAATGGATTCTTGGGAATAGAGTCAAAGGAAGTGGGGAGGGTAATTGCTTCTGGGTCTGAATTTCTGGGTTTGATGTAATGGGGAGGAGCCCTGTAAACCTCTGAAAGGCCCAGGTAAGAGGTCAGAGGTAAGGATTACTATTAAGAGTCATTAGTATGTGTAACTTTGACATTCTTAGTGATTAAATTTACTTCTGGAACTAAGTAGCATGTGAGCAACTTTACTTTCTCATTTCCCATTATTATTGGAAGGTCAAGGAAGTAGAACAATTAAACCTGACTACACTGATTCCGAAAAACAAAAGAGGCTATGGTCAGTTAGGGAGAGAGAAGATTAAAATGGTCTCCAAATTCCTGAAACATTCTCTTTAGCAGAAGAAAACTTCTTCTGCTGTCAATCATCACATCTATTTTGAATCGGATAATGATCAGTCAACCATTTTCTAGGTCCCCTTTATACTAGCATATTTCTTCAAAGCACAGTACACTCTCAGGACTGAAATTCATCACCCAGAAATTATTTATGACATGCAAAAATTCACCTTTCCCCTCTAATTTCTCATAGGCTGTCACTTCTATTAGGAATATTGAGCCAGGTTAAAGCTCAGAAAACTTAGTGCTAATGAGGCCAAGGACCTAGGTTCTCATTAGTTAGCATTAGGGAAGAAAAGAAAAACACATTACTTTCCATAGACTGTATCCCTAATGCCATCCAGTTAGTTCTGCCAAGGAGTGTGCTTAGTTTAGGAAAGATCCACTTCCCTACGAATAAAAGCATAGGCTGGCTTTCACGGTTCGCTTCTGGGCACATACTGGGGATCATGTGAACAGAAAGCCCTTAACAAATATTTGCTGAATGGTGATACAATACTCTTTAAATAAGAAATCCAGAAATAAAAATTATAAGGTTCCCTTTTCCTCAAAATATTACACAATAGTGTTCAAGCATGTTCTCTGAGAGTAGCTACGACTTCTTTTTCAGGATATGAAAGATGTTCCTATCACATTACTTGACTTTATGGCATGTTGCTCTATCTGTGATGATTTTTTCATCCTCATTCTGTTCAACGAAAAATGATGAGAATTATTGAGCTAAAGGGAGAGCCATCTGACAACGACTTTATAATGAGTTAAGTGTTGAACAGCAGGCCTTTCTGCTGCTGAACTTGAAAGACTGATACCAGCTTTTCCAAATTTAGAAGAGAATCAGAGGTGCCACCAACTCCATCTATGAGATGGACCATTCATTATAGCTAAATGCGTTCAGTGGAGATTGCCCACAAGGTACTAAAAAGATGGGGGTTCTTTTTAATACGACTTCCCTATGTTCTGTGTAAAAGAGTTTCATGGTGAAAGGGATTTACAAACTTAGGAAAATTTAAAGAGGGTTTACCACCATAAGACTCTTCAGAATGTTTCCTATGCTCATGGGATTTGTTAATTTTAGGAGCAAAATATAGGAAATAGGACTTGTGAATTTTAAGAACAAAAGAGAGAAAATTTCCCAAATACATTTATCCCTTATTTAATACACTTTGGGGGCACCTGGCTGGCTCAGTCGGTTAAGCGTCCGACTTTGGCTCAGGTCATGATCTTGTGGTTTGTGAGTTCGAGCCCCGCTTCGGGCTCTGTGCTGACAGCTCAGAGCCTGGAGCCTGCTTCGGAGTCTGTGTCTCCCTCTCTCTCTGCCCCTCCTCTGTTCACACTCTGTCTCTTAACAATAAATGTTAAAAACAAATTAAAAGAAACACTTTGTGAATCATCACATTCCACTTAAAATCAGAGAATGAGCCTTGTGGAAAGTTTAAATCATTGACAACTCTGTGTGCCTTCCCCTTAAAAAAGAACAATAATTTAAAAGTTCCTAAAAAGAATAGTTGCACATTGAGGAAAAAAATACCAGTAGAGCCAGAGCTTATTATGAAATTATTAAAACATTAAAGATACCATGTAATTATAAAAAATATAAAAAGTAACATTTAAAGCTACTGATAGGGTGTATAATCCAGTAAATACGTGATTGGCCATATTAAAAAAAAAAAACAAAACATAAGGCCAAATAAAAACTATATGCACATCTAGTACAAAACTTCTTTGTCTTTTATGTTGAAGATGTCTGGAGCATACACTGGATTCTCCATCATTATTATTTCATTTTATTTATTATTTATTTTTCATCATTAATATTTTAAATGCAGTATTAAGAGTGGTCACAATCCTTTCCATCCTAATATACTTCTGTTCCTAAAGCAAACTTAATGAAAACATTTTTTTTAACTTTTTTAATGTTTATTTCAAGAAAGAGAGAGAGAAGGGGGAGGGGGTAAGAAAGAGAGGGAGAGAGTACTACAAGCAAGTTCCACACCCAGTGCAAAGCCTCATGCAGGGATTGATCCCATGGCCATGAGATCATGACCTGAGCTAAAATCAAGAGTCAGACACATAAAACTGACTGAACCACCCAGGCACCCCGAATGAAAACCTTTTTCAATTAAACATGTCTTAAAATTTCAATTATCCAAAAATAAGATATAAAAGTTAAACTATTAAGACATATAAATACATTTGTAAAGTATATAATATCGAACTCATTCAAAGTAACAGAGATTAATTTTATTTAATGTTCAAATATATGTTCACAATCATTTTGTTAGAATGGCCATAAGCTGATTCCTCCACATACCTACCCAGTTCTCAATGGAAGTTTTCATTTTCAATGCTTATCAATGAAAGACCAAGAAATACACAGATATGCATGTCGTATTCCTAAAAACTAAAAAAAAAGGTCACCATCTAATATTTGCAATCTTCTGTTATAAATAAACAAGTCTCCTCATTTTATGGAAATATCATGAAATGTGTTCTAGGCATAAATGGAGTTCTATATTTCAGAGAAATGAATTTATTGACCTCTTAAAGATACTTGGGATTGTTTGCCATTTTTGCACCCTTCTTTAAAGTTCAGAACACCTAGTAAACCTCTGATCAAGGACTAAGGAAGGATGTCTATGCAGCAGAGTGTTTTTATTTATCTTTCAGAATTTATCACTGTTTTTCATTATATAGAAGAGAACGAGACTATTAAATTATGTAACCCTTTGAGTTGCATGCAGTATCTCCCTGGGGAACCATTCTCAGTACACATTTGAATGTATGCATGAAAATTTAGCATGCATCACCTCTTCTGAAAGTACTGTAAGATGTTCAGAATCAGACAGGATGTTAGCTTTAAATGTCTGGCCAGGAAGACCCAGGGACAATGAATTACAAAAAACTCATTGCATCTATACATCATAGTGAAAGACAGAAATTATGCCAGGGTGTTATACACTGCCATGGAATGGATTCTTGAATATCATAGTTTGCAAAAGAGAAGGCTCGTTCTATAGGCCTGTACCTACAGTTGTTTGATTTGATTTTAGGTTCTTACAAAGAAGAAAAACACATGAGTAGGAGATAGGTTCCTGCACTGGACTGGAAGTGGGTATAGTGGCTGGGCATGTGTATTTGAAAAGAGCATTATACCACTGACTTAAAGCCTCTTGGGGACAGGGGAGAAGCAAGGATAGCCAGGAACAGAAATCCCATTTGATTCTGATTCACTTGGACTAGAAGGGGCACTGAATTTACATTTTAATGGTGATGCAGATGCTGGTGGCTCTTGAATCTCTCTTTCGGCGGCGATGATGCTAGCTAAGAAGTGCAGTACAACTGGGGGAGGATGCCATCCCAGAGGTGGACTTTGCTACCTTAGTTGGGGCTGCTATAACAAAAGGTGATAGACTGTGTGGCTTAAACAACTAACATTTATTTCTCATAGTTTTGGAGGCTGGGAGAGTAAGATCAGGGTGCCAGCACGGCTGGGTTCTGGTGAGAGCCCTCCTCTGGGCTGCAGGCTTCCAGCTTCTCATTTTATCCTCACATGGCAGAGAGCAGAGAGGAAGCAAGCTCTCTCATGACTTTTATATAAGGGCACTAATCCCATTTGGGAGGGTTTCACCCTCATCTAATGCTAATTACACCCTTCTCTAATTCTCTACCTTCTAGTACCATCACATCAGAAGCATAATGTTTCAACATATGAATTTTGGGGTGACACGTTCAGTCTGTAACACTTACTCAGGGATTCTTTCGCACTTTAGTAATGGGTAAATCTGAGCCCGTTTTCTTCTCTCATGTTTGCTGACTGGGTTCCCTACTTCTAGAAGGAAGTACTCATTTCAGAACAAAAAGCCACAGCAGCAATGAGTAAATCCTTTTGTGCATCTCAGAGATGAATATTTTTAATGCTCAGGGTGAAGATACTTGCCTGATAAAAGAAATAAATCTGATTGTTCTCCCCACACTAAGTAATCACTCATTTTTATAGTGAGGGAACCCTGGAAATATCCCTTCACTCATTAGCTTTGAAAACTGCCTGAATGTTTTTGACTTCTGAGGCTATTTGACACTTTATGCTAATACATGTTTGAAGGAAAACACATTTCATCTAATCAGGCATTGTTTAGACACCTGCCACCTAACTCTGATTCCTATATATCTTTCATTGCCCTGTCTCAGATGAAGCATCAGTTCTTAAATTAACTCATTAGTCATGTAGAATAGCATTGGGTGGGGGAGGGGGGAGGGATGATTTCTTATACCAAAGTAAATAAAAATGTCATGGATTTATAATTAGCTTCCATCTAACTCCTTAAATCTGTGTGAGATAATTCTTAGTTTGAGAAATTTGTTCCATATTTTCTTTTCGACACTCCCACTAAGCTGGCTTTGAGAAAGCTCATGATCCTTTTTATTAAAAGAACAGTAATACAATATAATTGACATGATGGTTAATTAGCTAATTTCTTCAGAGTACTTGTCAACTCCTCAGAGAGGGTAATATTAATACAGAGAATTGTTATAATGAGACCAAACTGCTCTACACCTCATTTGAAGCAACATGGCACCGGGTCTGGAGTTAGACATTTCCTAACTGACGATGACATTCAAAATCACCTCTAATTTAAACCCAGATTCTGATATCTATTATATGAGTAGCCTTGGACAAGTTCTTCAATCTTGCTCTGTTTCCTCATCTGCAACATAAAGATAGTAAGTGCTACCTCTTAGAGTTTTTGAGATTGAAGTGAAATAATAAAGTGCTTACAATCCTGCTTTAAATAAGATTTCAGTAAATATCGGCCATTCATTTAGGAAGATGGATAAATGGGAACCTTAACAGTAATTCAAAAAATACAGTAATCCCCCTCATCCTGTTTCACTTTCTTGCATTTCCATTACCTGTGGTCAACTGCAGTCTGGACGCAGATGATTCTCCCTCTGATAAACCCAGAAGGTGAAGAGTAGCCTAATGGTATGTCACAATGTCTACATCATTTACCCCACTTCACCTCATCAAGTAAGGATTTCATAATCACAAGAAGAAAAGAGCAGTAAGTATAGTACAATAAAATATTTAGAGAGAGACCGCATTCACATAGCTTATATTATAGTCTATTGTTAGAACTGTTCTATTTTATTATTGTTAATCAGTTACTGTGCCTAATTTACAAGTTAAACCTTATTATAGGTAAGTACGTATGGGTAAAAAGCATACTATACATGCTCTATATAGAGTTCATTACTGTGGGTGGTTTCAAATATGCACTGGGGATCTAGATGTAGCCTCTGTTGAGAAAGGGGGACTACTATATAGGTAAGAGACAGCTATGGTAGATTATCAAAATGTTTCAGACTCACCTGGCTCTCTGAGTTCTGGTCATTTATATCTGTGGTTGAATTAAGCTAATTTTTTTTTCATATCTATTTACTAGCTACATGTTATTTGCTGGTATATGATGGCATTCTAAATCACCTAACAGAGAACAAAATGTGAATGAGTATAAATAAATGAGTGAATGAGACAATTGGTTAGGAATCAGGAAAATTAAGTGCTAATCCCATTATCGTCATTAGCTACATGGCTCAATCCCTTAATTTCCAACACCTCATTTTACAAAAGCAATGTGAGAGGACTGGGTAGAGTAAAAACTACTATACAAATGAAAACTATCATGAAAAAATTGAGGTTTTAAAATATAAGATTTCTTTCCAAACTGTTTATTTAACCCAATTTAATCTGTTCTATTTTGTTCAATAATCAAATCTTCTGTGTGCCTTTCTCCCTAAATGAATGGATAAGTCAATCTCCTGAACTCAGTGATCATGCCTTCCACTTCCTCAATGTTGCACAGCCCTTCTCCTAATTGTGAGCATAGAAAAGGACCTGATTTCTATGATGGATCGTACCTCATGTTACTATTGCTGGGTCTAGCAATAGTTCAATTTTTCTCATAGAATTTTTGAATCCTTTAAGATTATGCTTATTTGTTGACTTAGAGACATTTACTTTGCCTCTTGGGGTCTGCAAAATAGGTGTTATTTTAAAAATAAATTTCACATTTAAGACATTTTTGTGAGACCTGATTTTACAACAATTATTTTTCTTTCTGTGAATATACTAGTACACCATTCACTTGAAACCCTGATAGTGACTAAGTCTCAGTCTTCCCTTGTCATTCTTTCTCTTGTAGTAACTTTTTTATTTTTATCATTCCCTAATACATTTTTATTTTTTTATAAAATAAAATGTAGACCATCTCATCCTATGCAGCATATAAATAAACACCTGCAAATATACATAAATCACAGATGCCATATAGCATCTGAAGAGATTTCTTGCAAAAAGCATAGGTCAAATACAATGAAGAAGGGTCTGAAGCTGCATGTTTGATTTTTATTCTATCTCATCTCATCTCACCTCACCTCATCTCATCTCATCTCATCATCTCATCTCATCTCATCTCATCTCATCTCATCTCATCTCATCTCATCATGAGAGACAGAGCAGAGGAGAGATAGAAAGGGAGAGGGAGAGAGACAGAATCCCAAGCAGGCTCCAAACTGTCAGCACAGAGCCCCACATGGGGCTCAGTCTCACAACTATGAGATCATGACCTGAGCCAAAATCAACAGTCAGAAGCTTAACCAACTAAGCAACCTGGTGCCCCCGTTTGATGTTTTTCTTTTTTTATTAGATAAAATCATTTGGTTTAAATCAAACAACTTTTTTCTTGACTCCTATTTTGATTGCTTTTGTGGGAAAATATATTCACCAATAGGATATTAGAAATCTATAAAGGTAATTGCATATATTTACACATAATTCTGCAACTATGATTGCCAACTTTTAGCACAGAGCTCGTTTTTCTTATCGTATTCTGCCTTATTTGTACGCTCAATGTTTTTTTTTTTAACAAAATGAAAGATTTTTTCAATGACATTTTATCATTTTCTTTGTTTCATCCAGAGTTTCAGAATAGAGGGCTGCCCTCCCTATTTGGCAATCCAAACATACATGTTTCTTGTGGAGGATTTGGGTCATGTCAGGTAACATCTTCCTGGGGTTATTCTAGACCAAGAATAGTGATCTGAGATGATGAAAACTCAACAGAAAGAAGCATTTGGTGACACCCCTGAACAGACAGTGTCATGGGTACCTAAGGTCAGAGGGAGAATTTTGAAGTAATAGGGGAAAATATGTGTTTATCACCAACTTCAGTGCACTGAAGGTAACAAATTACAAATGATGATGAGATTCAGTGCTTCATCAGCGAACCCACTTCCCTAGTGATTAATGATATTGAGCATCCTTTCTTACTGTTATTGGTTATTCCTATATCTCTTTGTTAAAGTATCTGTACACACATACCCATACACACACACACACACACACACACACACACACACCATGGATAGTACTATATCATGCCCATATATACTGTATACTGCCTGATCAGTACTGTATCATGTATGTTACTGTAAATACTTTCAAAATATATGTGATTTCAGAGAAAATCAATATTTATTCTAGACAGAAATTAGGATTATGTAAAGGGTAGGAAGTTTCCATTTGAGCCAGGATTTCAGTTTATAGATATGATTTGGACAAGCTCTTGATTATTTAGTACATGAATTCAGGATCCATATTCATGCTATTGTTAGTTACAATGCTCATTTCCGTGTAAGTGAGTTAATCCTAATTAAAACTGTGGAAATGCAAAAGTGAGGGGAATTTAATGTGAAATAGGAAAGAAGGCACATTACAAAGAAAAGAGGTTTTGTGTAGTAGGATAAAAGCTGATTATGGCAAATCTGACTATCAGGCTAAAATCAGGCTGTTTGCTGGCAATAGAGAAAATTTATGGACAATTTTCAAGCAGGAAGCTGATATAATCAGAGATGTTTTAGTCACATCAGTCAGAAAGCAGGAGGAAAAGGGATGGAGTCTAATCAAAAGACCATAGGATGAGACCGGATACAACTCTATAAAAGGCCAAGTAGTCCCTATCGAAGGGGTAGATAAAGGAAGGAAGGCCACAAAGCAAATGCAGGAGGATGAACAGAAGGACAAGAAGCCAAAGACAGAGATGCGTTCCAAGAAAAGGGAATGATAAAGCCTGCAAGATGAGGCTTGATGATTAAGAAAGAACAACACACGGGCACCTGGGTGTCACTCTTGGTTTCAGTCCAGGTCATCATCTCGTGACTTCATGGGTTTGAGCCCTACGTCGGGCTCTGCACTGATAGTGCTGAGCCTGCTTGGGATTCTCTTTATCCATCTATCTCTGCCCCTCCCCCTGCTGGTGCTGTCTCTGTCTCTCTCAAAATAAACTTAAAAAAAAAAAAAGAACACACAGAAGTCATAGATGATCTTGATGAAATTAGTTTCAGGAAAATAATGCAGCAGAAGCAGATGGGAGCGTTTGCAGAGTCAGGAGAGGTACAGGAATTAGAGACACTAAATGTGATTCTACTTTTAAAAATACTGCTATGAAGGGAAGGACAGAGAACAAGAAGTTAAGACACGCTTTGTTACTACATTAGTAAGTTGATTGTGTCAAATGCAAATGAGGAGGCCACTAAGGGAGAGGTTGAAGATATAAGAGAGAAAGAGAGGATAATGATTGAGACCCTTGAGAAATCTGGAGGCTATGGAACACAGGGAGAGGGATGGACACTAGAAAGGATGGGTCTTCCCAGAAGCCTGGGGAAGGAAGGAGAGGAGAATAGGGACCACGCTGCTTAACCTGTAGGTCTGGGAGCAAGGTAGGCACCAAGCCAGGCTGGAAGGACATAATGCAGAAGGACCTGAAGTTTAGTAAGGATGGCTGGATCAGCTAGAAATAGCTAATTGCCAAGTTACTTGTCCCAAGGCATAAGTACTATTAGCAATGGAGCTGAACTCCAAACACCAACCCTCAGGATGGAGTAATTTATTTCATAGCATTCGGCATTCATTATTTACTCTGAATTTTTTTATTAATTTGTTTTTAATACGAAAGTAGACACTTTTACAGCATAACCTTATTATTTCTTTTTTGGAGTACAGAATGCAATATTCTATACAGTGAATTTTTAGCCATTAATATAGTAATAGAAACCCTTAATCTGATCATCAATGTATGTCAAAAACTACTTCCTGAGGGAAGTACAACTTCATCCCATTTTCTTTATACATGGAATGATTTAAAAAAAAATTTAATGTTTATTTATTTTTGAGAGAGAGAGAGAGAGGCAGAGTGTGAGTGAGAGAGGGGCAGAGAGAGAGGGAGACACAGAATCCAAAGCAGGCTCCAGGCTCTGAGCTGTCAGCACAGAGACTGATGTGGGGTTCAAACTCACAAACCATGAGATCATGACCTGAGCCAAGGTAGATGCTTAACCTACTGAGCCACACAGGTACCCTATGTGGAATAATTCTTAGACAGAATTCCATCATAAGTCTGATTTTTAAAATCTGTTATTGACTTGTCAGCACCCTAGAAGATCTGTACTTCAGATCTCTGTAAGGAGTTTTATTTTCAAATTATCTTTCTCTAGCTCTTATCAAAAACCCAATTATACTTTAGAGTATTCCATGATGGAAAAAAAATTTGATTTAATGCCTATAAAAATCTGATCATAAGAGAATAATATACCCGGAAGATATTATTTTAGCTTCCTTATCAATGTCATTAGAAATTTGTAATTAATTATGATGCCATTAATTTTTATTGAAGATTGATATAAATACTAACCACATGGTTATATTTTTGGTAAAATCTGACCAGAAAGAAACTATCCATATAATAAGTTCCTTTTAAAATTTGGTACTTGTGAAAAATATATTTTTCAACTGTCATGCTTCCTATTACAACAAACACAAGAAAAATATGTGTACTATGTTTCCTTTGTTTACTTTTTGCCTTGGACAGTAAGAAGCTCAGAGTCAAATTTGGTACGATATGCAAGTAGTTAACTCCAGTACCCATTTCTAGGACAATGATTTCCACTTTATCTTCATTAATTTGCACATATATTTTTTATTATTTCTTTCATAAAACAGACTCCAAATACCCCAAGCTTACATCTAAAGCCCTTGCTATGTCATAAAATGCTAATTATGAAAAATGTCAAAAACAAATGACTTGATAGAACCTTCTGTCAACATTTAGTATTGAGACTTCTCTCAGAGTCGTATCCATCCTGGTTACTTTAGGATAGAATATACACATTGACAATTTATTTTTGATTTGTTAAAAGCTAATTATAATATAATAAGAACTGTCTCTTCAAATAAAAGAAAAACAGATTTTTTTAAAACTATATGATGTAACAGAATCGAAAATGTAATGAGCCAACTCTGCAAATTATGTAAATTCATAAAGCTCATTATAAACTATCGCAATTCAAAGCACACATTCACACCGGGCCTGATCCAGCTGTCCTAAAGCAAGTGAAACTCGGCAGGAGACCAGAGAAATCTCTGTGTTGAAATTTTTTATGTTAAAGTTATACAAACTAACTCCCGAAGGTGCCAAACAGAAGCAAGAGCAGTCATCCTTTTTGCTACCCACGGAGGATAAAACGGGATCTTTCAAGAAAGGATATTTGTTCTGAACTGCCAAAAAGTATCTTCCCCTGAGACACATACTTAGTTGTCAATTGACATTGAATTACTCAAATATCTGTATTTTTTTAGTATATGTGCTGCCGAAGTGAGCACAAATATCTGTATTTTTTATTTAGTGGTCATACACAAAAAAGTATATTCTCAATCCCTGTAGGGCAGTAAGAGAGGGAAGCTTTATTTTCTTCTTTTAAAATCAGCATCTAATTTTTCTAGTTGGCTAGGAATTCTGTAACATAATGGTAGTTTTGATATTAAGTAATCCTCAACATTATTCAAACTGGCATAACAATAGAATTGGCTTATACCACTGGAGGTGCAGAGGTAGGATGGGGGGCGGAAACATCTCACATAGTAGAACCCGAGCTCTGGCTTTGTTTCTTGGGTATATTCCAGGCTTGATTGTCCTCCATGGAGAGACTTTGTCCTCAATGTGGCTTCCTTCAGGGTCACAATTAGCTGCTACCAGCAAGCAACTAGGACAACATGTTTTCTTAATCACTCCCAGTGGAAGAAAGTAAAAGTAGTTTCTTGTTGCTCCTCTAAGAACAAAGAAAAACTTTCTTAAGATGCCCTCATAATCCTTTCCTCAAGTCTCATTGGCCAGAATTTGTTCATGGCATTATTCTGTAGCCAATCATTGACAAGG